>NC_133386.1:203236345-203539375 GCF_047511655.1 Castor canadensis
GCCCTTTACAAACTGTCACGCAAGGGGGTTCAGACCGCCCTAACTCATGCCTTGTCCCTTCCCTCGAAGCCCGGGTCCCCGCAACCCATTTCAGGCTTCTCTAGGGCAGCGCCAGGCTCCGTTCAGCTCCCGCCAGCCTCGGCCCCCTCCACAGCCTCACTTCTCCCCCTCCCCCCGCCCCCTCCCGCTCTCGTTCAACGTCATGGGATGACGTCGGAAGCCAGGGAGGGAGGAGGAGCGGCCCCCCCTCCCCAGCCAGTGGCTCCCGCTGCAGCCTGCTTAGCCCAGCCTCCCATTTTCCCGCCCCCCCCGTCTCTAAAACGAGCCCCCCACGCCTGGCAGGAGCTATATAAGGCGGGACGAGGCAGGCGAGGGGGACAGCGCAGCCGAGCGGAGCCCAGGAGAGGAGAGAGCGCGAGCGAGAGCCTGAGCGAGAGCCTGGGAAGCAAGGAAGGGGAAGCCGCCGGTGCGCCGGACAGGAACGCAGGTGTTCGGAGCTCCGGGGCTGCAGCTCCACTGCCGGCCGTCATGTACCGCTCCACCAAGGGCGCCTCCAAGGCGCGCCGCGACCAGATCAACGCGGAGATCCGGAACCTCAAAGAGCTGCTGCCGCTGGCTGAAGCGGACAAGGTCCGGCTGTCCTACCTGCACATCATGAGTCTTGCCTGCATCTACACTCGCAAAGGCGTCTTCTTCGCTGGAGGTGAGCATACTGGGGCCACTCGAGACCCGAGCTGAGAGGCACGGGGGACAGAGGAGCTGGGGAGCCCGCTGGGACTGCCGCATGTCTAGGGCAGCGTGTTGGCGAGCTGGGGAGAGAAGGGACTTGGGGGAACTAACTCAGGCTTTCCTACTTTTCCTCCGGGGCTCCGTCCAGAGTTCACCTTAGTTCTTGGATGAGAGTTAGAAAGCCATGGGTAGATTTTTGGGAGAAGCAGACTCCAGACAGAATGGCCCCAATCTCCACCAACTCAGACGCACTCCTGGAGTCCAGGGAGGGAAGCCTGGGAAGTTGCAGGGATGGAGCTGTCAAAGCCCGGGGAAGGGCAGCCGCCGGTAGATGCTGAAAGGGCCTTTCGGGGCTCTGGAGCGCTGTCCGCGGTGCTGACAGCACCAGTAGCTTTGCGGGTTCTGTCCGCGGTGCTGAACACAGGTCCTCTCCGGAGCTCTGTCCGCGGTTCTGACATCCCAAAGCCCCTGAAGCTCCCGCCAACTCTTAATATAAACTTTGGTATCCTATTTATTCTAGCAACCTCTAGCCTATTCGTCTATGCCATCCTATAATCAGGCTGATCATCAAATTCTAAATACGCCCTAATTGGAGCACTCCGAGCAGTTGCACAAACAATCTCATACGCAGTCTCCCTTGCCATCATTGCCCTATCAGTAATACTTATAAACAAGGCTTAGAAGTTGGAGGGCTCACTGACTGGGGAGTTCCAGCAACAGGTCCCCTGACCAAGAGCCTCGGGCAGCAAGCAGGTCAACAGGTGTTTGCAGAGATGGGGCCAAGAGAAATTCCTCTGGCTTCTCTGAAACTTAGACCATGTCTTCCTCACTTCTTTGCCTCCCAATCTTACCCTGACTTCCATGTCTTCCCACCCCACAGGCACTCCTCTGGCGGGCCCCACTGGGCTTCTCTCAGCTCAAGATCTTGAAGACATTGTGGCAGCACTACCTGGATTTCTGCTTGTGTTTACAGCTGAGGGGAAGTTGCTATACCTGTCCGAGAGTGTGAGTGAGCATCTCGGTCACTCCATGGTGAGTATTTAAGGCACAATGAGCTTTCTGCTACTAAGAAATCGAGAATTTCTGAAGAGCAAGGGGTTCCACCCTTTAAGATGCTATGGACCAAAGACTTGTTCTCACTGTTGTCACTGATGATCACCTCATTTTTGTTCCTCCAGGTGGACCTTGTTGCTCAGGGTGACAGTATCTATGACATCATTGACCCTGCTGATCACCTCACTGTGCGCCAGCAACTCACTTTGCCCTCTGCTCTGGACACTGGTAAGAACTCCCTTCTCCATTTTTCAGTCCAATGTCCCTTCTTGAGCTCTACTCCAACCATCCACCATTTCTCTCAGTTGCCCACTCTCATCAACTTTTCTCTTTACTCACCTAGATCGCCTTTTCCGTTGTCGCTTCAACACCTCCAAGTCCCTCCGGCGCCAGAGTGCAGGCAACAAACTGGTGCTTATTCGAGGCCGATTTCATGCTCACCCTCCTGGGGCCTACTGGGCAGGAAACCCTGTGTTCACGGCTTTCTGTGCCCCACTGGAGCCAAGACCCCGCCCTGGGCCTGGCCCTGGCCCTGGCCCTGGCCCTGCCTCACTTTTCCTGGCTATGTTCCAGAGCCGACATGCTAAGGACCTGACCTTACTGGACATCTCTGAGAGGTAAGCCCAGTGTGTTTGAACTCCAGAAGGAAGGCAAGCAAGAGATGAGGGGACCCTAGGGGAGTCAAGAGAAAGGATGATGGGGCTTAGATGGGTAGAGGACCTGGGAGGGAGTGAGGTGGATGGGTTTCAAGCAAGGAAAACAGAAAGCTTACCTCACCCTTTCCACCTTCCCAGCATCCTAATCTACTTGGGCTTTGAGCGCAATGAACTGCTCTGTAAATCATGGTATGGACTGCTGCACCCCGAGGACCTGGCCCACGCTTCTGCTCAACACTACCGCCTGTGTGAGTGTCCAGAGAGGCCGCAGATAAGACAGGGAGCTGGGAAAGGGAATGGGAGACCAGAGCAAGAATGAGTTGTGGTCAAGACTGATGTTAGGGAGATCCCATAGACCAACAGTTTTGGATGCCCTAGAGTGAACATTAGGGTAAGGATGAGGCAAGAATAGAACCAGAGCTGGGGAACTCTGAGTGGTGAGGTCAAAGTGGGAAGCTAAAAGGTTAGACTCTTCAGAAGAGAAGATGTTATGGCTCCCTTAGTTCAGTGTAGCAATGAGCAAGGCAAGAGTTCAGGTGGTGTTTCCTGATGGGCGTCCTAACCCTGCATCTCTTCTTTCTTCCCAGTGTCTGAGAGTGGAGATATTCAGGCAGAGATGGTGGTAAGACTGCAGGCCAAATCTGGAGGCTGGGCATGGATTTACTGCCTGTTATACTCAGAAGGTCCAGAGGGCTCTATCACTGCCAATAACTACCCAATCAGGTGAGCTGCCAAATACAGGTTTGGGGGAAAGCTGAGGACAGCATGGAGGAGATGCAAATCACAAAACTTCTCTGGGAATGGACACCAAACCCTTATGGGCTGCCTCTTCTCTCCTCTCCAGTGACACAGAAGCCTGGAGCCTCCGCCAGCAGCTGAACTCTGAAGATACCCAGGCAGCTTATGTTCTGGGCACCCCAACCATGCTGCCCTCATTCCCTGAGAATGTCCTCCCCCAAGAGCACTGCTCTAACCCACTATTTACTCCAGCCCCAGGGGCTTCCAGAAGCACCAGTTTCCCTGGCACATCTGAACTCGGTGTGGTCTCAACGTCAGAAGAGCTTCCCCGACCCCCCAAAGAGATGGACTTTAGTTACCTGCCATTCCCTGCGGGGCCTGAGCCCTCTCTCCAAGCAGACTTGAGCAAGGATCTTGTTTGTACACCTCCCTATACACCCCACCAGCCAGGAGGCTGTGCCTTCCTCTTCAGCCTCCATGAGCCCTTCCAGACACTTTTGCCCACACCATCCAGCTCTCTCCAAGAACAGTTGACTCCAAGCACTGCAACCTTCTCTGATCAGTTGACTCCCAGCAGTGCAACCTTCCCAGAGGCACTAACCAGCCCACTACAAGGCCAGTTGACCGAAACCTCGACCAGAAGCTATGAAGACCAGTTGACTCCATGCACTTCAACCTTCCCGGACCAACTGCTTCCCAGCACTGCCACCTTCCCAGAGCCTCTGGGCAGCCCTACCCATGAGCAACTGACTCCTCCCAGCACAGCATTCCAAGCACACCTGAACAGCCCCAGCCAAACCTTCCCGGAGCAACTTAGCCCCAATTCCACCAAGACTTACTTCGCCCAGGAGGGATGCAGTTTTCTCTATGAGAAGTTGCCCCCAAGTCCTAGCAGCCCTGGTAATGGGGACTGCACACTCCTGGCCCTAGCCCAGCTCCGGGGCCCCCTCTCTGTGGATGTTCCCTTGGTGCCCGAAGGCCTGCTCACACCTGAGGCCTCACCAGTCAAGCAGAGTTTCTTCCACTACTCTGAGAAGGAACAAAATGAGATAGATCGTCTCATCCAGCAGATTAGCCAGTTGGCTCAGGGCATGGACAGGCCCTTCTCAGCTGAGGCTGGCACTGGGGGACTGGAGCCACTTGGAGGACTGGAGCCCCTAGACTCCAACCTGTCCCTGCCAGGGACTGGCCCCCCTGTGCTCAGCCTGGACCTGAAACCCTGGAAATACCAGGAGCTGGATTTCCTGGTTGACCCTGATAACATATTCCTGGAAGAGGCGCCCGTGGAAGACATCTTCATGGATCTCTCTACTCCAGACCCCAATGGGGAATGGGGTTCAGTGGATCCTGAGGCAGAGGGCCCAGGAGGGGCCCCATCACCTTGCAACAACCTGTCCCCAGAAGACCACAGCTTCCTGGAGGACCTGGCCACCTATGAAACCGCCTTTGAGACAGGTGTCTCAGCATTCCCCTACGATGGGTTTACTGATGAGTTGCATCAACTCCAGAGCCAAGTTCAAGACAGCTTCCATGAAGGTGAGTTCAGCTCATATGTTCAATAACTCAGGGTTGGCTAAGTGACTCAAGTGGCAGAGTGCCTGCCTAGAAAGCATGAGACCCTAAGTTTAACCCTTCATACTGCCAAAACAAGCAAAGAACTCATGTCCCTCTCCTTCCAATGAGATGCTGGGTAGATTAGAGAAATTTGTTCTCTTCTCTGTACCTTAATTTTATTAAGTGGATGATATCACCTGATGCTAAGTGTAGCAGTAAGGATAAGAAAAATGAAAAACTTAACATGAAAGTTTTGGATAAGTAGAAATGGCAGACGGGGATGGTGATGTGAAATAGAGTGATGGAGGATCCTTAGGTAAACGTTTGTGCTTTGAAAGTCTATGATGGACTTTCTATGACTCACTGTCCCACTTTACAGATGAAGATAATCAAGGCCCTAGAGTTAAAGAAACTTTCCTTAAGTCTGACAAAAATGAATGGAAGTTGATTGGAACTCTATCCTTGTAATCTTATCTCCTGAAGTTGATATAGAGCAAGAGTTTGTAGAAGTTGAGGAAAGAAAGAAGATGGGGTTCACACCCTAGCTCCATAACAGTAGCTCCCTGCTTATGGCTCTCCTCTTTCCATCGCTAGGGCCACAGCTTCCTCCCATCTGCTCACATTGCCCCTTATCCACAGAGCCTGTGGGGATCATTTGGCCATTGAGCTAACATTTTTTAACATTTTTGAAATTCATACCATATGCCAGCACTGTACCACGCCTTGTTTTCTAATAGGCCTGACTGACTCTCTCTCTCTCTCTCTGCAGATGGAAGTGGAGGGGAACCAACGTTTTGAATAAGTCTGTGACTTACGTCGTCAAGTATGGCATATTGTCATCAAGACGTGGAGCAGCTCTCCACCCCCCCGGGACTGTTGGGGGGATTCTGGGGGCCAGAGGGGGATATATCTGATTCCCCAGGCCCTGAAGGATTTGGGGGGGGGAGGTGGGAGGGCGAGGGAGGGGAGCTTCTTTTTAAAATTAAGGGACTTTGAGCGATCCCAGCTTCCATTTCAATCTGTATTCACTCGTAGTGAGCTTCCTTGAATGGATTTCAAGCGGGGAATGGGGGAGTCTCACTTCCCCACCGCGCTGCCCCATGGGCCTGGGCCAGTTCTCCACTCCCAGGGGCCATGCCACCCCTGGATCCTAGTGGAGGAAAGGTAGGGCCCACCCGGGCCAGCCTGTGCCCTGAGGGGCTCTTGACACCCACGTAGAATTCTCTACACACCAGTAACGGGATTTCAATTCCGATGGACTCCGCCGCCCCGGCGGCCCTTCCTGAGACTTTTGCGCCCCGCGCCTGGGGTGGGGGGCGCGAAGAGACGCTACGTTCCTTTCCGATGGAGAAAGGCAGACCTGCCGTCACACATGTGCTTGCACGAGTGCGTGTACCTGGTGCGGGACTCACCCGGCCGCCAGACCGCCTGGGCCTGCCCAGACGGCCACCTCGTGGTGCTGCGGTGACTTTGTAGCCAACTTTATAATAAAGTCCAGTTTGCCTTTTTGGTACCCCTGGTGTCATGAACTGCTGCGAACAGGGAAAGGGGGCGGTGAGAATGTGGAGGGCTTCGTTTCTTCCTTCACTTGTGTACTGGTTCACTTCTCCCCTCTACATCTGCAAGTGCGGCTGTGGCCCGTGCCGTGCTAGCTGAGATGTTGGCAGAAACAGATGCCACATCTTGCCTTCGAGCTGCTTGGCGTCTGATCCTACAGGACACTGGACTCTCCTCCCTGCTCCAGGCTCACGGTGCTCTCAGTGAGGGAGGGAGCAGAGGGCGTGGGGCCCCGCAGCGGGACTCAGCTTGCCATTGGGCCTGGATATGGGCTTGACGCTTCTGGTCCTGCGGGAAAACCGACTTCCTTGTGGGGCCCTGGATCTTCACACTGGAAACGAAAACCCCCTCTGTTATCTTTGCATAGTGCTTTCAACTGGCAAATATCTTATTCACAGCAATAAAGCCTTATTTTACTGATGGGGAAACAAAATCACAGGCAAAAGGTGATTTTCACCCCTAGTCAGTGAGAGGCACAGGTGGGTTGTTTTCTCTGCTCCTGAAGCCAGTGAGCCACCACCTGAAGTCATTCCACCTCAGATTTCCCAAGAAGGGCAGGCTTGGGCTGGGGCACAGGCCTCTCCTTCAAGTGTGTCTGTGGGAGGTGGTGAGGAATCCCCTTATTTTGGCACCTCCATGTCTACAAGGTAGAGCTGAGAAGAATTCAGTGGATCAAAAGAAAGTTTCTGGGCCAAGCACAGTGGCTCGTGCCTGTAATCCCAGCTACTCAGGAGACAGCATGGGAAAAAGTTAGACCCCATCTCTCAATCAATAAGCTAGTGTGGGAAAAAGTTAGTGAGACCCCATCTCAATCAATAAGCTAGTATAGTGATGCGTTCTGTGATCGCAGCTACACAGGAGACCATAAGTAGAGGGATTGCAGTCTGAGGGCAGCCCATACAAAAATGCAAGAACATACCCCCCCCAAAAAAAATAATAAATAAAGTGAAAAAGGGCTGGGGGGTGGCTTAAGCCATAGAATGTCTGCCTAGCAAGCACAAGGTCCTGAGTTCAAATCCTGGTACCACCACAAAAGTAAGTAAATAAAAAAGAAGGAATTTTCCAAAAATGCTGTTTTCCTCAAAGATTGAAGACTCACCAGCCACAGGGTATGGGTGGTGAGGGGTAAATGAAAACAAGATACAGAAATCCCAGGATTCAAGTCACACCTCCACCAATCATTTGCTGAGTGGGTCCTGAGCCTATTTCTTCACAAGGTGGGGTGGTAAAAAATGGCACTTGTCTCTCAAAAACAGACAGACTGGATGGGGGTCTCTTCCTAATTGGAGAAGCTTAGAAAATATTCTTAACTTGATGTAGAAGGAAATGGTGACCTAGAAGGGCTAGAGGAAGCCTTTTTCCCCAAGCCCCAATCTTTCCCTGGGGAGCCCCAGGAGCTGAATTCCAGGAGCTGAGCTCAACAA
This sequence comes from Castor canadensis, assembly GCF_047511655.1. Taxonomy (NCBI): domain Eukaryota; kingdom Metazoa; phylum Chordata; class Mammalia; order Rodentia; family Castoridae; genus Castor; species Castor canadensis. The sequence goes on from NC_133386.1 coordinate 203,244,057, forward strand.
TGAGGACCTCACCCCAACCCTCCTCTTATCCCAAAGCCCAGCCCTGGGCCAGGCCCTTCAGAGGGTCCCATAGGAAAGAAGACACTCCTGTTACCCCCTTTGTTTCCTGGAATGAGTCCTTGGGTGGCACAGGAGTGAGGCACCTTGTCTTCTGCCTTACTTGTGCATCTGCTCTCTCTTGGATGAAAGAACTGTACCATCTTCCTCAAGGGGACCCTGTCTTAGCTCCACCCCACCCCTAGCACTGAGAACAGGGTCAGCACATAACAGACACATGTAAAGGATTTTATGATTTTTGCCCAGAGGACCATTTCTAAAGATCTGCCCAGGATTTGAGTAGAAAGTCACCAATTTCTACCATAAAAATGTGTTCCAAAGTTCACCAGAAGCAAAAGGTTGCAACTTTTAGCTTTGAACTTAAGTAACCGTGAGTTCAAAGCATGTTGGAGTTCCATCTGAAAACCTGGTCATCAAAAACAAGGACAGTCTGAGGAGTTCTCCCAGCCCACAGGAGTCTAAGGAATGTAAATGAAGCCATAGATTGTGGATTGGAGCAGGGAAGGGTGGAAGTTCATGGGGAAGTCTGAACAGAGTCCAGACTTTTGTTCATAATGTATCAATATTGGCTCATTCATTGACAAATGTGCCACTTTAGATGTTAAGAACAAAGGCAGCTGGGTGTAGCGTACACGGGAACTCTGTCCTATAGCCAAAATTCTTCCATAAGTCTAAAACGATTCTGAAATTGTGACTCAAGTGGCAGAACTGCTGCCTAGCAAGTGCAAAGTCCTGAGTTCAAATCCCAGTACCACCAAAAAATGTAACTAAAATAAAAATAAAAATTAAGAAATAAAAACTCTTGAGAGAAAGAAGAAACACCTCTCTGGTATTTGGTGGTGAGCCAATGGCGCCACCTTCTGGAAGAAGTACATGCCTCTGTTTTCTCACTTGCCAGATGCCTGTGGGTCAAAGCATCAACATCTTAGAACAGATGGGTAAAATGAGCCCACCTCTCCACCCCAACCAGAGAGGCTGCAGGACCCATTTCTGATTCTAGGGGAAATTCCTGCACTGGGAGCGGAACACTCGAGAAAGAGCTCAAGTTTGGGAGTTAGAAAGAATGAGATCAAGTACTGACTCTGATCTCTTTTTGTCACCTGCTGCCAGGAGCTGTCCATGGTTCTGCAAAAAACTGAATAAGATGCCTGGGCTCATAGTGCTTGTTCAATTGAGAGGAGACACAACAAAAAGTAAAACAAGGGCTAAAGGAAGCATGCAATAAAGGAAAGTACCAGAGTGCTGTGGTAGAGTAACTGGGTTCTAATTTAGGGTGGGGTGTCAGAATGTCCTTCTAAGGAGGTGACATTGAGCTAAGACAAGAATGAGGAAGTCAAAGGAAACAAGTGCAAGGGGAAGGATTTAACCTGTTTAAGGAACAGAAAGAAAGTCGGTGTGCAAGAAAGAGGAAGAGTGATTGGAGAGAAAAGAGTGCCCATGGCCTCTGGACTATGATAAGATTGTAGATTCATTCCCATGTAATAGGAATCCCAACCCATAACCCTTCTCCTTGGTTGCAATCATCATACTTGTAACTGTTTTTTGAGCATATAATTGATTGTTAAGCCCCCATCACCTCCTAAGGCAGGAACTGTGTCTGTCATTTACCACCATGTCCACAGTATCTGTAGCACTGAGTCCAGTGCTGGAAACAAGTTCAAAAATTGTTTAACAAATGATGTTCATCACAGGATTGTTTGCAATTTAAAAACACTGTGGGCTGGTGGAGTGGCTCAAGTGGTAGAGCAACTGCCTAGCAAGTGTGAAGCCCTGACTTCAAACCCCAGTGCTGCCAAAAAAAAGAAAAAAGAAAAAGAAATAAGGTAGATATTATTTTTACATTGTCATATTTGTAAAGTATTACCTCCAAACAATTAATCAGTGAATTGACTGTGAGTGTATATAAATGTTCAAAAACTGATTAATTTCTACATCTAAGACATAGCCATTCATAAATGAACTTTTGGACTGGTGGAGTAGCTCAAGTGGTAAGAATGCCTGCCTAACAAGCATGAGGCCCTGAGTTCTAGCCCCAGTGCTGGAAAAACAAAAAATTGCAACCCAACACTTAACTTGATTAAATAAGTAATGAGCCACCAATAAGACAGAGTGCTAATAAAGGAAATGCAAATTAAAACCACGCTAAGATTCCACCTCACCCCTGTTAGAATAGCCATCATCAGCAACACCACCAACAACAGGTGTTGGCGAGGATGTGGGGAAAAAGGAACCCTCTTACATTGTTGGTGGGAATGTAGACTAGTACAACCACTCTGGAAAAAAATTTGGAGGCTACTTAAAAAGCTGGACATCGATTTACCATTTGATCCAGCAATACCACTCTTGGGGATATACCCAAAAGACTGTTACTCCAGAGGCACCTGCACATCCATGTTTATTGCAGCACTATTCACAATAGCCAAGTTATGGAAACAGCCAAGATGCCCCAGCACTGACGAATGGATTAAGAAAATGTGGTATCTATACACAATGGAATTTTATGCAGCCATGAAGAAGGAAATGTTATCATTCGCTGGTAAAAGGATGGAATTGGAGAACATCATTCTGAGTGAGGTTAGCCTGGCTCAAAAAACCAAAAATCGTATGTTCTCCCTCATATGTGGACATTAGATCAAGGGCAAACACAACAAGGGGATTGGACTATGAGCACATGATAAAAGCGAGAGCACACAAGGGAGGGGTGAGGATAGGTAAGACACCTAAAAAACTAGCTAGCATTTGTTGCCCTTAACCCAGAGAAACTAAAGCAGATACCTTAAAGCAACTGAGGCCAATAGGAAAAGGGGAACAGGTACTAGAGAAAAGGTTAGATCAAAAAGAATTAACCTAGAAGGTAACACCCACGCACAGGAAATCAATGTGAGTCAATGCCCTGTATAGCTATCATTATCTCAACCAGCAAAACCCCTTGTTCCTTCCTATTATTGCTTATACTCTCTCTACAACAAAATTAGAAATAAGGGCAAAATAGTTTCTGCTGGGTATTGGGGGGGGAGAGGGAGGGGGCGGAGTGGGTGGTAAGGGAGGGGGTGGGGGCAGGGGGGAGAAATGAACCAAGCCTTGTATGCACATATGAATAATAAAAGAAAAATGAAAAAAAAACTCATAAAAAAAAAGACAGAGTGCTAAGCCATCATTAGGAAGATAATGAAAGTGTTCTAAATAATTGCTAAGTTAAAAGGAAAATATAACAGTATATAGAGTATGAGCCCAACTGACTTGGCTTTTTTTTTTTTTTTTTTGGTGGTACAGCAGTTTTAACTCATGGCTTCATGCTCACTAGGCAGGCGCTCTACCACTTGAGTCACTCCACCAATCCCCAACTGGCTTTTTGTAGCTATTTTTTTTTTTCGGTGGGAGGGATGGAGCCTGGGGCCTCAGGCATGCTAGACAGTGTGCTGCCACTGATTCAAACCCCTAAACCTCAATTTGTTTTTCAAAAAATGTATATCAACACACAAAGAAAAAAAAAAGAGAGTAGAAAAGAGCACAGCAAATTATTGGCAGGAGTCTTAACTGGATGGCGGGATCACAGATTTCCTTTTCTTGGAAGTGCTTTTCCATACTTTCCAAATTTCCTCAGTGTCAAATGAAGTGTTTAACACAAAACAAATGCTCAGTAAATACAACTCTCATTTCTACCCCAACTCCTCCTCTCTTCTTTTTTGGTGGGACTGGGGTTTGAACTCAGGGGTTGGTGCTCTGCAGCTTGAACCACACCTCCAGTCCTCTCCTCTCTACTGAGAGGACAAGAATCTTTGATGTTCTGAATGATGAAGGAAACAGGCCAAGGCTTCTCAAGGACTTCTCTTGCCTCAGGCAGGCACCTGCTGAAGTTTTGCTTCTTCTTCGATGGCCAGGATCCTACAACAGGTGACATCTGACCTCCAGTGGTAGAGCACTTGCTTTGTATTCATGAGGCTCTGGGTCCCATCCCCAGCACAGCAAAAATAATAAATAAAAAAGTTAGTAGGAAAAAAGCTTAGTAGAGGAGACTGAAGAGGAGCCCCTCAAATCTAGGGCACTCCATGTAGTACCCTGCAAAGGGCCTGTGATCTGAGATCTCCCACAGAGCCCTTATGTTTCTGCTAAGGTGGGCAAGAGATAAATTCCTAATGGGAGACAAGAAATATACCCAAGCCCCAGCATTCACCTGCCCCCTGCCCATTCTCTTACCCGTGGGGGGAGGGAAATAACACAGAATTTTCTTGTCTTTCTTTTTTTAAGACAGGATCTCATCATGTAGCCCAGGCTGTCCTAGAATGCTTCATGTAGCCCAGGTTCAATAAATGCAAATTTCAATTCTTCCCTAACTCTACTAACTCTAGCCTTGAACTAGTGATCCTCCTGGTATGTACCACCACATACAGCTTTTTTTTTTTTGTAGTCCTGGGGAGAGCACCCAGGGCCTAACACCACTAAGTTACATCCCTATCTCCAAACACAGGACTTCTTTTTAATCAGAAAGCCTGGCTTTTACTACCTTTGGCACCATCTCAGAACCTGAGTATTACAACTTGTTCCCCAAAGGTTTATGTGCTGGAGCCTTGGTTCCAGAGTGGTATTACTGAGGTGCTGAAGCCCCTAAAATATGGGTGTCTAGTGGAAAGTAATTAGATCATGGGGGCTCCACCCTCACGAATGCATTAATGCTTGTCTTAAGAGGAAAGCGTGTTATAAAGTGAGGCCACCCCACACTCAGCCCCTTCCATGTGACCACTTTTCCACCATGTTGTGATGCAGCTATGGGGGCCCCTGCCAGACACCACTGCTACAAGTACTTAAAAACCGCCTTGGCTAAAAAAGCACTGACTCCTTACTTGGCCCAAGTTAACTGAAAGCAGGATAGAAGCTTCACATTTCTGGGTCCTTTTTGCATCTGTCTCCTCTGCTCTGAGTCTCCTTCTCCTGCAACCACCTTGGGTTCCAAGGACAGGACTGACTAATAACATCCCTATCACAAGGGATCAAAATTACCCCTAAGAAAAAGAACAGAGCCTCTAGAAGACAGATGACAATGTCTTTCTTATGATGACCAGGTGCTACTTTACCATCCTGAGATGGCCAACCAGACCACAGTTTTGCTGTTAAATAATTATGCATATTTCTTACCTCTTGCCCCAATATGTTCTCTATTCAAACCTAAAGCTCAGCTCTGTATTGTTAAGATGAACTGAAGTGCTCACTTTGTCTCTTCTTGCAGCACGCCTGGATGTGACATGTAGAACCCATGAAATTGGGCCTCTGGCCTAGAACTCTGGGTAACAGCACCAAGCTGTTTAGGATTTTCAGTCACCAGAATTATGAGTCAAATAAACATCTTCTTTATAAAGTACCCAGCCTGAAATATTTTGTTACAGCAACAAAAATGGACTAAGACTAGGCAAGTTGCTTTGCTTTGCTTGGCTGCGCCCAAGTTTACACATTTAAGAAGTAGCATTTTTCCCTATCTACCTCCAAGGGCAGCTAACGTTTGTCCAGGTTGGTTAATAGCAGTACTAGCATCCTTTCCCGGGATCCCACGACAGAAGTTGAGAGCAGGTGACAAAGATGTTTATTCAGGCTTGATGCCTCGATATACCATATATGCAAAAACCACATAAAGCCAGGAAAATACTAATCATGTTGGTGTGACCTTCCTTCTCCCCTCTGGCATAGCTTTCTCAATTGGCCCCTTCCCAGCTGCTCCTTCAAAATCCTGGTGTGGAGGATGGGGGTCACTTCTTGGCAGCTTCTGCCTGGGCTGCCAAATCTGCCTCTTTCTGAGCAGCCAGGAACACGGCTCGCTCCTTCTGGAAAGTTGCCAGTTCTTCTGCACTGAGGCTGCAGGTGAAGAAAGACAGATGAGTAGCTCATCATCACAGGGCCCATGTCACTGTCATAGAGCCCAGCTTCCCTGGCCCCTTCTCCCTCCCTGGACTTTCCAGCTTCCACACTTTTGTTGTTTCCTCTGCCAAAAATGCCATCTACAGCCCCCCAAAAACCTTTGCCTTTTATCCCCTTCTTAAAAGCCCTATTCATCCTGTAAGGTCTCAGCTATTCCCCAGTTTGGATTAACTGGCTTTTACTCTGTGTCCCCAATGTACAATGAAGTCACAGGGTTGTGCCTGGATGTCCTCCCAAGGCAGAGATTAAACCTACTCATCTCTGTGCTCTCCATAAAAGTTAAGATTTGAGCAAAGTCAAGTACATCTCTGCTCCAGGCTCAACCCTGCTTCTCTTGGCATCAAGTATGAGACAAACAGCAAGAGGTCAGTGAAGATTGTCCCTGTTCCTGCTATAGTCTGGGCCAGATACCCTCCCACTCAACATCTTACTTCAAGGAAACAATTCTGAGATCATCCAAAGTCTCCTGGGGAAGTGGGAGAGGGGGAGGAGGACACTTTTAGCCTCAGGATCAAGTCTGAGCATGGGACAGCTCAAAAGGTCCTTCCTCATTGGTCCCTCCCTCAGACCATGTCCCATTCTACTTCTAGGACTAGACTCCCATGTTACATTATATTCTCTTTCTCGCTCACCTTCCATCCTTCACTATGGTCTTTCCACTTCTTGGAACATTTGCCTCCAGCCCTTGCCCTCCTTTTCCAGGACTCTGCTTAGATGTTACTTCCCCTTAAAGAGCCCTCACTGTCACACTAGGCAAAATCCAGGTCCTCCTTTCTTTCATGACATCCACTGCCTTTTGATCAACATTGATCACTTGACAGTATAATGCTCCATTTATGGCTCTGCTTCTACTTCAGGACTGTAAGCTCCTCCACAGTGGGTCAAGCATCAGCTCATTCTTGCCTATATCCAATGTCCAGGACAATGTCTTTTTTTTTTTTTTTTTTTTTTAAGCAAAACCTATTGCAGGACAATGTCTAATACACAACAGGCGCTTAATAAATGTATCCCAAATGAATGAATGAGGCTTTGACCCATGCCCCATTCCCAAGAATCTAAGGTCCTTTGACTCAAAACTGACTGATTATAATGGGCCCTCTCAGCTCTGTCTCACAATCCAGAGCTTTCCGGGCCTTCCTTTCACACTGCCCTCCCAGGACACTCACTCCTTCACCACACGAATGCCTAAGGAACGAGCGGAGCCAATGATGGAGCGGACGACAGAGGACAGGGGGACATCCTGCAGGGCGAAGGCATCACCCTGAGCTTTGACGCGAGCGATCTCATATATGTGCTTCAAAGTCACCAGGCCTGCGACCTCTTTCCCTGGGAGAAACAAATAATTCTTCAAGTGTCACTGCTTCCTCCCAGAGACTCCAGAATCAGGCACCCACTCTGGCTCTCACCTGTTTGCCGGGCCCCTTTCTCAATCCCAGCAGCTGCCTTCAAGAAGTAGGTAACAGTGGGTTGTCCAATCTTGATTTCAAATGTCCTGTCAGGCTTAACAGAAAAGATTAATATGAAAATATCTCTTTATGCTGCCCAGGGAACTTCTAACGTCCCCTTTGTGGTTGTTGTCCCTAACACACCACAAAACCACAGGGAAAAAGAAACTGCAGCAAATATCCCGGCCACCTCTGCTCCAGGCTCAACTCTGCTCAGTGAGATGGAGGGACAAAGGATAGAACTACGATAAGGCAGGACCAGGTAGGTTCAGAAAAAAAATATGATCTAGAAAGTGGAGCCCAGTAACAGGAAGAGACTTGCACCAAGTCAGCCACAGAGCAGCAACCCCAGGTGACCAGGTCTAGGACCAGGAAGAAAGGGTGTTTGAGAAGGAAATCGGGATGGGAGTCCGGACTCTGCACCTTCACAAAAATCTTCGTAGGCAGCGGAATGCCTTCCTTGATGTCCTTGGTCTTCTCGTTAAACTCCTTGCAGAACTGGTTGATAGAAACGCCTCGCTGTGAGAGGAGCACAGAGAGTTAGTATCGGGAAGTGAAGGCTTCCCACCACCCAGGAGGCGCCGTCCCTTCCCTCCTTCTTCACTTTTTGGTGTCCCCATCTTCTACCCAAATTCAACCACTGCTTTACGTGAGGGACGATTTTTATGCCTCTTCCCACTTTACCCTCACACAGACTATTGAGACGGGACTGGGGAGGCTGAAGCTCAAAGAGGCTACGTAACTCAACACAAAGGTGTGAGTAGCAGAGCTGAGCTTCCCTGGCTCTTGAGCCGGTATCCGCGCCCTCCGGCGTCTGCCATGCCGGGTTCCAGCACCGCCGCACCTGACCCAGGACGGGGCCTAGAGGAGGCCCAGGCATGGCCTGGCCAGCTCGCACAATGGTCCGGATCACGCCGCCGACTTCTGGCTTCCTGATGGCCCGTGAGGCCCGGCTTAATTTCGACATGATGCGGAACTTTTAGTCTTAGTTCACTTCTGGACACCAGTTAAGAGCGCTGCTCTGAACGCCGCCATCTTGGGCCAAAGGTCAAGGGTCCTCATGTTAGGCCAACAAATAGCCTTATTTCACGCCTATTGACCTCCAACAGTAAAACAAGGAAAAATAGAAAAAACTTTAAGCTTGTCTTCTGCAGGTAGGAAAAGAACCCGAATGGTTTCAGCACACACATTTCCCCCAAGTGCGAGGACAGGCACCACTTCAGACAGCAAAAAGGGAATGGGCCCTTTGGTTCGCACTGCATTGTGGGTATGGTAGTTTCGATCCCCCAACCCCACCCCGCCCCATCCAAGTCCTGATGTTTGCCATGCGCTGGGACGCCATCTACTGTACACAATGAAAATGTAAAGAGTTTGAAACCTGAAGCTGGTTATTGGAACTGGAAGACTATATATACACTCTGAGTCTTTTTCCTCACCTGTTCTTGAAAATGGTTATAAGTGTAGACCCTGGAAGCAAACTGCCGCGTCGCTACTCCTGCTGGCTGTAAACTTGATCAAGTTACTTATTTTCTGTTCCCTCCCCTGCACAATGGGGATTAAAATCTGTAGCACTGACCTCTCAGGAAAGTTGTGAGGACTGAATTAACAAAATGTTGTGAACCAATGCCAGCACCTAAAAAGCATGAGCTGTTATTTATACAATGAAGACAAAACCCTCTCAGAGCTGTTGTGAGACTTATCCAGCTCAGGAAATTTGATACATCATCTGGGACCAATAGAATAATCCAGCAATTTGTATCATTTCACCTTTTTTACCCTGAGCACTTGTAATTTGCTAGGCTCCGTGATAACTCTTCAAGGGAATTTGATATTTTTTAATACAGCTGCATGCAGTAAATACTTTGTAACCCTATGACAAGTGAGAAAGATGGGGCAAACACTTAACATTTGGGAAACAAATGTTGGGATTATCAAGAACTAGACCTTGTGCTGTTAACTACTACTCTATACTGCCTCATTTAGAAAAACGAGAGCATCTATGTAAAGCCACACTGTAAACTGTGAGACACATAAAAAATTCTTATGAATTCTTATTGGATTTTCACTAACTAAAATGCCATTGTCCCTGCATCTGAAATCCATCAAAGGCTTCATAACACTCAGTCTCATTAGCAATATCAAGACTCTGCAAGTAAGTTGGCTCTTTGATTTACTAGCTGTACAACCTTAGGCAAGATAATTCACCTCTCTGTGCTTCAGTTTCCGTCCTAGGAAAATGGAACTAGTAATATTACCTATCTCACAGGAAATCAGTTAATTCAACGAAGGCTCTTAGCCAACCCAGAGCAAGCCAGGCTGGGTCTGATTTCCTCTGTGTTTCCGACAGTGCCCAGCCTTTATTTACAAATAAGGAAATGAACCCTTCCCAAATGAAGGAATCAGGAATCAACTGGCAAAGGAGGTGATCAGAGCCAAGAGTGCAACCTGGAGCAATTGGGCTGCAATTTCACTTCTTATCCATGGAAGCACAGTTTATTTGTTCTGGTGGGACTGGGGTTTGAACTCAGGGCTTCATGCTTGCAAAGCAGGCACTGTATCGCTTGAACCTCATCTCCAGTCCGTTTTGCCCTGGTTATTTTGGAGATCCCGAGCTAGCCTCGAAATGTGATCCTCTTGATCTCAGCCTCCCAAGTAGGTAGATTACAGGCATGAGCCACAGGCACCCCAGCTAGGAGCACAGATTTTATTACATTATATATTACAAGGAAGCAACTCTCCAGGGTGCTTTGGAAATGTGTGAAGTCAGAGTGAAGTCATATGTGAGTTTCAGTGGCAATGGCAAAGATGAGGCTGGACAGGTGAATGGAGACCAGATCATGCCTTGACTGCGATCTGTGCAAGAGGAAGCCATTACAGGTGCTAAACATTTGCATCATATTTACATATTGAAAAGACCACCCTAACTTGGGTATTTAGTGGGGACTGAGGAAGGTGGTGCAGGGCAGGAAGAGAGCAGAGTGATAGATGATGGCGGCTTGGACCAGGGAAGAGGAGGAGACCAATTCAAGAGATATTTAGTAGAGAGAATTATTCAACACAGTAGGAACCATGTACATCTTTATTAAATAGTTGCTCACCACTACCCTAGGAAGGACAGGCACTATTGTTCCCACTTTATGGCTGAAGAAACTGAAGGTCGGGAGGTTAAGTCACTTGTCCTAAGTTCCTCTGTGCTACGATTTGAATATAGTTTGTCCCTTCCCAGACTCAAATTGAAATTAAATTGCCACTGGAACAGTGGGACATTTAAGCAATGATTACCCATGAGAACTCTGCCCTCATAAATGGATTAAAGCCATTATCAAGGGGTGGAATCCTTATAAAAGGATGACTTCAGCCCCTCTTGCGCTCTGTCTTGCCCTTTTGCCTCTGCCATGGAATGATACGGCAAGAAGTCCCTTAGCAGATGCTGGCCCCTTGATCTCAGACTTTCAAATCCCCCAAAATGCAAGAAATAAATCTCTGCTCTTTATAAATTAGCCAGTCTTGGGGTTGGGGGATTAGTTCAGTGGTAGAGTGGTTGCTTTGCATTTTCAAGACTCTAGGTCCCATCCTCAGCACTGCTACAAAAATTTACCCAGTCTCAGGTATTTTATTATTGCAGCACAAATTAGACTGAGACACACTGCTAGAAAAAGGCTTATTCAGAACATGAACCTAGATTATCTGGCTAGAATCTATAATTGCTACTATGGTTTGAATATGATTTTGAATATGACTTCCCCTGAACTCAGTATTTGACCCCCCAAAAACATATACTAATGGTACTAACAAGGTAGGAACTATCTGAATACAGTGTTTAGTGGTAAGGCGTTTGGAAAGTGATGGATTAGGGCACTAGGTGGCGTCCCCTGATTGATTCCTGGTGCCTTTATTTGGAGAGGGAGAGAGACCACATGGGGACACACATACTCCCACCATGATGTGATGCAGCCAGGTGTCCCTCACCAGAGCCTGCACCATGCTATTTGAACTTCCAGCCTGCAATACTTTGAGCTAAGTAAACCTCATTTCTTTATAAAGTAGCCTACTCAGGTATTTTGCTACAATAACAAAAAAGCTAACTAATACAACTACTCCCTGAGCTCCTTCAAAAATCAACAGAATTCAGTGCTTGATGGTAACATGCTGGGGAGGGAGAGGGAGGCATCAAGGGCGATGTCCAGGATTCTGGCATGATTATTTTAGACAAATGAATGGTAATGATGTGGGGAACATGAGAGCTATAGGCTTAGGGAGAAAGAGATGGGAGCATCTGTATGACAACAGGTGGTCTAGTCTGGGAGAGAAGCCTGGGATGCAGACAGGAATGCTGGTGTCTAGTGCACAGAGAATGACAGTTGCCCGGGGTGGGGAGAAGAGGTAAAACAATGCAACATGTGAAGAGAGGAGAAGGAAGAGCGAGCAAAGGAAAGCAGGAAGGAGCAGACACTGAGTTAGGAGAAATTCAGAGAGTGAGGCATTCCTGAAGCTGCCAGAGAATAAAGTGAGAAAAAGAAAATTAAAAAGTGGGAATCAGAATAAAAGTGAGTTCACACCCTCCAACCCAGAAAATGGAGATGTCACATTTGGAAGTAGAGAATGTGCAGACCCCTGGTACAGATTCACTGGACTGTACAGAGAAAGAAGGAGTGGAGCGATGAGACAAGGGACATCAGTGGTCCTCCAGCTGGGACAGCCTATACTTACTGTTTCCCAGGCGGGCCAATGGATCCCAGAAAAGTGGCTAAATCAGGTCCTCATTAAGTGATTGCTCCCATTTCCCTGGGAGGCAGCAAGACACTAGAGGAAAAGAATTGTGTAGTGATCCTGGAAAGCTTGCAAAAATGCCCACATCCTCTGTGTCAGAAAGATTTCTATGCTTTGACATGACATGGAGAGATGGAAGTCGTTATCTCCAAAGGGAAAGGCTGACAAGGCAGAGGACTTCTCAGGGTAGAGGCCTGGATGGGTCATGTCGACAAAGATCAGTGTGAATAGACAGCACTGGGTGCCAGCGGTATCCCACTGGGGAAAGGCAGAGACACTCCAAATTTCCACCAATGGAAACAGAATAGAAGTTGAGTTGGAGAAAAATAAAGAAATTATGGCCTGAGATCTATAATATTATGCATCTGTCCAAAGTGTACAGAATGTACTAATCACACACAATGGTCACCCCTATGCCTGAACCCTGAAGTCCCCAAAGAGGAACACAGAAAAATAGAGAAGGGGACAGACAGAGAACAGAAAGAGGATGCTGGGTTCCCCTCAGTTTTTGATTGGTGACATGAAGAATTAGGGTCCTGTAATTACCCACCTGTAGTTCATACCTCTCTCCCATCCCCTATATACAACCTCTCACCGAGTCATGCCCATATATGTCCCTACAGATCCTACTAATCGCCTCTGTGACTGTCCAGAGCAGGTTTTGCCTCCCCTAACGCACACACACTCACACACACACACACACACACACACACCTCCTACCTGTGTGACCTTGGGTGTGTTGCTTCACCTCTCCGAATCTTTGCTTTCTCAACTGTGAAATGAAAATAATGAGTATACCTACCACACAAGACTCTTGTAAGAAATCCACATGATTACCTAGGAAGAGGACTTAGCTCAAGCCTGGCTCATGGCGTAGTTAGGTAAGTACTCTAAAAGTTAACTATCATTGTCACATCAGACGGGACACTCAAAACAATCCCACACAACAGCCTCTGTCTCTGTTCTTGCCCTTCTAATCTATCCTCTCCAACTCAGCCAGTGCCGGGCCACTGGTGCCTATGGCTTCTTGTCCAAGAGTGTGGTCCATCTCAGACAATGATCAAAATGAAGCTTTGATGGCTGGCTAAGTGATAGACCGCCTTTCTAGCAAGTGTGAAGCCCTGAGTTCAATCCCCAGTGCTGCCATCAAAAAAAAAAAAAATGCAGCTTTGAGGATTCCTCCCCAAGATCCCTGCATTTGTCACAGTGCCCCCAGATGAGACTCATGACTCTACAAGCTGAAATATACATTAATTCTAATTCTTATGAAATTCAAGGCCCTCCAGATCTAGCCCCTGCCAATCTCTCCAGCCTGTGACTCTCTACCTCACATCTTACCTTCCAACAACAGCACATCCCACCCCACACTCTTATGCTCCTCTGTGCTTGTGCGTATTCATACCTGGATGCTCTTTTCCCCTTTTCTTCTTCTTCCCTACGTCTCCTTACCCCTCATGTTTGGGAAAATGCTTGTTGTAGACAAAACTATACCTCCCCCAAATTCGTATGTTGAAGTCCCAGCTCCCAGTATGTCCAAATGTGACTGCCCTTAAAGATAAGATCTTCAAGTAACTGAGTTAAAGTGAGGTAAATTAGGATGGCCCATGATCCAGTCTTACTGATGTCCTTGTCAGATGAGGAAATTTGGACAGAGAGATACTAGAGCCCAGAGGGACAACCATGTGAGGACACAAGAGATGGTGGCGATCTGCAAGCCTAGGAAAAATGTCTCAGAAGAAACCAACTTACCGATGCTTTGCTCTTAGACTTCCAGCCTCCAGAACTGTGAGAAAATGAATTTCTGTTGTTGACTTCTCCCAGTCTCCAGTACTTTGTTATAGCAGCCTGAGCAGATGAAAACAGATGTGCCTCAACTTGTGATGGGGTTATGTCCAGATAAGCACATCAGAAATTGAAAATACCTAAACTGCTGAACATCACAGGTTAGCTTAGTCTCCTTTAAATGTGCTCAAGGGGCTGGAGGAGTGGCTAAAGTGGTAGAGTGCTGGCCTAGCAGGCACAAGGCCTCGGGGTCTATACCCAGTACCACTAAAAAAAATAAAAATAAAAATAAGTTTGGTCAAGTTTTCCTGGATTTAGCCAGGCATAGTGGCTCCTTTCTGTAATCCCAGCTACGTAGGAGGCATAGATTGGGAGGATTGCTGTTTGGAACCAGCCTAGTCAAAAAGTTAGCAAGACCCCATCTCAACAAATAAAAGTTGGGCTTGGTGATGCACCTGTCACTTCAGCAATCGGAGAGGCATAAGCAGGAGGATTAAGGTTCAGGCCAGCCTAAGCAGAAAATGTGAGACCCTATTAAAAAACTAAATTGCCAAGCACTGGTGGCTTATGCCTATAATCCTAGCTACTCATGATACAGAAATCAGGGGATCACAGTTCGAAGCCAGTCCAGGGAAATAGTTAAGACCCTATCTTGGAAAAAACCCACACAAGAAAGCACTGGTGGGGTAGCTCAAGTGGTAGAGCACCTGCCTAGCAAGCATGAGGCCTTGAGTTCAAACCCTGGTCCTGCCAAAATACAAAAGGGCTGAGAACACTTATATTGGCCTACGGTTGGTCAGAACTCATCTAACACAAAGTCTATTTTATAATAAAGTGTTGACTAAAAGCTCATGCAATTTATTGAATATTTCCTTTGAAAAAGCACTGGCAACACAATGCACTATAGAGTGTTGGCTGTTTCCCTTTGTGATGGCAGGGCTATCTGGGAGCTGCAGCTGCTCTCACTGTCTAGCAGTGCAAGAGAGCTCAAACTGCATTGCTCCAGTCCAAATTTTAAATCTGAAGAAATTTCTACTGAATGTGTGTGACTTTTGCATCATTGTGAAGTCAAAAAATGGTTAAGTAGACAGGCCTTTTGAGGCATGGCTCAAAACATAGAGCACCTGCCTAGCACGTGTAAAGTACTGAATTCCAACACCCATTCTGCAAATTAAAAAAAAAAAAAAAAAAAAGCAAGTTGAGCCATTGAAAGTGGGGAGCTATCTGTACAGTATCCCTCTCTATAGTCTAGCTCCAACTATGCCTGCACTTCACAAAGAACTTACCCCTCATGCTGGAGTGTTCTCTTCAATCATTTAATCATTTATTTATCTCTTCCATTAGATCAGGGCTTTTTTTTTTTTAATCAAACTAAGATCGTGACCTGTCACTGGTTTATGAAATGGATTTCACAAGTTTGACCAGTATTTTCTTCTTTTTTTTTTTCTTTCTTGACCAGTATTTTCAATGCAATAGCAGTAACATGGGGTAGAAGAGTGCAGAGTGTATCACAAAAAGGTATAAACTGTCTCCTGGAGCCGGTGTTTCCTGGTGTGTATGTTGGGATGTGGGTATCAGGTTGCAGGATAAAATGTATCTCTTACCAATGCTCATTGCTATACAAGACAGGAAGCAGCTACAGCATCCTGTGTGACCCTCAGTAATGACATCATACCTTATTCATTTCCAAATTCCCAGAAAGAAGGTGACTGGCCCAGGCTGGAGTACGTAGTGCCCCTACTCCTCTTGGCTGTGGCCAGCAGATGGTATCACAGATCTAAACATATGCTCAAGTTTCCTCTGTGGGGATTAGGGAGAAGTGGGTTCACTGGGACATCCCAAAGTAGGTTTTTAATAACGTTATTGATGAAGGACTAAAGAATAACCCAAAAACCTATCAGAATTTGAAGCTCTAAGAACCCTCCTGGCTCCTCGCATGGTGTTTGTTTCTCACTGTGTACCTGTCCCTAGCTCTGTCCATCCTCATCTGCTTCTTCAGCAAAACCCCCTCTCTTGCCTTGATTCACAGCTGTCACAGCCCCACCAGCCGCCTCTCCAACCTGACCTCTTGGCTAGAGCAAGTTTCCCATACCTGTTCAAATTGCAGCATGCCAGGGTCGAAGGAACCAGCTCATTGTGTTTTATCGTTTTTATTATAAAACGTGACAAACAGTTCATGTAATATAAATGTGCAACTTAGCAAACTGTCATAAAACAAGCTCCCATGTGACCACCTCTCAGTCACAAACCTAAGGGCTGGGAACACCAGGCTAGAGGCCCATGTGGCCTTCCCAGCTCTAACCACCATCCTGATTTCCACAGTATTAACTTCCTTGCCTTTCTTTAGTTTTACTGTCTAAGTATGCATCCTGGACCAGTTTAGTTTGGCTATTTTTGTGTGGGGAGGTAATACTGAGGTTTGAACTCAGGGCCTCGTGCTTGCTAGGCAGGTGGTCTACCACTTGAGTCACTCCACCAGCCCTTTTGAGTTGGGCATTTTCCAGATAGGGTCTTGCAAATTATTTGCCCATGCCGGCTTCAAACCCTGGTCCTCCTGATCTCTGCCTCCTGAGTAGCTAGGATTACAGGTGTGAGCCACCAGCACCCAGTAAGTTTGGCTATTTTTGAACTTTATAAAAATAGAATCTGGAGCATGAACTCTGCTGTTGGACTCCTTTTGCTCAAGGTGATGTCTGTTTTTTTTTATTTTGTTTTTAGCAATATCTATATTGAGATATAATTCATATGCTACACAAATCATCCATTTAAAATATACAACTGAACAGTTGTTAGCATATCCACAAGATATATGTAACCACCACAGTCAGTTTTGGAACATTTTGTCCCCTCGGAAAGAAACTCATACCTTTTAGCTCTCACCTTCATTCTACAACCCCTCCCAAAGCAACCAGCAATATATTTTTGTCTATATAGATTTTCCTATCCTGACATTTCATATGAAGACCGTATGATACGTGGTCTTCTGTGACTGGCTTCTTTCACTTAGCATGATGGTTTCCAGTTGGTAACATGTATCAGTACTTTGCTCCTTCTTATAATGGAAACATATTCCATTATAGAGATAGATGTATCACATTTTATTTATTCATTCAACAATTGCTGAATATTTCTAGTATTGGACAATTACAAATAATGCAGACATGAACATTTGTGAACTCATTTTCATGTGTGCCTATGTTTCCATTTCTCTTGGGTACATGGCTAGGAGCGGAATTGCTGAGTCATACAGTAATACTGTGCTGAACAACTTGAGGAACCTCCAGACTATTTTCTGAAGTGACTGCATCTTTTCACATCCCCCCAAGCAGCATTTGAAGTCACAATATCTTCACATCCTTGCTCAAACATCCCTGCTTTTTTCCCAGCTTATGGGTCATACTTTCCTGCTTCTTTGCCTATAGTTTTTTGCTGGAAGCTGAAGAGTTTAGACGATATACTGCAGTGAGCCTGCATGCTGCTCCACCCCCTCTAGGGCTTACCATCATTATTTGCTTGTTTAGTGACTTGAGGATTGATTTCAGTCAAGTCTGTCCCTTCTTTCCTGCAGCTTGCCTGCATGTGAAACTTCTGGTGTCACTCCTCAGACAGTGTAGCCGGGTACTCATGTCAGCCAGGATAAAATGGCTTTGGCAGGACACTCTGCCAGACTCTTCTTGACCACACCCAGCAGTGAAGCCCCACTAATTGTTGTCTGAGTTTTCTATTATTTTCAACAATGCCCTGTGGGCAGTAAACCACATCACAATTCAGACTCCTTTGAAGGAACAGTCCCCAGGTCAGCATTTCAGATTCTTCAGAGCCCAGGAGGGTTCTCCAGTCTCTTTTCCCAATTTTCCTCAGCCTACAGTTTAGCCTCCATCTCCAGAGTCTATCCACATCTTTTTACCACGTCCACATCCTTCACTGGGTTTTTGTTTGGTTGGTTGGTGGTACTGAGGTTTGAACTCAGGGCCTTGCATTTGCAATGCAGGTGTTCTACCACTTGAGCCACTTCCCCAGACACTTTTTGCTTTCATTATTTTTAATAGGGTCTCGCATTTATACCTGGGGTCAACTGGACCTTGATCCTCTTATTTACACTTCCTGCATAGTTGGGATGACAGGTGCAGTGCCCATCGTGCTGAACTCTTTTGATTGGTTGAGTTGGGGTCTTGAGGACTTTTTGCTCAAGCTGGTTTTGAACTGTGATCCTCCCAACCTCTGCCTTTGGAGTTGCTAGAATTACAGGCATGAGCCACTGAGTCAGGCTTACTGTTTTTGAAAGTGCCTGTCACCTTCAACTCCTCCATAACCTGTGACAAATGAAGTCGGTTCCTTTGGGGAGGGATCTGGTGCTCTCTCTTTTATGGCCCTCTTCTGTGCCCAGGAAAGATCCAAGGTGGGGGCTGGGTGGAAGAAGAGAGATCCCACTTCTTAACTACATTCACTCAGAATTTAGCCTCAATGACAGGAAGCTGGGGCAGGATGAGAAATGTTGATGTTTTGTCCCTCCTGGGAATCAGATAGCCCTTGCTGAGGACTGGTGGGGAGGGAGCCCTGTGCTCTTAATTGTCCCATCTTTTCTATCTTGTTGAGCTGAGATGGGGCAGGGAGCGAGCAAGCCTTGGCTTATGTATCACAGGGTCTCTCTCTCTCTCTCTTTCCCCCTCTCCTTTCCTTCTCTCTCTCTCTCTTGTTTTTTTAACGCAGGGTCTTGTTTGGTAACCCAGGCTAACTTCAAACTCACAATCCTCCTATCTCAGCCTTCTGAGTGCTGGGATTATAGGCATGCACCATGCCCAGCTCTGATTCTCCTTTCGTACTGAGTTTTAATAGATTTTCATGAATAATGTTTCATTTGCTATATGCTCTTAGGATCATTTCTAGAGGTGAAATCTCAGTGTTACATCTTTAGATTAATCCAGGACTGGGGGTGTGGCTTAAGGGGTACAGCAGCTGCTTTGCAAGTGTGAGGCCTTGAGTTCTAACCCTATGCCCACACACACAAAATTAATCCATATTTCTGCTTTTGGCTATTGTTCATCCATTTTCACTGGTTCATTTATATTAATAGACACAATGTATATGATACTTGTCTTTTAACAGTTGATAAGAGCACTGGATGATTTATAATCAATGGACCACCTTTAAACTAGGTGCCATAAAAGGACATTTATGGTTCAATCAGGTGAGAGGAAGGGGAAGGGGCTCCTTGGTCCCACTCTTCAGCAGGAGGTTGGGCCAGGTGTGGTAGAGTCAATAACAAATACCTAAAAATGTGGGAGCAACTTTGGACCTGGGCAGTGAGAAGAAGCTAGGAAGATTTTAGGTACAGATCTAGGGAAAGTCTGCAAATCTTTACATTAGTTCTTTATGACTGTATACCAATGTTACCACAACTTAGTGGCTTAAAATGACACACATTTATTATTACACAGTAGGATCAGGAGTCCAAGCATAGCTAAACAGGATCTTCTCCTTGCCGTCTTACATGGCTTCAATGAAGGTATTAGTGGGGCTGTGACCTATCTGAGGCTGGACTGGGGAAGGATCCATTTCTGTTGGAAAAATTTAATTCCTTGCAGCTCTAGGGCTGAGAGCTTTTTTTTCCCCTGCTAGCTTTTGGAGGATGGCTTCCAGTCATCTTCAGCTCTTAAGAGACCTCAGTTCTTTAACACATGAGCCTCCCCTATGGGCAGCCAACAAAATGGCTGCTTGCTTTCTGAAAGCCAGCAAAGGAAGGTGAAAGAGTTTCCAGCAAGGCAGATAATCACATCATGTACATGTAATCATGTACATCCCGTCACTCTCGCCATATACTATGCCAGAAGCAAGTCACAGGCCCTGCCCACACTTAAGGGGAGGAGTTAACACAAGGGTGTGGATGTCAGGAGGCAAGGAACATGGGGATCACTGTAACAGTCTCTCTGCCACAGCCTTAAGGATATTGTCAGTAGACACCAGATGGCCTTTGATGAAGCTGACAGGAAAGTGAGGAAAATGTCATTGGATCTAAAAGCAAGGAGATCCTTGTCCATGAGGTGGCAGGACATGCAACAACACTGTCACCTCAAAGTAGAAAATGCGCCGAATGAACTATGTGAACTGCAAAGATTTCCAGGCAAAATGTTGAAGGTACCACCTCATTTCTCTTCCTCCTTTGAATAAAAAGTGAGAGGCAAGATACAAACTGTTAGACCAAACTGTTGGGTCTGGAGACCTAAGGCAAATTAGTGAGTGTCCCATCCCCCATGGAGGGCAATATCACTCCTACATCCTGAGGAGATGGAGGCCTGCAATCCTGCATCCTCAAGGAGAGATACAGATCTGCCACAGGGCTGATGAGCAAAATGCTCTCAAGATTGTTTCCCCTCCCCCAATAAAGGTGCTAACCAAACCAGTTCACCTGAGAAAGCCCTTGATATGCAAGGCCAATGAGAAAATCCCCCAACCCAGAGTTAAAATGTCCATAAAAACCCCAGCCTTCACCTGTGCAGTGAGCCACCGGCTTCTGGCTCCACTGCAGTACCTTAGCTGTAGCCTTTCCTTTCTCTCTAATAAATCCTACTTCATATACTGGCTTTGGCTCGTCACTCAGCTGCCTCACAAGCCAGTTCTCTGGCCTGTGAAGGCAAGGACCCTCGACACTGACACGTAACATTTTGGTGACTACGAAGGGACCCAATCTCTTCTGAACCAAGGTCAGTATAGGTTGTGCCAAACTGGGAAAGGCTGCCTAGGAATGTAACCATGAGCATCCGGCACTCCAGTGGAGTCTGTTTTCCAGGAGAGACCACCCACCACCATGGCCTAGATATGGTGGAACTCTCAGGTCAACCTTTTCTCTCTCTCTCTCTCTGTCTTGTTAAGGAGGATTTCTCCCTTGGGAAACTGAGGAAAAACTCTGAGCCCATTACAGCTGTAAGGCGGGCAATCTGAGGAAACTCAGACACCAGGTGGGGATTTATACCACACTGCCAATGTTATGTGGGCGAAACCCGACTTCAGTGCACTGAGGCTTTTTTTCTTTTTTCCTCTCCTTAAACTCTAACTCTCTTTCAAGATCTGGTCTGAAAACAGCTGGTGGAAAGGAAAGTTTGTCTTCAAGCCACAAAAGGTGTTCTGGCTGGGGCACTCCCAGGTGTCACCCAAAGGCTGGAGATGCAACTTCCTGACTGTCCTGAGGCTCCAAATGCAGCTAAGTCTCGGACCCTTCCAGCCATGTCCATGGCAAACAGACAATCAGATCTCTCCTGCTTCCTTCATGGTTTCTGTGGCCCAAGAGTGAAGGTCACCTCTTGCTTCCAGTGCTCCAGTACTGACCTGGACAGCAGTGATGACCAGTAATCCCTCATGCGTTGAACCTGGAAACTCTCTTTTCCCCCGACCCTCAGCCTCTCCTTCCTCTTTCCCAAGTTCTAAATAGGTGTGGGCTTCCTTCAGTGAGTTTGGAAAATATACCCATTCTGCACCCTCCTTGGTCCTGCCTTGTCCTTTACCTCTGTCTTCCCCTTCCTGGGCTTACTGGGATCCTGGCTTCCCATGAAAAACTTGTAGTGTGTTACATTATGACTTAAGTTATTCCAACTAGTTTACCAGCCCTCTCAGAGAGGCAAACAATGGCAGCTGCCACGCTCATGCCCTAACTCCACCTCCACAAGGGGAGGAGGGAAAGCAAACAGGTGCGCTCATACACAGGGATTCCGGCTCCCGGGCACAGCACGACGCCTGCCATAGCTGAAAGCATCCATAGAGAGGACCCAGCACATCCTAGGCCGCCAGCTACATGTGGCAATGGCTGTGGCCCACCGCCACCTCCCCAAAATGGATGAGAGGAAAAATAAATGCATGCAGGCGCGTGTACACGGCAAGGGGGGAGAGGTGACAGGCCAACGGATGGGATCGCTCATCCCGGGCATGGGAGGGGGCAACAGTGCTTTGCTCAAGCCTGGTTCCCAGCCCCACCTTTCACCTTGAGTATGACCGACCCAGCCCTAATAAGCTAATTGTTATCTCAAGGTTACAATCCCAGAAATAGCAAAATGGATGTTGCTGTGGTCTCTAAACTTCTCATTTAAAATTTCCTGTACTTTTGGCCTCAGCATAAATTTTCCCTCCAAATATTAGCACTAGTCATCCCTTATGGTGCTGTTATTGCCCTGGGATGCCCTCTGAATGCCCTTTAAAAGGTAGCCTTTATTAAAGAGGCTGCCTGCTGTTAGATAAAAGGCAGGATCCTAGCGTTTTGTTTTTTTTCTCTTCTCACTGTGTTGGTCAGGTGGTCTAACCCAACCAGTTTACTTTCCCCAGTCCTGACCACAGATTGGGGCCGGGGAAAGTCATGAGACAGGGATGCCTGGACTCGTTGGTAAGGTCATTCCCTGTCAGGATGCTGACCAGAAGGGAACTGACCCAGGTTATTGTTGTCATCTTTCTAGATGGACCTGCCCCCTTCCAGTCTTCTGGCCTGACTATTAAAACATTGAAAGGAAATGTTGGAAGCTTTGTACTAAGGCCTGGCCTCAGTATACCGTAGGTGACCAAGAGAAGTGGCCTTCACAGGGTTCCTTAAATTGCAATACCATACTCCAATTAGACCTTTCCTGTAAAAGGAAAAAAGTAAACTGAGGTCCCTTATACAAATTTTCTTTTATCTCCGAGACCACCCAGATTGGCTCTACAATTGCTATCTAGATACTCAAACGCTGACCATTCTTTGTAAGCCACAGGATAAACATGGAAAGGAGGACCAGAAATGCCCCTTGTCAGTGACAAGGCCCCCACCCCTACTGCACCACCCTTTGCCCTACCTTCTAAGCCACCCTAATATTCAGAACTTCCTGATGGGTGCTTCCCCCTTCAACAGGCAATGGTAGGAAGAGGACAAATCTATGTCCCCTTCCAATTATCAGATCTAAGGGAAATTGAAAAAAAGATCTAGGTAGCTATACTGATGCACCTGACCAATACATTCAAGCCTTTATCTCTGACCCAAACCTTTGAATTGGCATAAAAGGATATTATGCTTCTATTATACCAAACTCTTTCCTCATTAGAAAAGCAATGGTTCTGGCCCAGGCCAATCAGGTTGGAAATGATCACCATTTACAATGAGCCCCCAATACCCATGGCACCCGGAAATGTGGGAATGAGTGTGCCTCTACCTACAGGGGCACAGATAGTCCCCTTAACAGAGCCACACTGAAAATCAGAATGGTAAAGGGGCTGATGATATGGCTCAAGCAGTAGAGTGCTGCTTTGCAGGCATAAAGTCCTGAGTTCAAGTCCCAATACAGCCAAAAGAAAAAAAATATTTGGGGCTGAGGAAGTAGCTCAGTGGGAGAGTGTCTGCCCAACATGTGTGAGGTCCTGGGTTCAATTCCCCAACATTGCTAAATAAAAAAAAAATGGTAAAAAAGATAAGTGACATTAATGTCACTTAATCCATGTCATAGTGAAAGGGCTAAAAAGGACTAAAGTCAAACCTCTAAACTATTCCCAGGTGACTATAATACATCAAGGTCCTGAAGAAAACCCCCTTCCCTTTCGGCAACATCTTAAGGATGCTATCAGAAAGCATACCACAGGGGACCCAGAATCACAGGTGGGAGAGGTTCTCCTCAAAGATAAATTTCTAACTCAGTCAGCCCCAGATATTTGTAGAAAACTCAGGCTGTGGCTGAAGGAGAAAAATCATTGGACCAATTAATACAGCTAGCCGTGTCTATACACTATAACTGGGATATTACTAAGGAGAGAAAAAGACAAACACCATGACCTCATTACAGTTCTCAGAGAAGGCCCCACCCAACTGGGGCCTGCATCTCGAGTTTGCTACCACTGTAGACAGGAGGGGCACTTCCACAGAGAATGCAAAAAGGGGGGACAGCCCAGGAGACAGCCCCGCCCCCAACCGGGACCCTGTCCTCTCTGCAAAGGTAACCACTGGAGGTCTAAGTGCCCGCATCTCCAGATGGAAGGTGGGGTGCCAACCCCTATGGATTGATGGGTCCCGGCCTCCTGTCCACGCTCCACTTCTTGGCATCCATGTTGAGGAGCCATGACAGAAAAGCAAAAGGTCATTTTCCTGCTAGACAGTGGAGCCCATTTCTCTGTCCTACCTTTCTCTCCCGGTCCCTGGTCCAATGACAAGGTTATCATTCGGGGCATATCTGGCCAGCTCCTAGACTGCTAGTTTACCCAGCGTCTGGCCTGCTCTTGGGGAGATCTCCTCTTCTGTCACTCTTTCCTCATAGTACCTAAAACTCCAGTGTCCCTGCTGGGATGGGATTTACTATCTTAATTAAAAGCTCAAGTTCTCCTGCCCCCAGGCAGCTATCTCTGCTGCCCCCTCCTTCAGGAACAAAGAGATTCCACAATGTGGACTGATGGGATGACTGTAAGGCAAGCCTGGACGGCCCTCCCTATTCAAATAAAACTCAAAGAGCCCTCACAGTTTCCACACCCAAAACAATATCCCCTCAAGCCTGAGGGACATGAGGCCTTATGCCTATCATAAATTCCTTAAAAAAAAAAAAAAAAACAAGGGCTACTAATTAGTTGCTCCAACCCCTATAATAAACTTAAAATTCTTATAAAAGCTAATTTTAAAAAATACAAGTTACAAAGTAAACAAGTAGAAAGGGTATAGACAGGTATTGAGTATATTTTTTAAGAGGTTAAAGGAAAAAAAAGGAATGTTTTTTTTGGATGAGAAACGATTTTATAAGGAGGTTTTGTCTTAAAGATTGTTCCAAATATGGAGAGGAGGGATAAGGAAAAACCAACAAAGGGTTCAAAATATTATATAGAGAGAGGTCTGAGTAAATCTTAAAAGTGTGTAATAAAAGCTTCTGTGTGTGATAAAGTTAAAGTTGACTGTAATCTAAGAGTTGCCTAAAAGATTTTTAGGGTCATGTCAATCTAAAATCAAATTCTGTCTATAAAATAACAAGGGTATCTCAATATTGTTCTGCTCTAAGTAACATCTACAAAAAACTGTTACAGGGAAAGTTTTTTATCAAAAAAATTACTTGTGTTTTCTGTTGATCTTGTCAAGCTTTAAGTACTACTACATCAGAGTTCATTTATGTATTTGCTCACATTTCTTAAATGACCACCTTATAACTGTGTAGTGTCTATACTTTATCTAAATATGGTACAAACATTTACAAAGTTAAAAGTGTCAATTTATATAAAATAATGAGCTAAAGCTCTCTTTTATCCAAAAGTGTTACATTTAACCAAAATCCTGACAGCCCCTGCCTCCCACAGGTCACCTACCTAGGAGTGTTCTTAAAGGGACTGACTCACTCCCTGAGTCATGAGGGAATCGACCCAATCTTCCATTTCCCACTCCCCCATACCATAAAACAGCTTATAGCTTTCTTGGGAGTTACAGGATTTTGTAAAATCTAGATCCCTAGATATGCAGCCCTTAGCAGACACCTTTTTATGCTCCTACTAATATTTCTATTTGGGTCTTGTATAATAAATGCTCTCTCCAGATTTATACATCAACAGGTCCAACGTATCAAACTCCAGCTTTTAGTCAAGAAATACTCACCTCTGCCTAGGCATGAGCCCTCCATCCTGTTCTATTGGAGGCCCCTGGAAACTACACAGATCAACCCCTGAGACAAGTCCCCTCTCCCTTATCTCCCCAGCATCCCATTGTCAGCACAAAGCAGCTAGATGAGTCATCATCACCTCTCTCCCCAACAGCAGCTGGGTGCTTGTCTCAGAGGTCTGGAGACCTAAGGCAGATGAGTGGGTATCCCATCCCCCATGGAGAGCACTGTCACTCCTACATCCTGAGGAAATGGAGGCCTGCATTCCTGCATCCTCAAGGAGAGATACAGATCTGCCACAGGGCTGATGAGCAAAATGCTCTCAAGATTGTTTCCCCTCCCCCAATAAAGGTGCTAACCAAACCAGTTCACCTGAGAAAGCCCACGAATCCACGGCTGATGAGAAAACCCCTAACCCAGAGTTAAAATGTCCATAAAAACCCTAGCCTTCACCTGTGCAGCGAGCCACTAGCTTCCGGGCTCCACTGCAGTTCCCTAACTGTAGCCTTTCTTTTCTCTCTAATAAATCCCACTTTATATTTACCGGCTTTGACTCATCATTCAGCTGCCTCACGAGCCAGTTCTCTGGCCTGTGAAGGCAAGGACCCTTGACACGACATGTAACAAAACCAAAAGTTATCAAGATTTGATGATTTTGAAAATTCCCAGTCTCTCTAGCCAGTAACAATGGCTTCTGGGAAAAGATCACATACAAGACACTGTCAGGAAAATATGATATAAATTTGAAGCAAGGGTATGGTGATAAAATATCTTACCAAGACCTCAGATCTAAGGCAGTGCAGTCATTCAGTTTCCAGGAACTTTAGGTGTGTTGTCCATTCACATCAGCCCAAGGCTTACTGGTATTGTTGGGTCTGGAGACCTAAGGAGAGGAGTTAGAGGCCTGCATTCCTGCACCCTGACAGGGAGTGGTAAACTGCATTTCTGCATCCTAAAGTGGAGATACAGGGTCTGATAGAGCCGCCACAGGGCTGATGGGCAAAATGCTCTCAAGATTGTTTCCTTCCCCCAATAAAGGTGCTAACTATACTGTTAGGTCCCTGGCATTTTTGGGGTGGGCGGAAGTTCCCAAGGCTAGCACCGAAACCAGACCCCTGATATATGACTGTGTGTTTCTCCCTGCCTGATTGTTTCTCAGCTTGCAAAACAACTCAGGAACTTCCAGTTACTCAACTAGCCAGGCGTGTGGACCTGTTCCATCTGGTGATCATAGATAATCAGAGACCAGGCTCTCTCTCCCTTCCCCATGGCTTGGCCCCTCCTATAAAGCCCACTACCCAATTCAGCCAAGCTGCTGTATTCTAAACCCAAGAGTGACAGCCCTGCGGTCTGGATTCCCAATAAATCTTTCCTTTCCACACGTGGTATGGTCTTTATTCGGCAGTACCTTACATATACCAGTTCACCTGAGAAAGCCCGCGAATCCACGGCCAATGAGAAACACTCCCCCAACCCAGAGTTAAAACGTCCATAAAAGCCCCAGCCTTCACCTGAGCAGAGAGTTACCGATTCCAGGCTCCAATGCACTCCTCTAGTTTTAGCCTTTCCTGTCTCGCTAATAAATCCCACTTTATACTTACTGGCTTTGACTCATCACTCAGCTGCCTCAAGAGCCAGTTCCCTGGCCTGTGACAGCAAGGACCCTCAACACAGGCCTGCAGCACTTCGACAACTGCATGTAACACAGCATTGGCCATGGATCGTCTAATGGAGTGAACCAAATAAGATTCATAGACCGCTACAAAGGTTTTTTTTGTTTTGTGGTACTGGGGCTTGAACTCAGGGCCCTACACCTTGAGCCACTCCAGCAGCCCTGTTTTGTGGTGGGTTTGTTTGAGATAGGGTCCTGTGAACTATTTTCCCTGGCTGGCATCGAACTATGATCCTCCTGATCTTGCCTCCTGAGTAGCTATGATTGCAGGTGTGAGCCACTGGCACCTGGCTACCTTACTCCCACTTTTTGAACACAAGGTATCACTGCTGTGATAAGACAGTTAACTTCTATGGGTCCTACCATTGAGTGTATATGAGAAGATAAGATGTATCTTTAGTTCAAAGGTCTTCAGGTAGGGAAGAACCACACTTGGGTTTTTTTTTTTTCTGTTATGTGCTGGTTTGAAGTGTTGTGGGCTGGTGTGGAGAGTCCTTGCCTTCACAGGCTGCTCAGGTGAAGGCTGGGGCTTTTATGGAGGTTTTAAGTCTGGGTTGGGGGTGGTGTTTCTCATTGGCCGTGGATTTGCGGGCTTTCTCAGGTGAACTGGTTTGGTTTGCACCCTTATCGGGGGAGGGGAAACAATCTTGAGAGCATTTTGCCCATCAGCCCTGTGGCGGATCTATCAGACCCTGTATCTTTCTTTAGGATGCAGAAATGCAGTTTACCACTCCCTGTCAGGGTGCA
Source organism: Castor canadensis (assembly GCF_047511655.1). Classification (NCBI taxonomy): domain Eukaryota; kingdom Metazoa; phylum Chordata; class Mammalia; order Rodentia; family Castoridae; genus Castor; species Castor canadensis. The sequence goes on from NC_133386.1 coordinate 203,272,007, forward strand.
GGAATGCAGGCCTCTAACTCCTCTCCAGGGGGGATGGGATTCATCCGCCTTAGGTCTCCCGACCCAACATATCTAAAAAACACACCTGAAGTGCCTCATGCACACCTCTACACCAGCTGTGGTGACAAGGGTACATTCAGGTATCCCACAGAGAGTCTATGTGAGAAGGAATGGTTGGTCTCTTGCCAACAACTGTACTCAATGACTTGCTAGGTATGTGAGTGACCCACCTTGGAAGGGTCCTGTTAAGCTGACATGGGACGACACTACCAGCTTGATATCCGACTACAACCTCATGAGTGACCCCCAAGCTGGAACCACTCAGCTAAGAAGCTCCCAAACTTTTGACACCCCAAAATGAATGAGATAGCGAATGTCTATTATTTAAGTCACTAAGGTTTGGGGTAATTAGTTATAAGGTAATAGACACTAAGATAGCTAGGCACTCACGAGAGCTGTCGTCAGTGAGCCCAGAGGGGTATCGGTGGTGTCATATATCCAATCCATCAGTTCCTTCAGTACAGAAGGGCCATAAATTATAATCTTCATCACCTTCTAGAACAGAAGTCAGCCATTTGTGGTGATTGTTTGTAAAGGGTCAGATAGTGACTATTTTAGACTTTAAGAGCCATTCTGTCTTTCTCACATCTACTCAGTTCTGTGGGTGACCACAAAAGCAGCCACAGACGACACATGAACGAGTGGGAGTGGCTATGCACCAGTTATCTACGCAGGTGGCAGGATTTGGTACACTGGCTGTGGCTCGCTCATAACTGCTCTTCACTGAAACATCATCTCTCTTTAGTCTCTACTGCACTCTTGGGAGACAACGCAGCCTAGTGACTTTTGGCTTTTCCCAGTCCTTTCAGATCAAAATGCACTCCTCTCAAGTCTCCTGTACTCCTTACTTCTCTTTTACTTGGAAAGTCCTGTGCAGGACACTTCCCTAAGGTCATGGCACTGGGAGGAGCCAGAGGTCTATGGCTTGTAACGTTGGAGCCTGTCTATTTTCCCTGCTAGCTTCTATCTTGCTGGCTATCAATCCAGGTACTCTGAAACCCCCTCCTATCAGCTGTGAGACCCTGAGGACCTGTCAGCCTCTCTCAACTTTGTCCTTTTGGGACGCATAAATTCCAAGGCATTCAAGACTTAGTGCTGTGGCAGCTACAGCACTAAGCACAAATGTCATTGTCACTCTGTTCCCCAGGACTTCCCACTGAAGCCATAGCCTGGTCTCCCCTACTGTGGATTCCCAAATGAGTCTGAGGGTTCTCTTTTCTAAGTGTACCTCCCCCCCGCCCCCCCCACCTCCGTAAAGATTCAAGGGCAGAGCCCAGCTGGATACCAGGCCTCAATTTTCTCATCTGTATACTGGAGATTATAATAGTAATTTAGTGCCTGGTCACTTGGCAGGCAATGTGCTGGAAGCTGGTGCTATAAACAGGAAATGAGACTGCCCAAGTGCACACTGGACAGTCAGCTGTGAAAGCTATCCTGTAGTGTGGGGTCTGTATGGTCTGCTAGGCAGTGGTGTCTCTGTGAGCTCCTCTTTGACCATTGAGTGCCTTTGTCTCTAACAGATGTGCTGATGGCCGCTTTCTAGTTTCATGAAATGGCTGGGACCTCAGGGCGGTCTGCGAAGCAGTTGGTATTGTCACCTATTTTTAGCTGGGGCCAGGGGTGTTAGTGGTGTGGATGTGATGGGAGATTGGGAGCTTCACACCCAAGTTGGAGGGACAAGTGTTTGGCTCCCTTTCAGGAATGTGTGGGCAAACTCCAGCTCTTCCTTCATAATGGAAGCCAAAAACCACTTCTTCCATGCGGCCTTCCTTGATTTTCTCATAAAACATTCACCTCAAACACAGGATAATAGCCTAACCTCTGGGCTTCTCCGGCCCTTGATTATTATTTCATACTAAGAGATACTAAGCAGTCTCAGCTGCTGCAGATAAAGTTTCTCCTCTGAGTCCGCACTCTGCCATCTCTAATCAATGCCGTTATGTTAGGAGTTCAAGGCTGAGGACATAGCTCAGTGGTAACATGCATGAGGTCCTGTCCTGAGCCAAGAGGGAGTCATTTTTGTAAATCTGTTTCCTCCTCGGTAAAAACTGGTGATTTTCGTACCTGTCTCTAAGGGATCAAAGGGTTTGATTTCCTCAAATTGAACACTGGATGCCTGGTATAGACGGATAGAGGAAATCTTTGCAAACCCCAGCCTGGCCCAGACGGGCTGCGCGCCCCCAAAGGTCTGCTTATCTTCTGCAGGGCATTACTACACTCAGTTGGTGCTGCTGGTGGAGGGCAGGGGAACGATGGGTGTCTCTGGACACTCAGAAGCCCACAGCCAGTGGAAGGTCACCCAGCAAGAAAGTGGCCGAGCTAGGACAACCCCTGCGGTTTCCTCGGGCTCCTCTGCCTTCTCTAATATTTCTCTTCTTCCCTCTAACTCCGTGGCTTCCCCATAAGGGAGGAGGGGTCTCCGGGCAGAAGGTGAGGAGTCCCGCGAGCAAAGGCTGGCGAAAGGGGCCCCGGGCCCTGTCCTGCAACCGGAGTCCCCAGAAATGGGGGCAGAATATCAGGAGCCCAGAATAGGGGAGGGGGTCTTGTACACTAAAGAAGAGTTTCTCAGCTAGTTAGGAGGGGCGAGTGAGTCCGCAAACGCAGGGATGGGGCGGGGCTGGGCGGGGCTTCCTTGGTCCCAGGGGCGGAGCCCGGAGAGGGGGCGTGGTCTCTCAAGAAGGCATTGCTCCGTTGACTAGGGTTAGGCTAAGCCGCAAGGGGGAGGAGTCTTAGATGAGGCGGGGCTCTCGCGGGGGCGGAAACAACGGGGCGGGGCATAGGCCAGGGGGCGGAGCGTGGCGGTTCGCACTCATCCTCCTCCCCCAGCCCGGGTGTCCCAGTGACGAGGCAGCGCGGAGCCGTCGCGGGCCGGGCCTGTCCCGCCGCAGCGTCCCCGGGACCGAGCGGGGGTGAGGCGGAGAGGGAGCAGTGCCTAACAGGACTCGGAGCTCGGCCAGGTGAGTCCAGCTGGGAGGAGGGGGCGGGGGCTGCCGCCGGCGGTCCCGGGCGGGCGCGGGGGGCGTGTTTGCGTGTCTGGAGGTGGCGGGGGGGAGTGGGTCCGCGAGCCCGCGCCTGCGGTTGTTTGCGCGTGTGCGCGTCCCTGCGGTAGCGGGCCCGGGGTGGGCCGTGCGCGGGTGCAGTGGGCCGGGGGTGTGCGGAGCTGGGCGCGCGTGTTTGTGTGAGGGGCCGCGTATGCGCTGGTCTGTCATTGTGCCCCGGGGCGCGGGGCGCGGGCCTGCTCCGGCGCAGTCCCTCCAACGTGGGGGATGTTTTCCAAACCGGCCGCCTGCGGGAGACGGGGCTCTGCAGCAGCCTGAGCCGGAGGGGGGAGCGCCGCCCCCACAGGCCTCCAGAGACTCGGGCTGCCCGGGGACGCAGACAGACACCCGAGGGAGGGAGGCAGAGAGGGACGGGAGCGGCGCGCACCCTGGAGGGATCCAGAGGCTTGCCCACGGGGCCAGTCCAAGATGGGGAGAATGATGCAGATAGATGGCCAGGTGAGGAAGGCAGGCGTAGAGGGGGTGAAGGGTAGGAAGAGAGAAGGCCAAAAGGACAGTGCTGGGAGGACAGAGAGTCATTGAGAAACAGACGGAGAGAGGCCTGCACCTGCAGAGGGGAAGAAAGATTAGGGTGGACAGACAGATCCCAAGAACCTGACAGAGGGTAACTCAGAGGTCTAGGGGCCAAGAACTCAAGCCAGGACCTGCATCTGAGATGAGAGGTAGGGGTCCCCAACTCCTGGGTGCCCCTCTTCCAAGTGTATTCCAGAATGTGAGCTTGGCCACAAAGCAGCTTCTGACCGCCCCAAGTTGGTCCATTCTTCTAGCCCTACCAAATATCTTGACTTTCTGATTTTGCCATCCCTCCTTGGTTCCAACCCACCAATTTCCCCTTCCTGTTATCCCAGCTTCCCTGGACAATTTAGGGGAGGCAAAGGCCATGAAAGGTCACTCTCCCCTTAACCTAAATTGGCTTGTAGCAACTGGAGCTGGGATTGAGGGGGACTGGGATGGAAAGCTGCAAAGCTCTTCTCTCCCATTCTATCCAGAATGGTGCTGGAAGGAAACCCTGAAGTGGGGTCCCCCCGAACCTCAGACCTCCAGCACCCTGGGAACAATGGCTCTTGTGTCCTCTCTTCTCCTGGTGAAGATGTACAGCCAGGAGAGGAGCCCATCAAGTATGGAGAACTCATCGTCCTGGGGTGAGTCTCCCTGGTCTGGGGGGGAGGGCACCAGGCACTCCCTGGGGCAGCCAGCACAAGGAAGGACCCCAGTTCCCCCTATGTAGAGTGTTTTGCTATTTCTCCTTCATCACCTTCCAAGATGAAAGACAAAACTGGCCAAACCCTCCTCAATCCATAATTTTTTTATTTCCTGTTTCTCATAAATTCTTGAGATAATTCCTCCATTCAAGTTTCTGATGAGATGAGAAAAGTAACTACAGATGCCTTCTGCAAAGCACTTAGTGTGTATGGTGGGGGTGAAGAATTCTGGTTCTGCACAAAACTACTTATTTCTAATCCTGCCTCTGCAAGTTGTCAAACTTTCTTGTGCCTCCGTTTCCCCATTGTGCAAACAGGGTTGGTAATAATTCCTATCTCAGACAGTTGCCAGAGGAAAGGAAAGAAGGAAGGAAGGAAAGAAGGAAGGAAGGAAGGAAGGAAGGAAGGGATTTTTATAAAGTATGTAGAGCTGCGCCTGGCACGCACCAAGTATTCTGGGAGGCAGGCCTGTGCCAAGCCCTTTCATGGACATTATTTCATTTCAATCTTCACAAAGATGCTGTGAGGAAGGAGGTGAGGAAACCGAGGCTCAGAGAGGGGAAGTGACTGGCCCAAGGGCACACAGCTGGTAAGTGGCAGGGCTGGGATTCGAACCCAGGTTTTTCTTACTTTAGATCTTAGTGTACTGTTACCAAGACACAGTTCACCCTCACACTACAGATGGGAAAAATGAGGCTAGAGGAGAGGAAGCGATGGGAATTGGTGGCTGGGCAGACCTCATCCTTTCCCGGTTTTTACCTGAACCAGATCATTCTTCTTCCTCCCCCATCAGAGTCTCCTTTTGGTTTCTCCCTCTGCCATCAGTCCTGAAGAAATGACTTGATAACTATACCATTAAGATGATGGTTATTTAAAGCACAATAATGGCTACTATTTGTTAATACAAATGTGCATGTGCTTTTTAAAATTTTTTTTTTAATTATTTTTTGCTGGCACTGGGGTTTGAACTCAGGGCTTCATGCTTGCTAGGCAGGCACTCTTATCACCTGAGCCATGGCCCCAGCCCTGTGCCATATACATTTTCCTTTTTTTTTTTTTTTTTTTTAAATAACAATGACATTTAACACTTACCAAAAGTTTGCTGTAACTCTGCCAAACTCAGCCAAATACTTTTTAAATGCTTTATTTTGTTCAGTTCTCAAAATCAACCTGCAAGGTAGGTCCTGAAAAATGAGCCCCATTTTACAGAGGTCTTTGTGATGAGTGGAAGAGCCAGGATTTAAGCCAGGCCCATCAGAGTCCTAAGACTGGGTCCTGAACCACTCTCTCTGTAGATGCCCCTGTCCCCCACCCCCATACAGAGGAGAGTGCAGAAAGACAAAAGAGATGCCCTTCCAAGGGGCATTTGCATCAGAAAAGCAGCTGCGTAGTGTCTGGAAGGAACACTGATTGGAGAGATCAGTGCAGATCTAAGCGGCTGGGCCTCTTGACAGCCCTCTGTCCTTTGCAGGGCAGGGAAGCCTGATTCAAGCTGTGTGTCAGTCATTGGCAAGTATGTTGAAAACACACATTGATGGGCATCCCAAACCTCCAGAGTCAGAATCTCTGTGGATGGGATCAGAGATCCTAGATTTTAACAAATTCATCAGAGATTCTGATTCAAGTCCTCTGTATTTGGTAGCTATTTATTCTATCACTTCCTGCTCCAAAACCTTCCATGTCTCCCCACTACTTACACACAGAACAATGTTCTTAGCCTGGTGTTCATCTTCCCCTATTGCACTTCACCCCCAACACCCCCAATCCCCGATCTCACCAAACTCTGCCAGCCTTGTGGCCTTGGCTCAGAGTGGTGAGCCCTCCATCTCCAAGGGCTTCTGCAAGTGTGGAGTCGGCAGATCCATGCTCAAATCTGGACTTGCTAGCCCAAGGCAATCCACTTTACCTTCCTGAGCCTCCATTTGTCTCACTTGTAAAATGAAAAGAAAGACACATGCCCGGCAGGACATTGCACAGATTCCATTAGGTGATTAATAATGTAAAGGGCCAGGAACACAGAGGCAGCAGTACTTGGCAGCAGTCAAAGCTATGACTCACCCCATCTTTTCCTTTCATCATCATTCTCTCTGGACTTGAGCTGGAAAGGAAGGTGGACATTTGGCATATATGGAGTTATGGAAGTAGTGGCATTGTGTTTTTTTCTTCATTGTGGTTCCTAGTAATACTAAGTAATCATTTGGTACAAGTGACTTCTTCCTAGTTCTTCAGGACGCAGTATAGGTGCTCCTCCCAGAAACCCGATCCTGGGACTATTATTCCCTCTTCCTGCCTCTGGGCCTGGAGGGCACTTGGCTTATACCTAGTCTTGGCAAGTAGTACCTGGGTTCCTTGAGAAGCTGGGGACCCCTTTTCACTGATGGGACAAAACTGACCCATGGTACATCACTTCTACCACCCTAGCACATGCCCAGATCTAGCTCAGGCATCTCAGGAACATTGGTTAATTGAATGAGAGACCTTTCTCAGTGCAGCAGTTTGTTATTGTAGAGTCTTCCAGCTTCAGGTGGTTTTAGAGCTTGTTTAGCAAGGTAGGATTTGCCCAGAGTTGGCAGTTTTCTTCATGTCTCTTCAGGGGCTCACTCTCTTTCTCTCTCTCTTCCCACACCCCCACATTAACAGCTACAATGGGTGTCTAGCGAGTGGGGACAAGGGCCGCCGGCGAAGCCGCCTGGCACTGAGCCGCCGGCCACATGCCAATGGAGTGAAGCCAGACGTCATGCATCACATCTCCACGCCGCTCGTCTCCAAGGCAAGCAGCTTATCCTGCCCTCCATGCCCCAGGCCCAGGTCTACAACCTTCTCAGACCTGAATGCCCACACCCTCTGGAGCAGGGGAGCCCACTGTGTCATCACTCACTGCCTATTGGGCCGCCAGAGAAATTGTGACCATGGGAAATCTTTTGCAGTGTGTACAGCCTTTGACAGTTTCCTTGACTGCCAGACCCCATTCATTGTATGGAAATTAGCAGCAGCATTTTAGAGGAAGCCACAGCAGCAAGAGCAGGATGTGACATCACATAGCAGTGGCAAAGGGAAAACTTTGACTTTAGAGGATTGGGGGTAGAGGTCAGCTTTTTGTGCCTCCAGCTGTGTGGCCATGTGCCAGTTCTTCTGTCTGACCTGCAGTTCCCCACTGTAAAATGAGAAAAATAAGCCCATTCTTGGGGTGGCAGGAGGATTAAATGAGGCAACCCATGTAGAGCTCCTGCTGTACAGTTCTCTCTGCACAGGATGGCGCTGCTCCTTCCCAGGAGTGGCCACTGGGCTCTGAGCTCATATCTGGCTCAGAAACTTACACCCTTCATGAGCACATGCCCTGGGAAGTGACTGCTTTCTCCCCACCAGGCCCTGAGTAACCGAGGTCAGCACAGCATCTCGTACACACTGTCCCGGAGTCACTCAGTCATAGTGGAGTACACACATGACAGCGACACGGACATGTTTCAGGTATGCCCAGTCCTTCAGCCTCCTGACTCTAGGCTCTGCAGCCATTCAGGGTGAGGCTGCTAGTCCAGAGGCCCCAGGAAAGGTGTCTTGGGGCCCTCAGTGCAGTGGCTGCCCTTCAGTGAGGAAGCAGGGGGTTTCAGCGTGGGCTGCTGACTTGATAGTCACACAGCAAGTCAGTCTTGAAGTCAAGACACATGGATGGCAGGAAGCCAGATGACTTCAGAGTTCCGAGGGTGGGTGTCCTGCCAGTTCCATCATTTACCACTGGGTGACTTTGGGTGAGAGTTATTTAACCTCTCTCTCTGGGCCTTGGTTTCCTCATCTGTAAAGTGGGGCCCATGATAGAACTCACCCCATGGGAAGACTGGCTGAGGTATTGCACATAAAATGCTTAGTATATAATAAATTGTTACAAAAAATTCATAATTTGCTGGTACCATTCCAGGGGTGTCACCTTTTTATTGGTCTATCTGCAAATCAATTAGTTTTTATTGAGTGGGATTATCTCCAGAGCCGTGGGGGTGGCAGAGCAGACCACAGCTGGTTGGATATAGAGCCCCATCCTGGGAGCCCAGAGGGTATGAGGACTTGCTGTGTGCTACCCCTCCTTGGACCCAGTTGCCTCATTATTTGGTAGCCCCAATGCAGAGCAGCTACTGGGACTAGGATGCTAGGTCAGGAAGTCTGTGAAATTCGCTTTGCACATGTATTGTAACCTCTGTGCTTGCCCTCCCCTCACTTGCAGATTGGTCGCTCCACTGAGAACATGATCGACTTTGTGGTAACAGACACGTCCCCTGGAGGAGGGACCACTGAGGGTCCTTCTGCCCAGAGTACCATTTCCCGATATGCCTGTCGCATCCTCTGTGACCGCAGGCCCCCCTATACTGCCCGCATATATGCTGCTGGCTTTGATGCCTCCAGCAACATCTTTCTTGGAGTAAGTGAGCCCCCTGGCAGGGATCGGAGTGAGCTGAGGGGGAGGATGGGAAGGTGCAGCACCCTGGAGTTATGGACCAGTCCTCAGCCATCCTAACTGTGACCCATGCAGGCAAGCTTAGCAGCCCACGTCCCAAACCAGCAGAGAGAGGCTCAGGGAGGTCAAGTGGTGCCCAAATCATTCAGTCCTTTCTGGGCTACCTCTGAACTTGAGGGAGAGGCATGCAGCCTGCTGGGGGCCACTTGGGGATGTGAGCTGATCCTTCATGTGGTCTCAGGAGCGGGCAGCCAAATGGCGGACTCCTGACGGCCTGATGGATGGCCTAACCACCAACGGAGTCCTGGTGATGCACCCTGCGGGCGGCTTCTCTGAGGATTCAGCTCCAGGTGTCTGGCGGGAGATTTCAGTCTGTGGGAACGTGTACACACTACGGGACAGCCGCTCAGCTCAGCAGCGGGGGAAGCTGGTAGGTGGCCTGCACCATCTCCCCAGAGTCCTTCCCAATCTGCCAGTCCCCTTTCCTAAGCCAGGTGATGACCTGCTGTCCTCCTGCCCAAGAGAGCCTTAATGGGCTCTATCTGGGGGAGTCACAAGCTAAGGGAACTCTTGCCCCTTGCCCCATAGATAGGACCAGATCAGCATCCCCACACTGCACACCCAGCCTGCACACTGCTGGTGATCTATGGGGGGAAGTGAAGTGGAGCCACACAGATGCACCATGTAGTACTGAGTAGTTCTGAGGTTGCCAGTAGCTTCAAAAATCACACCCTCTTATGAGCATGACACTTGGCCTATGTGTGAGCAGTTTACAGCCTTGAGTGTTGGCAGCTTGTAGTCTGTCTGTCACATTCAAGCAGCTTTAGTATCCTCTCCCAGCAGTAAAGGGCTGGTAGAGTAGTTCTTACAGAGTCCTTTTAGAAGTATCACATGGGGCAGATGGGAGCACTCAGGTTGAGCTGCAAGTGAGTCCTATAGAAAATAGGGGCACATGCCACATCCCTCTGCTGGGCCACCCAGAGCACTCCCTGTGTATGAGCACATGGACCGAGGAGATGCAAAACCTCATGGGCAAACAAGGTTTCTAGAGTGTCAACTCTACTGGGAGATTTGGGACACATTCGTTTGTAAAGCTGTGCACGTGGGCTGGGGATGTAGCTCAGTAGCAGAACCTGTGCTTATCATGTGCTAGGCTCTGGGTTTGAGCTCAGCACCACAAAAAACAAAATTAAAATTAAAACTATGTACATCACTGGTGGGTGGTGCATACTTGTAATCCAAGCATTTGGTAGTCAGAGACAGGAGGGTTGTGAGTTTGAGGTCAGTCTGGGCTACATAGTAAGACACGGTCTCAAAAAAACGCCACCAACCAAAAACCCTATACATGTGAATGTGTCACAAGCATATGCTTGTTGGGCACCAAACTATGTGCCAGGCGCCATTATAAGAGTTTACATTGATTGATTCATTTAAGCTTTGTGAGACCCACTTGAGATACCTGGTCATAGAATTCACGTGACTCCCCCAGATGGAGCCCATTAAGGCTCTCTTGGGCAGGAGGACTGCAGGTCATCTCCTGGCTAAGTCCCAAAGGTTAAGCTACTTCCCCAGAGAGTAGCTGAGTGGTGAGGCCAGAATTCAAATCGAGATGGTGTAACTCCAGTCCTTGCTATTAACCGTGACCTAGTTCATAGCCAATACTTAGCTGCTTTGGGCTGAGTAGCCGGCATTCTTCTTGCCTCTGACATTATAGGAAAGCTTTGGAAAGTGTTTTAGAAAATGTCCAGATTACCTGATTTGACAGATGAGGACACCAAAGCCCAGGTCCTGCTGAGAGTGAGGAACAGTCTGTGGCTGGGAAGCACCTGTTTGCCTTCCCAGCCTGTCCTGCCCATCCAGGGTGCCCTCTCTTGTGAGCGTCAGTGGGAAGGATGGGTGGCTTGACTGAGGGTAAGGCTGCCCAATGGCCAGGCCAGGGGCCTCTTGGTCTAAGGCCCTTCTGCTGCCTCTGGCAGGTGGAAAACGAATCCAACGTGCTGCAAGACGGCTCACTCATCGACCTGTGTGGGGCCACATTGCTGTGGCGCACTCCAGCGGGGTTGCTGCGGGCACCCACACTGAAACAGCTGGAAGCCCAGCGGCAAGAGGCCAATGCGGCGCGGCCCCAGTGCCCTGTGGGCCTCAGCACTCTGGCCTTCCCCAGTCCAGCCCGTGGACGCACAGCACCTGACAAGCAGCAGCCCTGGGTCTACGTCCGTTGCGGCCACGTCCACGGCTATCATGGCTGGGGTTGCCGCCGGGAGCGGGGCCCCCAGGAGCGCGAGTGTCCTCTCTGCCGCCTTGTGGGGCCCTATGTGCCCCTGTGGCTTGGCCAAGAGGCTGGTCTCTGCCTGGACCCTGGGCCACCCAGCCATGCCTTTGCACCCTGTGGCCATGTCTGCTCTGAGAAGACTGCCCGTTACTGGGCCCAGACACCACTGCCACATGGCACCCATGCTTTCCACGCTGCCTGCCCCTTTTGTGGGGCTTGGCTCACTGGTGAGCATGGCTGTGTCCGCCTCATTTTCCAGGGACCACTGGACTAGGCTCTCCAGGGCTCCTACAGCTGTGCCTGCCTGCCCACCCGGGTCCTCCACCTCTTGCAGCCCAGAGGGAGCTCTCTGCATGTGGGACTCTGCCTGCTGGCACATTGCCACATCAGCTGGACACATTGGATGGGTGTTATACCTCCCCCAACTCTGACCCCCAAGGGGGTCCTTGAGACCTGTACCCCAGTCCAGATCAAAGGGGCCTGCAGCACTAGCTGTGCCCCAGGCTGATGGAGGGAAGCCCAGGTCCCCATCCTGCCCTTCCTGGGGTGTTTCCCATCATGCCGCCTACACTGTGCCCCTGGGGGAGTGAAGGGGCTGTGGCCTCTGACCCCCAGCTTAGTCTGGCTGTGCCCTGAGCCTGCCAACCCAGCAACAGATACTAATCCTACTGCTGTCCTGGGTTCCCCTATAAAGCTTGCTGCTCAGCCACCCTCCCGAATCCAGGTGTCCTGCATGTGTGCAATGCTCCAGCCCTGAGTGAATGATGGGTGGGTGGCGGGCTGGGTATAGCATTTGCTGATGCCCAACACAGGCTGGACCATGCCAAATGGGCTCTGGAGACACAGAGACAATCAGGATCCCTGCCTGGTAGAGTTCACAGTGGAAGATCAACAGCTTTGTGTGTTAGGACAGAGAATCTCCAGGCAGGAGAACTGTCTTTACCAGCCAATCGTGGGAAAGTGTGAGAGGCTTCCCAGAGGAGGTGGCACAGGAGCTCAGCCTTTGTGGTGGCTCTGGTTCTACAGGTTGGGGTGGGTGCTCTGCACATTCCAGGTGCAGGCTGGGGGAAAGGAAGGAGGGGCTGAATGACAGATTCAGGTGGCTAGAGTGTGGGCTGCAGAGGGCAGATGCCACTGGAGTAGAGAGTGGGGCTGTGCTGATAGGAGGATGCTGGATGGAAGATTCTCACCCTCATTTGTGGACAGCCAGGAGTCAACAAAGCATGGGAAGGACTTGCTGCTCCAGAGCGCTGACTCTGACCCAAGGGCTACCATCTCTGAATGCCCACCGTGTGCCCCGCACGTGCTAACAGTAATAACAACTGCGTTCATTGAGCACCCATCAGGCACTGGGCTCTGATTCTCGGAGGTTTTGTTGTTTATTTAATCCTCACAGTGATTGTGGAGGGATGTGTCACCATTTGTGTTGGCAAAGAGATGAAGGCATATGCCCCAAGTCACACAGAAAATGACCAAGCCTGGATTTAAACCCACAGCTGCCCCTCTCTGTCATACTGGGTTTTCTTTGGACTGGAGGTGTGGCTTAAGCAGTAGAGTGCTTGCTTTGCAAGCATGAAGCCCTGAGTTCAAACCCCAGTTCCATCAAAAATCAAAACATACCTTGAGAGTTTTCCTCAAATGGGCAGGTCTGAAATGGGGGTGGGGTTAGAGTCCGTTCCATAGAGAGGCTGGAGCATGGATTGGTGGACGTCAATCATTGCAGGACTCCAGCAATGAGCAGGGCTCTGCTTCTCCAGCTCCCTGTCTGATGAGGATCTCCCTGGCCTGGTGGCATAAGCTGACTACCACACCAGATCTGGACTGGTCTCTCTGGAGAGGTCAGAGGGCACCCGTGCGTGTAAGAGGAAGGAGATGTGACTCCATCGTGTCAATCATCTAGAGTGGGATGGAAGGCAGGAGGGGATTGCCAGAGTATGGGAGGATTTCACTGCCCCACTCCCAAGCTCTAGAAATGGAACTCATCTCAATTGTTCCCTGATTCTGTTGGAGACCAAGCAGGGAAACACTCCAATCCAATTTCTGGTGGAAATTTCAGACTCTGGGAGGAGAGATGAGCAAAGGGCACCTCTCTAGGTGCTGGGGAGACCAGATAGCCCTGGCCTGGTCTCTGCTCTGCACTTGCCAATTCTTGAAGACTCAGTTTCCACAATAGTTAAGTGGAATGACAGTCCCTATCTCACCAGGTGGTTGTGAATATATGGAAGGCACCTATGATATAGTAGATTACTTAATGTTACAACTTCCTCGCACACCCCTATTTCATTCACTCCAGACAGTAGACTGATGTGTGTGTGTGTGTGTGTGTGTGTGTGTGTGTGTGTGTGTGTGTGTGTTTTGAAGGCAGGGGTAGGGAACTGGTTGAAGGTCTGAATAAGACTAGGCCCCAGTTCAGGGACTCCTGAAGATAGGCTGTATGGTTTTAGGGAAGTCAGTGAACCTCTTAGTCTTACTTTTCTCATCTGCAATGAGTAAAATGATGATACGCATTCTCAGGCTTTGCAAGAATTACATGAGATGCTCCATGGCAAGCTGCTGACAAAGGAGCTCAGTGACTGCTCCTATTAGCAGCATCAAAAAGTGGGATCATGCATATTGGTTGGAATCCTGAGTACTGGGATCCTTTGTCTGCCTGAGCTGTCCCCTGGTGGCACTGTACCTCTTCTACGTGCCTACATTGCAACTTTAGTGAAGTCAGTCAACTTTATACCCATTTTAGAGACAATGAAAATTGAGATGCAGGAAATTAGAATGAATTTCATAAGGACATAGACCCCTTTATTTAACTCCACTTTTAATGACAATCGACACTAGTCATCAGAGCCAACAGCTAGTAACAATTCACGCAAGCAGGGTCTTGGGCACCTTTGCAAACGTGTCAATGGTGGGAAGTCACTGTGCTGGATTTCAGTCCCCAAACACCCTTTCCACACATACAACCCTAGGGGGCAGCACTGCCCAGTTAACAGTCTCTGAAGCCTACACTGTCCATTATTAGCCCAGTTTTCCAACTGATCAAACCCAGATTTGGAGAAATAAAGTGACCCCCATAAGGTCACACAGCCAGAAGGTGACAAAAACCTGATTAGACCTTAGGCAACGTGGGTCCGCCTAAGCCTCTGGCGATGCTGCTCCCCATTCTGTCCAACCCTAAGCACTTCCACCTGCCGTGTCGTCCCGTGTCATGAGTGGACTTCAAGCTCGCCTCTGCCCCTGGGGGCCTTTCGGAGTCGCAGAAAGCACCAGAAACCGCCAGCCCCTCCTGATCTTGCTTGTGCGTAGAGAAAACTGAGGCTCTGAAATGTTTAGCGATTGTCCACAGGTCCCATGGCAGTCAGTGGGCGCAGTGAAGCCCCCGGGAGCGTTATTCTGCGCCCCTGAGCCCCCTTGATTCCCTGCGCCGGGAAGTCTCCATCCCAGATCCCAAATCTAATCGGGAAAGGGGAGCCACAGTACTCCCATTATACAGGTTCACACCTGCAAACAGGTCCGGGGATTCTGGAGCAGAAGCCCAAAGAAAGGGGGGTCCGAGCTGTGTGCGCGTGGAGGTCCCTGGTGCCTTGTCAGCCCCGTCTGCCTAGACGGTCAGGCCGCGGTCACGCGGAGCACCTAGGTTCGTCGCCCCCGCGTGACCATGGCCTACGGACAAAACGCCAAGGCCACTGGGGCCCAGCCGCGCGCCCTGCGTAGCGCCCGGGGGTGGGCAGCAGAGGGTGCAGGAGGTGCTCGCCTCAGCGCGCCTATTGGCTGGAGCCGCCGCCCATCGAGCCCTGGGACCAGACAATTGGTCGCTGAGGGCGGAGTTTGTGGAACCCCAATGAATGGGGGAGCCGGAAGCAGGAAGTGAGTTTGCGAAGCGAGCAGCTGCTGCAGGTGAGGTACGGCGCCCGGGTTTCGGGGACACAGTATGTCACCCTCAGGGGACCAGAGCGAGGCTGGACCGAACGAAAGATCATTCCCTTTTTACCCACCCTCTAGTACGCTTTCCAAATCCTTCACGGCTCCGGCGGCCAAGAAGCGTTCTGGGCAGCCAAGAGTTAACACCCGTTTCAGAACCTGGGGAGATCGCGCTGTTGGGGCGGAGCATTGGGAGTGTAGGGAAGCTGGAAACTCATTCCCAGTTAGGGGTCAGGGCGTGGAGAATCCCGTGGTTTGGGAGACCCCCCGGGTCCCAACCCGGCTGTGAGATCTTTGGAAAGTTGCTTGCCTTGGCCGAGTCTCAATTTCTCTAGGTGTAAAATGGGCTGTGAACTTCTTTGGTTTCCTAGGCTAAAATAAGGAGAAGGCAGGAGAATAGAGAGCTGAAGAAGAAACAGAGAGGGATGAGAACAGGACAGATGCGGGGAGCCGTGAGAGAGGAAAAAAGAATAAGGAAAATCATTACCGATGTAGGTACATCCTATCCAGGGTTACCTCATTTAATTTGCATACCCACCTGTTGAGACTAGCGTTATGGGCATATTCTTTTTACAGAGGAGGAAACAGGTGCAGAAAAGTGAGGCAATTGGCTTGATTTTTAGACATCTGAAACAGTCAGAATAGGAACCCTGGGGCATCTAGCCAGAAACCTGGCTTCTACCCTTGTGAATAATGGTTGGTGGGGTACTGAAGCTTCAATTCTGAACAATGGAGGCTAGGAGGTCAGAGAAGAGGAAGGGAGACAGGGAGGGGTTTGGGGTGGGAGTCCGGAAACAGACAGCAGCCATGGGTCTGTGCTGCTGACCCCTCCTTTGTGTGATTAGGCAAGGCTCCAGGCCTCAGTTTCCCCCAGCTGTAATTCAACATAGTTGAACTCAGACTTTAAAGTTGCGGGGCCACAGGCCAAATAAGGCCCACTAATGTGTTTTGTAACCTTCTTGAGTGAGTCACCTGAGTCTCAGTCTATCTGGTGAATGGGTTCCACAGTATTCCCTTCCTCCTGGGCTTTTGAGAGGAGGAGGTGACCTTCTGAGAGTTCAGAGCAGGTACACATTTGGTGTGTGCTCCATGATGGCTGTGATGACAGTGATGGTTCCCTACAGGGCCCATGGCGGACACCCAGTACATCCTGCCCAATGACATTGGTGTGTGTAGCCTGGACTGCCGTGAGGCCTTCCACCTGCTGTCACCTACGGAGCGCCTCTATGCCCACCACCTGTCTAGGGCTGCCTGGTACGGAGGCCTTGCTGTGCTGCTACAGACCTCCCCTGAAGCCCCCTACATCTACGCCCTGCTCAGCCGCCTCTTCCGTGCCCAGGACCCAGACCAACTGCGCCAACATGCCCTGGCTGAGGGTCTTACAGAGGAGGAGTATCAGGTCAGTTGTCCCAGGCCAGTCCTCATTTACTGAGTGGCTTCTAGGTGTGAAGGACTAGGATGCAGGGGCACAGGTCTCTTTCTTGAATGAAACCAAAGGTTACTTACTCAGGAGGCCTCCCCTCCTAGAGCATCAGCCTCCTCATTTGTAGAATATGCTTATGGGTGTCTGTGCCTCTTAGTGTTGTGGGGACCCACGTAGAATAGTTGCCTATGTCAAGGTACATGTGACTTCTCTGATTGTAACTAAGGAAGTAGCAGTGCATCTTGAGAGAAGGAAGAGGAAGGAGTCCAGGATAGAAATCAGGTCTGAGTTCTGGATCAGTAATCCATTTCTGCATTGTATGGTCTTGGGTAGGCTGTTCTGCCTATCGCCCTGGTTTTGTTTGTTTGTGGGCTTTTTTGGTTTTGGTTTTGGTTTTTTTTTTTTTTTTTAAGACAGAACCTCATGCCACATGCTGTGGAGGCACCTGCTTGTAATACCAGCTACATGAGAAGCATGGGTAGGATAAATGTCTGAGACCAGCCTAGACAAAAAGCATGAGACCGTATCTGAAAAGTAACTAAAGCAAAAAGGGGTAGAGAAATAGCTCAGATGTTAGAGTGTTTGGCTAGCAAGCGTGAGGCCCTGAGTTCAAACACCAGTACCATCCCCAAAAGAAAGGACCCGGTCTTGCTGCATAGCCTAGGTTGACCTCTTTTGTTTGCAAGTAGAAAAAAACCATCTTTTCTGTTTGTTTTTGTTTTTGTTGCTTTTATTCTGTTTTTAGTGGGACTGGAATTTGAACTCAGGGCTTCATGTTTGCAAAGCAGGTGGCTTAAGCCACACCTCCAGTCTGAGAGACCATCTTAAACTGGCTTAAGTGAAAGAGGATTATTGCTAACATAATTGCAAAGTCCAGGGCTAGAGGAAGCTTCAGTCATGGCTGGATTCAGGGGCTCAAGTTGCAGTTTCATCTCTCAGCTTTGCTTTTTCCCCACTGCAGTAGAGGAGCTCCAGGGGCTCCAGCCTAGTGATAGTGGCTAGCTTGAGCCATGTGCTCAGCCTTGTAGCCAGTGAAGTTGATCCCTAAATGGCTGAGCCAGCTCATATCCCTGCCACTGGACCTGGGGAAGGGAGATTCCTCTTCCCCTACCGTGTCTTCCAAAAAGGAAGTGAGATTAAGTTTGAGGTTAGCAAATGCTATAGCATAGATAGATGATTGAGGCCTTCCTGGCTTTATTCGATGCTTCTCAAGAGCTGCCTGACAGGCTTGGGGTTGAGGATTGGCTTCTCAGAGAAGGAAGTGACTTTAAAAAGGACATACAGGCCACAGGTGGCAGAGAGGGTGTTGGGGGTAGAGGGAGCAAAGGTGGTTGAGCACCTGGGTGTGTCTCTGAACTGCTGAGACCAGTTGGGCTACACCACAGGGGTGTAAAAACTGGTCTGTGAAGGTAAGTTGGGCCAGGCTAGGGTCTCCCAGGATCTGGGTCCAGCCCTTGATTTCCCAGCCTTCCCCATACTGGTTCTACCCAGGTGTTTTGGTCCCAGGTGGAGTGGGGGTGAGGGTGAGGGACTGTGCTTCCTGGGTCTCTGATGCTGCTTTCCCCCCCCCACAGGCATTCCTTGTCTATGCTGCAGGGGTCTACTCCAACATGGGCAACTACAAGTCCTTTGGCGACACCAAGTTTGTTCCTAACTTGCCCAAGGTGAGCTGAGGGAGGATTGGGGAAGGTGGGGTACTGGCGGGCCTGGAAAATACAGCAGAAGGAGCCCTAGCTGGAATCATAGGAGCTGAGCAGAATATTGGCCCTGGCCACACTTTGTGTCACCTAGTCTCGGCAGTCACTGCTGACTTTATATAAGGAAGAACACAGCTTTTGCAGACCCTGTTGATCTGGTCAAGCAAGAGCAGGAGGTGACTGCAAGGACAGAGCCCATTGGTCATCACTAGGAACAGGGGAAGCCTGGGCCCAGGGGATCTCTCCCAGGGACCATGGGGCCTGAGCCTGGCTAGGGTACATGTTGCTCATACACCCAGGCTTCTCAGACCTTAATGCTTCCAGGAGCCACTTGGTGATGTTGAAATGCAGCTTCAGGTTCACCAAGGTCTATGGTGGTCTGAGAGCCTACCTTTTTAGACCCTGTCTGTTCTACTAATTCCCAGGCCATACAAGCAGGTCTTAGACTGGAGGACAAGAGCTTGGGAATGGAGGAATGCTCTGGAGGGCAGGTTTGGGAGGCGCATGGCCAGACCAATGGCTTCCCTTCCCCTGCAGGAGAAGTTGGAATGTGTGATTTTTGGGAGTAAGGCCGCCCAGCAGCAGCCAGAAGAAGTCAGGGGCCTCTGGCAGATCTGCGGGGAGCTTATGTTCTCTCTGGAACCAAGACTTCGACACCTCGGGCTAGGGAAGGAGGTGAGGCCCCCAGATGCTTGGGGGAATGAAAGATATATCCTTGGAGGCTCCTGGTCTAGAGGGCAGGGCAACTGCTGGGGGGCAGTTGGTTGTGCTTCCCATTCTCAAGGCAAAGATGCTCAGTTTTGCCATCTGTAAAGTGGGAAGCAGGCCAATGGAATGCTTTCTGAATACCCTTCCAGATCTCACCTCCCAGGATGCTGTGCACAGGAACAAAGGAGAGAAAAGCTGGGAGAGGGAGGGTGCCAAGGAGGGTACAATGGGGAAGGAGGGCTCCCAGGCTTCCTGCCTCTGTCGCTGCTTGGTCTGCTTTAGGGTTGGCCTGGGGGGAGGAGAAGCCTGAAATGAGCATGTTTGTTTCATTGGTTTACAACTTTTTCCCGTGGAAGGAGATGGAGGATGTCGGAAAAAGACACAGAGAGCCTGGAAAAGAAGCTATCAGAACCCTGCTGGGGCCCCTGACCTTGCCAACTCCTCTTTCTCACCTCCCCTCTCTTCCCCAACAGGGAGTCACCACCTATTTCTCTGGGAATTGTACCATGGAAGATGCCAAACTGGCCCAAGACTTTCTGGACTCCCAGGTTTGGGGGTTGGGACTCAGGGTGGTTATTTGATGGGACTCCTGATCCCCCTCACCACTGGCACCTGTTTTTGGGTCCCAGCCTGAGCCCAGAGACATGGGCATCTTGGGTCCTTGAGGTGGGAAGGACTTGGGGAATCTTTGTCTATGAGGTCAGCTGCTCTAGTTTGGAAGTTGGCACATGGATATCACAGCTGTGCCAGGTTAGAGCTGCCCCTGCCCATGCAGATTGTAGGGCCTAAGAGCCTCAGAGCAGGAGGAAGCAGAACATGAGAGTGGCACTTCCCAGCTGGGGCTCTGGAGCCGTGTTGCTCAGTGGCTCCCAAGCTGTGTGACCAGTTTCTGTGTCCACCTGGTATGGCCCTGGGTTAGCTGAGGTCATGTGGTGCCTGGCACTGAGCTCAGTGTATGCAACACAGCAGTGCCCTGGCTCTTCTGCTCCATCTCCCATCTGGCTCAGGAAGGTCCCTAGAAGGTCCTGGCCTGCATTGCCTCCCTGCCATCCTTTCTTGAGATGACCACTCTCTCCACTGTGGACCTAACTGTTCCGCATACCCTGCCCTGATCTTTTCCAGAACCTCAGTGCCTACAACACACGGCTCTTCAAGGAGGTCAACAAGGAAGGGAAACCCTGCTATGAGGTGCGGCTGGCATCCGTGCTCAGCACAGGTGCGCTCAGGCCCTTCTACACCCTCCATTCCATGTCCAGACTTGGCTGGCTCAGGCCACCAGCCTGGCCACTCCAGCAGAAAGAGGGTCCTCCTCTCCCAGTCGTTCCTGTATACAGCTTGGGATGGGTCTGGTCTTTATTTGGGATCCTTTATTACCTGTGAACCAGTCCTTGCAAGTGGGCAAAGGACAGGTCTCTGATTGGCTCTACCTGGTCTCAGACCTACACTGGAGTCAGGGGATGAGGTCAGTCCCTCCCAAACCATCTAGACTGGAGGTGGTAGCGGAGGGGGGCGGGGCATTCTGTTGTGAGGTGAGGGCAGATAGACACAGTGGGGATGGAAACATCTAAGCCCCTGTGAGGACCTTTACTGTCCCTTCTTTACCCATCTGCACTCATTCCAGCCCTGCCTCCTAGTCCTACTCCTAGACTCTGTGCTTTAGCCATGTTCTGAGGCTTCCAGTCCCCCCCCACCCCCAAGACCTTTCACAGCCTACTTCCCTCTTCCAGCCCAGAACACCTTCCAGTCCCTCTATGTTCACCCAGTCACCTCCTCCTCATTTCTCAGGCAGGCATTCTACCTTTACCAGGACCTTCCTCTTCTTCCCCTAGCAGAGGCTGTGCTGCCCCCTTTCTTCCCATCAGCTTACCTAATAATTTCTCAATTAGTTTCCTGTTTCCCCCACTGACTACAAACCCCCGGGAGGAGTGACTGTGTCTCTGTATACCTAGTGCTTGGTAGATACTCAGGTATTTGGCTGTATGGTGAACTGCGCTCCAGGTAGGGGGAGCAGCACAAGCCATAGCAGGGTGCTGGGGACACTTAGGGACCAGCACCGTCTGATTTGACTAGGGCAAAGGATGAGGGTCCAGAGAATAGGAGGGGATCACATTGGAATGCTGAATGGAAGCTGGACCTGTGCTTATGGCACAGATACAGGATGTACAGGATGCACAGTGGCTCTGGGGTTGGGAGTGTGGCTTAGTGATAGAATGCTTGCCTAGCACGTGCAAGGTCCCATCCCCAGCACTACAAAAATAGATAAATAAATAAATAAAACAAAACAAATCAAAAAACCAATGTGGGTCTGGAGCCAGGCTGCCTGAGTATATTGGTCACCTGTGGCTGTATAACAAACATCCCCCAAATTTAAGGATGCAAAACTACCTTTTCATGCTCACGGGCTCCCTGTGTCAGAAGTTGAATGTAATACATAGTAGGAACAACTGGTCTCTGGCTGACAACGTCTGGGGCCTTGGCTGGGAAGACTGGACAACTAGGGATGGAATCAGCTGGAGGCTTACATGTAGACACTAGCCACAGGCTGCGACCTCAGCCCAGTTGTCCACAAGACACCTCATGTAGCATCTTCATACAGTTCACCATGGGTGGGCTCTAGGAGTGAGTATCCAGGAGAACCAGGCAGAAGCTGTGTCACTCTTTTATGACCCAGCCTGGGCAGCCACTTGGTGTCATTTCTGCCATAGTCACAAGCCTGCCCAGCTTTAAGAGGAGGGGACATAGATCTGCATCACAATGAGAGAAATCACAGCACGGGAGAGCCCAGTGAGAGAGGAAGTACTGCTGGTACTTTAACCTTTTGAATAACCTTTTGAAAGATTATTACCTAGCCCAGAAGTCCAATAGGTCCCTCTTACCCATGGTTTCTAAGTTCCATGGCTTCACTTGCCAACCATGGTCCAAAAATAGTGAGTGGAAAAATTCCAGAAATAAACCACTCATAAGTTCTTCTGTTGGTGGGACTGGGGTTTGAACTCAGGGCTTCACGCTTGCACAGCAGGTGTTTCTCTGCTTGAACCACACCTCCAGTTCATTTTACTCTAGTTATTTTGGAGATGGGGTCTTGCAAACTATTTGCCCTGACTGGCCTGGAACCACAATCTTCCTGATCTGAGCTTCCCAAGTAGCTAGGAATTACAGGTGTGAGTCACTAATGCTTGGCTCAAACCACTCATAAGTTTCAAGTAACTCCAGATGCAGTGTGTTATAACTGCTCTATCTTGTTGTTAGCTGTTGGCAATCTTACTGTGCCTAATCTAACAAGTTTGACCTCATCATAGGTGTGCACTGGAGAAAGCATAGTATCTGGTTTCATACTCTCCCTGGTTTCAGGCATCCACTGGGGATCTTGTATCATCCACAGATAAGGGGGGATGACTATATCTTTTATTGATGTAACAGCAAGCAGAATATAAGTGTGTAGTTTCCCATTTTTGTCTGACTGCCACAAATTTAGTGGCACAAAACATACATTTATTTCTTTGACAATTGTGGAAGTCCACAGTCTTAAATCAAGGTGTTTGCAGGACTGTGTTCCTTCTGGAGCTTTCCAGGGGTGCTTCCTTATCTCTTCTAGCGTCTGGAAGATATCTACATTCCTTGGCTTCATGTCAGTTTCTTCTGTCATCACTGTTATCACTATTTCCCACTCAAGCTGTAGTTTCCTCATAAGGACCATTGTGATTGCTTTGAGGATGTGACTCTTAATTTTTTGTTATTTTATTTGTTATTTTTTGAGAGAGGGTCTTGTTTTGTAGCTCAGGCTGGTCTGAAGATCATCTGCCTGAGCCTCCTGAGTGCTGGGATTACAGGTGTGTCCCACCATGCACAGCATAGCTCTTTTTTGATATAATCTGCCACATTGGGTTTGAATCCCTGCTCTGCTACTTGTTAATGTCACTGTCCAAGTGACTTTAGAAAACTTACTTAACCTCTTGGTGCTATAGTTTTCCCAGCTATAAAATGGGGATAATAATTTTCCTCTCCCTCCAGAGTTGGTGTGAGGCTTAAATGAGCTACTTTGACCATCACATGTGATGCATAATTCATTTTCATTTATTGATTTATTTTTGCAGTATGGGATTTGAACTCAAGACCTTGTGTTTGCTAGTCAGGCGCTCTACCACTTGAGCCCTTTTTGCTGTGCTTTTTTCAAACAGGGTCTTGGCGTTTGTGCTCTGGCTGGCCTAGACTGCAATCCTCTGATTTATACTTCCCACCTAGCTGGGATGCCAGGTGCAACAATATCATGTCTAGCTTTTATTGACTGAGATGGGGTCTCTCAAACTTTTTGCCCAAGCTGGCCTCAAACCAAGATCCTCCCAGTCTCTACTTCCCCAGCAGCAAGGATTTACAGGCATGAGTCACTGCACCTTGCTGTTTTTTATTTTTATTTATTTGTTTTTGTTTTCTTGGTCTTTTTAAAAATTCCTTTAAAAAATCGTTTTTTTTTAAAATTTCATCATTTTTACATTTACTCATCTGTGTATACATTTTTGTTTGATCCACCTCCTGCCCCCTGGCGCCCTCCCAATACCTGGCTGTTTTTTAAAGATGAGAGTTTATGCTAATTTCTGTTGGCAATGGGGAGCCAACAGAGATCTTAGAGTAAGAATGGAGAAAAGACTGCTGAGGTGTCTCTCCTGGCTTTTCCCTGAGTTACTCCTCTTTCCTCAGACCCTGCTGAGGGCTTGGAAATGACTTCCAAGCTGAAGAAGTATGAATTCCAGGGAAGGCATTTCCAGGTCACCCGGGGAGACTATGCCCCCATCCTCCAGAAGGCAGTAGAGCACCTGGAGAAGGCCAAGGTAGGACTGGCGAGTGGCGTCCACTCAGGGTCCCTCGGGGCAGCAAAAAGGGCTCGGAAGTGGGAGGGTGGCCCAAGGCTGACCTAGCCCTGCTTATCCCAGGCGTATGCAGCCAACCACCACCAGGAGCAGATGCTGGCGCAATACATAGAAAGCTTCACCCAGGGCTCCATCGAAGCCCACAAGAGGGGCTCCCGCTTCTGGATCCAGGACAAAGGCCCCATTGTGGAGAGGTGAGGCACCAGCCTTTACACCCCACCCCTCCTGCCCACTCTCCTCCATCTCTGTCCTTCTCTCCCCCAGTTACATTGGCTTCATTGAGAGCTACCGAGACCCCTTTGGATCCCGAGGAGAGTTTGAAGGTAACTTCTGGTGGGTGAGGGAGGTTGAGTTGAAATCCCCAGGTTCAAGTTCAGGCTCCCAGGTGTCCCCTGGGAGGTTCTTCCCTCCCCTGTGGCAGTAATAACAACAGCCATGGAAAATAAGCACTATTTACACATCCTGAGCACTGTGGTACCAAGTTTACCTGTGTTGATTCACCTAGACAATATCAGCCTGTACGATTTTTACTGGCTGGAGGTGGCTGAGCCCAGCTACCTGGCTCTGAGTCACTTAGTTGTTCTGTACCTGGCGTCTGGTCAGGGCACAGACTCCTGGCAGAGAGCCATGCATTCTGAGCCTGACTTTGTCCACCACTGGCTCTGTGAACTTTGGCCAAGTAACCTGACCTCTGAGCATCAGTGAGATCACATGTGCAGTGCTGTACTCAGTAGCTGGGAGTACTGATTCAGCAGCTGTCATCCCAGGCTGGTGGCAGACTGCTCATCCCCCATCCCCACACCCCCATGGGATCCACCTATGCAAAGCAGGACATTTTGCCTGAGGATTGAGACTTGTCTCTGCCAATCCTCATCCTTTGACCCTGGGCAGAGAGGCTGAGCATCCAGCCACCAAACTAGGGATTAGCCTGGGAGGAGGGCAGAAAGTGCTAGCAGTACACCAGAGGCTCAGATGGAGCCAACAGATCTAGGCCCAGGGGAAGACGAGTTCACACATGTACAGCTTTCCTGCCTGGGACCTGTTTTCCAGTAGGATCCAGCCTGGATCCCTGCTGTCCCCAGCAGCCAGCACAGGGCCACTGCATACAGTAAAATTCAATACACACATGATAATGGAGGGGTTGGGTAGATGGGGTAGGACCCCAAGACCCTGCCAAACCACAGCTCCTTCTCTCCTGCAGGCTTCGTGGCCATGGTGAACAAGGCCATGAGTGCAAAGTTCGAGCGGCTGGTAGCAAGTGCCGAACAGCTGCTGAAGGAGCTGCCCTGGCCACCGGCTTTCGAAAAGGACAAGTTCCTCACTCCTGACTTCACCTCCCTCGATGTCCTCACCTTCGCTGGCTCCGGCATCCCTGCTGGCATCAACATCCCCAACTGTGAGCTTCCTGGGTATCCCACACCTTGGCCACAAACAATCCTGCACGAGTCACCCTCCCACATGCTTCTCCTATCTGTGACTCTTGACTTTGCCTTTCTTTCTGATCCCCTCTTGGCTCTCTTCTCCAGATGATGACCTGAGGCAGACAGAAGGCTTTAAGAACGTGTCACTAGGGAATGTGCTGGCTTTGGCCAATGCCACACAGCGGGAGAAGCTCACGTTCCTGGAGGAGGAGGATAAGGTGGGCATTGGCAGCCTGAGTGGGGGGGCTGGGCCTCGCCTGGCCTCAGCAGGTCCAGGAACGCAGACAGCTGAGTGCTGTGGTGAGAACATAGTGGCCTGGCCACTTTCTGCCATGTGACTGTGCACTGTAAGCCCCGGTTTCCTCATGTGCATCCAGTGGAGGCAGTCAGTTTCTCCCTCCTGATTGTTGTTTTAGGGAGATGGGCCTAATGGGGCAAAACACACTTGGCCTCCACCGACCACATGCCCCATACAGACCTCAGCCTGGGCAGGGAGGCTGGTGGGCAGGATGGCCACGGTGGGATAGTAGACAGTAGTGTCCCTGCTTGTTTTGCAGGACCTGTACATACGTTGGAAGGGGCCCTCCTTTGAAGTACAGGTGGGGCTACATGAACTGCTGGGCCATGGCAGCGGCAAGCTCTTTGCACAGGTGAGAAGGTGGATGCCCAGGCCAGCGGGGGCCTTCTCAGGTCCTCTTACCTATGACCCGTCCTACCCAGGGTGAAGCTGCTGGGTCAGGTGGGGAAAATCGCCCCCTAAGCAGGGAAGACCCTGTCTTGCCCACCCCCAAGAGGCCCCAGATGCTCAGATGAGTGGGTAGATGGTGAGGGAGGGGCCTCCATGACAATTCAGCTGATAGCCTCTAGACTAGGAGGATTTGCTGACCTCCAGCCAAGGAAGCCCACCCTCGGCAGCCCCTGGGACAGAGACCAGGAATAGATTGTCTCTGGACAATCCCTGTCCTGAGGCTGCAGCACTGCTTGTTCCCTGGAGCCTATACCTTTCCAGTTGTTGCAGGAACCATGTCTCTCCATACCACCCCTTCTTCCTAGGCAGCCACAGTGGCTGGAGCCCTTGACACCCACTTGGGGAATGCAGGAAAGGAAGAACTTCCTCAGCAGGCTAAGGAAGTTTATGGGTCCTCAACATGGAGCCACACAGATGAACTGACCAGGGGAGGGTGAGGACCATCAGAGAGAGGGGTTCTGGGTTGAGCTTATGCCCAGGGACAGTGCTGCTTCTCTGGATGAGGAAGGGTCAGAATTGGGCCTAGGAAAACAAGGAGGCTGAAGAAGGCAGGTGATGAGGCCATGGCCTAGAGAAAGCCTGGACAAGGCACTGGATAAGTTGGTTCCCCTCATTTAACCTCAGTTGGCCCATCTGTACAATGAGGTTCCTGACCCCATCCCACATGGGCTGTTGTGAGAATAAAAGTGAAGTGGCTAGTAGGCCTGGGCACACAGTAGACCTTTCGCAAATGGGAGTTAGTGTTAAGAGACACAGAGATTATATGTCCTTATTCTGTTTGGAGTTCTTTGTCTCTGAGCCTCAGTGTCCCCATCTGCAAAATAGGGAGAAGCAGCCAGGCCCTGTGGCCCAACCACTGGGGCATCTTTAACTAGAGCTGGAGATCCTGACTCTGAGTCTTCACACAACATTAGGCGGACCCTCCTGTCTGGTTCGCAGTTTCCCTCTCTGTACAGGGGGCCTGGTGGCTAGTTTCTTCACACTCAGGTCTCTGTGGAGGTGGCCAATGTCCCAGAACTCTGAGGTTTGCAGGCATCAGTGTGACAGTGGGTGTGCTGCTCCTGCAGTCTACTTGCTACTCCTTGGCTCACCTTTCTGAGCCATTCCTGGGGCCCAGGGACTTTGGGACTGAAGGCCTGGACCAGCTGGGGCACCTTTCCCTTGCTGGCCCCACGTCTGTGGCCTTTCTCCTGCAGGATGAGAAAGGAGTGTTCAACTTTGACCATGAGGCAGTGATCAACCCAGAGACGGGGGAGCAGGTAAGCACAGCCTCCCTGGAGCCCGGGAGCCAAGATGGAGGTCATAGGCCAGTCCTGACTCCTGAGTCTCCCCTACCCCCAGATTCAGAGCTGGTACCGGAGTGGAGAGACCTGGGACAGCAAGTTCAGCACCATCGCCTCCAGCTACGAAGAGTGCCGGGCAGAGAGCGTGGGCCTCTACCTCTGCCTCAATCCCCAAGTGCTGGAGTAGGAGCAGTGGGCTAGAGGGGTCCCAGCAGGTGGGGGAGCGGATGCTGGAGGGCAAGACCACCTGTGACTTTTCCCCATCCCAATAGGATCTTTGGCTTTGAGGGGGACAATGCAGAAGACGTGATCTACGTGAACTGGCTCAACATGGTTCGGGCTGGGCTGCTGGCTCTGGAGTTCTACACCCCAGAGGCCTCTAACTGGCGACAGGTAGGGCTGGTGGAGCTGTGGGGACCAGGGAGGGAGCCTGCTGTATGGCCAAGATCAGGATTTTGGGTTCAGGGATGGGTCAACTGTACCCCTAAGGCAGATGAACTGGGTTTAATCCTGAACTCCATTGTTGCTGGAGCATCTGCTGTGAGCCTGTGTCCCTCTCTGTGAAATGGGAGCAATTATCTCTCCCGGCCACCTCTCAGGGTGAATCAGGTGAGACGTTTTACTGCCACAACTAAGAGCTGACTGACTGTGTGCCGGACACAGCACTTGGCACCTCATACAACTGAGCAGTTTGCTCCCCGTTCCTGCCCCAGGAGGGAGGCACTCTGAGTCTCCTCATTTTAGAGATGAGGAAATTGAGACACAAAGGGACTGCTTAGCTTGGCTGCTCAGGCAGAGCTAGGATTCATCTCCACAGAGCCACCTCCAGTGCCGTTGGACCACTCAGTTTGGACGTAAGATGAGGAAGCAATGTTACATCATCAAACGAATACTTGTGTGTGTGTGCGGCACTGGGGTTTGAACTCAGGGCCTTGTGCTTGCTAGGTAGTCACTCTACCACTTGAGCCACACCCCCGGCCCTTTTTTTTTTCAGCACTAGGGCTTGAACTCCAGGCCTACACCTTGAGCCACTCTACCAGCCTTTTTTTTGTGATGTTTTTTTGAGATAGGGTCTTGCAGAACTATTTGCCCGGGCTGGCTTTGAACCACGATCCTCCTAATCTCTGCCTCCTGAGTAGCTAGGATTATAGGCTTGAGCCACTAGCGCCTGGTACCCCGGCCCTTTTTGCTTTAGTTTGTGTTTTAGATAGGGTCTCGTACTTTTGCCCTGGCTGGCCTTGGATTGCGATCTTCCTACCTCCCTCTCCTGAGTAGCGAGGATTAGAGTATGCCATCACACTTGGTGAGAATACACATTTTAAAGCCAAGCATCGTGGTGAACAACTGTAGTCTCAGCTACTGAGGGGGCTGAGACAGGAAGTTTGCTTAAGCTTAGGAGTTCAGGGCCAGCCTGAGCAACATAGCAACAAGACCTGACACCAAAAAAAAGAGAGATAGAAATACACATACACATGAAAATATGTATTTTACTGTCTGGAAACTTAGGACTGAGTTCTAGCTCTTCTTTTGCAGCTGTGTGACCCTGAACAAGTCACTGTACTTCTCTGGGCTCTGTTTTATCATCTGTAAAATGAGGGTGATGATGTCTACTTGGTTCTACTGTTAAGCACAAAGTTGGGGAAGAGAAAGTCCTCAGGTGTTGGTGTCAGTGGACCTCAGGAATAGAAGTTGTACTGGGGGTGCTAATTGACTGCTAATGGACATGAGGACGCAGGCCTTGGACTGAGCACCTACCTGTTGGCTAAAAGTGACCCTCTTCCCTCTCGCTCCGCAGGCCCACATGCAGGCGCGGTTTGTGATCCTGAGAGTATTGCTAGAGGCTGGTGAGGGACTTGTGACCGTCACTCCTACCACAGGCTCTGATGGGCGCCCAGATGCCCGGGTCCGCCTGGACCGAAGCAAGATCCGGTCAGTGGGCAGGCCAGCCCTGGAGCAGTTCCTGCGGAAACTCCAGGTAAGTGAGGGGTTCTTGCTTCAAATATCCCCAGCCTCTGCCCAGTCCCCCACCCTCATAGCCTCCTGGTCAGTTCCTTTGAGCATTCAGAAAGTCTTTATAGCCAGTGTTCCTATGTGCCAGAAACTGAGACTATGCTGTAAACAGTTTGTCATGTGATAGGAGGGAAAGCAGATAATGAACAGGTAAACAGTAAGTGAACAAGGTGCCTCAGATCATGGCAAGAGCTGTAATGGCGGTAAAACTGCAGGATGTGAAGGGAAGATTAGAGAGGAAAGAAAGGACCACCCTAGTCAGGTGCTGGTGGCTCACGCCATAATCCTAGCTACTCAGGAGGCAGAGATCTGGAGGATTGTGGTTCGAAGCCAGCCCAAGCAAATAGTTCTGCAAGACCCTATCTCAAAAAAACCCTTCACAAAAAAAGGCTGGTGAAGTGGCTCAAGGTATAGGCCCTAAGTTCAAACCCCAGTACCATTAAAAAAAAAAAAGAAAGAAAGGGCCACCCTTGCTGCAGATCAGGGAGGGCTTCTTGGAGGAAGTGTCATTTGAAGTGGAATTTGCCAAGAAAGAGCCACCTCTGAGGAGATCTGAAAGCAGAAGAAACAGCAAGCACCTTTGCCAGGATTAGGACCTAAATGAGTCTGGTGGGTTGAGGGACAAACTGTGGCTAGGGGACCCTGGCTCCTCCCACAGGGGGTAGTTTAGAGTGAGGAGACTTTACCCACAGCAAGTCAGCTGGGTTACTGGGGCAGCATATCCTGCCTCTCTGGCCTCTGCTTTTCCTGTCTGGGTTCCACCCACCCTGCTTAACAAAGATTAAATGAAACAACATGGATAGGGTACAGTGAGCCACACACATGTGGCTCCAGGGCTGCTGACATCAGCACCACCCAGGAACAGGCTGGTAGTACAGATTCCTGGCCCTGTCCCTGCCTCGTGAATCAGGGCCTCTGGGGACCTACACTCAAAAGAGTTCGAGGACCAGTGAGGAGCTGCTCTCTCTTTGCTCTACCTTCCACAACAACAGGGTCCTGTTGGTTCTTTCAGCAATTCACAAATTAAGTGACATATCACAAATCATAAGTTTATGATTTTTAAAATCATGAATCACAATATTGCTTTGTGATTTTATTCCTACCTGTTTCCAAAAAGGATTTAAGGCATTTTTCCAGAAAACATACATGTTTGTGGGCCATGTGTGGTGGTGCACACCTTAATCCCTGCTACTTTGGGGGCAGAGATCAGGAGGATTGTTCAAGGCCAACCTGGGCAAAATGAGACCCTATCTAAAAAACAAACTAAAGCAAAAGGATGGAGGGCGTGGCTCAGGTGGTAGAGCACCTACCTAGCAAGTGTGAGGCTTTGAATTCAAACCCCAGTACTGCAAAAGATGTATGTTTGTAAAATAAGATTAAAATTTAGGAGCTGGGGGATAATTCAGCAGTAAAGTACTTACTACTAAGCACTGGGGTTTGAGCCCCAGCACCACAAAAACAACAACAACAACAAGAAATCAATTAAAAATCACTAGATCCAAAATACAATGTAATGTTTTGAATGGGTCCCGGAATAGGAAAAGCACATTTAGTGAAAAACTACGAAGCCTGAACTGAGTAGAGTTTAGCTCATAGTGAGGGACCAGTTCTGTAAGCAATAACTACTGGAAACAGCTAGAGGCATACAGGAACTCACTGCACTGTCTTTGCAACTTTTCTAGTTTAAACTTGGGTGGTTTTATTTTGGTGGTACTGGTGTTTGAACTCAGGACCTCATGCTTGCTAGGTAGGCACTCTTGAACCATGCTGCCAACCCACAACCTTTCTATAAATCTAATGTTTTTCCAAAATAGTTCATTAAAAATAACAAACCAGAAGGCTAGCTACAAGGTGATGAAGGAGAAGAAAAACAACCCCAAATCATTAAGGGGAAGAATCGAATCTGTCAACTCCTATTTTTATTTATTTATTTATTTTTGCAGTACTGGGGTTTGAACTCAGGGGCTACACCTTGAGCTACTCCACCAGCACTTTTTTGTGATGCATTTTATCAAGATAGAGTTTCTCGAGCTATTTGCTCTGGCTGGCTTTGAACTGTGAGCCTCCTGATTAGCTAGGATTACAGGTGTGAGCCACCGGCGCCCTGCTAGCACAGAGCTTTCTGGAAGGCCCTTCTAGAGACTGAGCCAGCTGGGTCTCTGTACAGATGGAACCGTGCAGCATAACTTTCAGCCTCTGCAGCATGAGCTTTACTGGAGACCTGGGATGTGGGATCACCTTTGGTGTGATGATTTGTATCAGCACCCAGTGGCAGTTCAGAGCATGGCAGTGGGATGGCAAGCAGGACAGCCAGGGGTCCCCAACACAGCCTCCTTTTTGGACCACCTTTTATTATTAAAACTAGGTACAAATCTGTATTTCTGACTTCTTGGAAAACCTAGCAACAGTACGCTCAGTTCCCACGTGACTGGGAAGCCACTGTGCATTTGAACAGGGCAGGGGCTTTCTAGTTTGCTGGGGTCCTCCCCACTCTCTTTACCTACAGTAAGTCTTCTGGGTCCACATACAGATCCATGAATTCAACCAACTATATCAAAAATGTTCAGGAGCCAGGTGTTGGCTCATGCCTGTAATTCTAGTTCCTTGTGAGGCTGAGATCAGGAGGATCATGGTTCGAGACCAGCCGGAGCAAGTAGTTCCTGAGACCCCCCCCCCATCTCCAAAATAGCTGTAATAAAATGGACTGGAGGTGTGGCTCAGTAGACTGCCTGCTTTGCAAGTTTGGAGTGAACTCACACCCTAGTCCCACCAAAATTAAAAAAAAAAAAAAGTGTGGAAAGCTGGGCGTGGTGGTGCACACCTGTAGCCCCAGCACTCAGGAGGCTGAGGCAGAAGATTGCAAGTTCAAGGCCAGTCTGGGCTCTAGCAAGACCCTGTCTAAAATAAGACTAAAAGCATAGCAATGCGTAAACTGGGGGTGTGGCGACCCAATGTTAGAGTGCTTGCCTAGCATGTGTGAGGCCCTGGGTTTGATAAAGTGAGCCCTGAAAAAATAAAGTGAGTTAAAGACAATTTTTAGACAAACAAAAACAGTTTACCATTAACGTGCCCTCAGTAGCAAAACTTCTACAGGATATAATTGAGGAAAAAAACATAGCTCTGGAGAGAAGTTTCAATAAAGCAAAAGAAATAGTGATAGAAATGGTAGATGTGAGGATAAATGTACAGTACGAACTTCATCCAGCAATAAAAATGTTCCATTTGTGGGGTTGAAAAAGAGGCTTGAATACTGGATCACAGCAGCATATAAGTCATGGAATTGGAGTGGATACTGTAGGGTCCTTTTATAATTTGGGAGAAGGATAAATATATTCTTATCAGACTTTACTAAGTGTACAGGCCATAATTTCTAGGGCAAACACTAAAATAATCAAAATAGAGAGTATAATTCCAAAACTAAATCTAAAAGAAGACAAGCAAGGTGGAAAAAGTATAAGACCAATAACTTAATAGTGAAAAAAAAAAAAGAAAGGAAAAAGAAAAACCTGATGTAAAAACAGGCAATGGACATGAATAGACACTTCTCCATCCAAGGTATACCAATGACCAACAAGTATTTAAAAAGACACTCAACATCACTAACCATCAGAGAAATGCAAATCAACCACAATGTCTGATCACCTCATACATGTTAGGATGGTTATCATCGGAAAACAAAAGATAACGAGTGGTGATGAGGACATGGAGTGATTGGAACCCGTGAACACTGTTGGAGGGACTGTAAGATGGTATAGCCGTCATGCAAAACAGTGTGAAGTTTCCTTAGAAGATTAAAACTGGAACTACCATGAGATAGTAGCAATTAAAACTGGAACTACCATGAGATCCAGCAATCTCACTTCTGGGTAGTTATCTAAAAGAATTGAAGTCAAGGTTTCAAAGAAAGATATTTGCACTCCCATGTTCATTATAGCATTATTCACAACAGCCAAGATGTGGAGACAACTTAAATATCCATCAGTGGATGAGTAAATAAAGACAATGTGGTATGTCCATACAATGGAATATTATTTGACCTTGAAAAGGTAGAAAATTCTGCCTTATTCAACATACAACAACATGGATGAAGCTTGAGGATTTATGCTAAGTGAAATAAGCTCATCCAGTAAGTAGATCACACACTGTTGGCATCATCTCTCCAAGTTGTGCATTCATGTAACACAGACCTGCGAGTTCTGGAAAAACTTGCATCTGTTCATGAAGAGACATATGAGGATATTTGCAGCTGCAAAATGCACAAATTAGGGCTGGGGATGTAGCTCAGTGATAGATCACATGCTTAGCATGCAGGAGGCTCTGTGTTCATTCAATCCAGCACTGCATATACACTCACTTGAGAAAAGCACAGATTACACATCAACAATAGAAGAGATTAAGTCATGTGTTTTTGAGTGGACTATGATACAGCAGTGAGAAGAACTATATAGCTGTATGTGTTAATACAGCTGAATCTCAAACATAATTTAAACAGAAAGGGCAAATATATATAGTTCAATAAGAGGCAAAAAAAAAAAAAAAAAAAAATAGGTGATTTAGCCAGGCAGTGCCAGTGGCTCACACCTCTAATCCTAGCTATTCAGGAGGCAGAGATCAGGAGGATTACAGTTTGAAGCCAGCCTGAGCAAATAGTTTGTGAGACCCTATCTTGAAAAAAACAATCACAAAATAAGGGCTGGTGGAGAGGCTCAAGATATAGGCCTTGAGTTCAAGCCCCAGTACTGCAAAAAAAAAGGTGATTTAAAATAAAATTTACAAAGGTAATCATAAGCATAAGCATAGAATTAAAAACAGTGGTTTGTTCAGATGGGGAAGCTGCAAATGGGGGCAGGTGAACTAACTTATGTGGATTGGTAAGTGTCTGGTTGTCTATCTCATTATCTTGTATGATATATATACTATCTATGTTGTGTGCTATTTTTAAAGGGGTGGGTCTTTGGGGGTACAGAATCAGTGGTTGAATATTTGCCTAGCATGACAAGGCCCTGAGGTTGATCCCTAGCAGCACAAACAAAACAAAACAAAAAAACGGGTACCAGTGTCTTGCATCTGTAATCTTTACTTGTAGCTACGAACACAAAAAAGGGCTGGTGGAGTGGCTCAAGTGGTAGAGCACCTTCTAAGAAAGCATGAGTCCCTAAGTTCAAACCCCAGTACAAAAGCCAAAAAAAAAAAAAAGGACAAGAGATGCATTTCTCACAGTTTGGGAGGCCCTGGCATTGGCAGGTTCAGTGTCTGGTAAGCGATGTGCTTCTCTTCTAAGATGGTGACTTGGAGGGAAGGAAACCTACATTCTCACATGGTTATTAAGTCATTACATTTTAACCCGTGAGCCTTGGAGGAGACAAACCATAGCACAGACTGTCCAGGGCTGGGCAACATCAGCCCTGGCCCCTGGCAGAGTCTTGTGGATGCAAGGGGAGTAGACGCTTACTCCTTCCTTCCTTCCTTCCTACAGGTGCTCAAGTCCACAGGGGATGTGGTCGCAGGGCGGGCCCTGTATGAGGGGTATGCAGCAGTCACTGACGCGCCTCCCGAGCGCTTCCTCACCCTCAGGGACACAGTGCTACTGCGCAAGGAATCTCGGAAGCTCATCGTTCAACCCAACACTCGCCTTGAAGGTAATGCACTTTGATGGGCCACTCAGCCTTTAATTAGCACAAAATTTCCTCTCCTGTTCCCTCCCTGCCGTGGTCCTTCACCTGCCAAACCTCAGCCTGCACCTTGGCATCTCCCACCACACACACACACACAAGGTCATGCTAATTGTCAAACAGCAACAGAAGGTCTGAGGAAAGCAGGCAGAGAAGGGGTGTGTGGGCAACCAGGCCAGGAACTGGAGAATCTTGTGCACCCCCACACCAGGTCAGGTCAGGCAATGAGCTGGGGCCATGCGGGCCAAACAGAACCAAGGGAGAATCTGACTTGGCAGTATCCAGGGTGGAGATCAGCTCCATCATCCTTCTGTCTTCTCAATTGACAATTCCATTTCCAAATGCCCTGATCCTGTTTGTGTGGCGCTTGTTCCTAGTGTTCCTTCCATTTCTCCAACACATTGAACCCACTCCATTCCTCCAGCCTTTGTACACACTGTTCCCTCTGCTTGGCACGATTGTCCCCCAGATCTATGCCTGTCTGGTCCTTCTTGTCACTCAGACCCTTATTAAATGGCACCGTCTCAGCTGCCCTAACCTCTTAGCACAAAGTGACCCCTTCAGCATCTATCTTTCAGCTGATTTTCTTGGTGCATCCATCATGCTTGACCATTTACTTATCTGTCTCATTTCGATGGCAGCAGGGACTGCATACCCAGGCCCCTAGAATGGGGGCAACTGCTCCATGTTGTCAAATGAGTGAATGGACAAGCCATGCTGGCCCCATGGACAACCATTGCTTTGCTATGTCCATTCTGGTGGGAGCCATTGAGGGCTGGAGAGGTGAATGGGACCTGAGCCTTCCCCTTAAGCAGTTTAGGGCTCATTAAATGATAGGACATGGAGCTAATAATTATACAAGGGAAGCATTAATGAGTGCCCAAAAATATACTAACAGTGCACTGAGCACTCAAACGAAAGATCCCATTTGTCTTCAGAAAACCTGGGGAGTGTCTATGAAGGAAGAGATGGTTAAACTAGACCTGAACTGCCAGGCTCACTCCTGTAATTCCAGTTATGTGAGAGGCTGAGATTAGGAGGATCGTGGTTTGAGGCCAGCCTGGGCAAAATAATCAGAGCAAAATGAACTGGAGGTGTGACTCAAGCAGTAGAGTATCTGCTTTGCAAGCACGAAGCCCTGAGTTCAAACCTCAGTCCCACCAAAACTAGAGCTGAAGAACAGGTTGGATTTTCAGCTTGTAGTAGTGGTAACCTGGGATTGGCTAAGTGGTAGAGGTTTGCCTAGCATGTAAGAAGCACTGGGTTCCACCACCAGTACCACAGGGTTAACAAACAAAAAACAACAAAGGTAGTGGTGGTGGTGAGGATAAGGGCTAACTTTTGAGGTCTTCCAGGTGCCAGGCATAAAAACTTTTCATGGATTAACTCCCAACAACTCAATGAGAAATGTTTATTTCTCCCAGGTTTCAGGTGGAAACTGAAACAGACACACAGAAGGGCTGTGTGTTTTTGTCTGAGGTCACACAGCCACTTGAGGGCAGAGTCAGGACATAAACCTAGGCACCTAAGCCCAAGCATGTGCTCTTAACTATTGTTCCCCACTTGGTGCCACTGCAGTAAGAAGGCAGAGCAGCTGAGTGCGTCAGAGGGGAACACTTTCCCATGAGTACTTGGGACCCCAGAACAGGTCCACTTAACAGGTGGGTAAAGGGTTCAGAGATGCTGCTACTGGATGTGGCTGGCCTTTGTGGGGCACCCAACCAATGCATGTAATCACCACAGCTCCTGATAGATGGGATTCTGTGCTCACCCCCACTTTATAGATGAAGAAACTGAGGCTTAGAGAGGTTGGGAAAGTTGCTCATAGTGTAGACAGAGATGAAACAATTTTTGAACTGTAAGCTCCAGGAGACCAAGGACTAGCATCTGGTGTAAATCTTTTTTGTTGCTAATTTGGGGGCTTGGGTTTTTTGTTGTTTTTTTTTTTTTTTTTTGACTGGGTTTTACTATGTAACCCAGGCTGACCTGGAATTCAGGATCCTCCTGCCTTAGCCTCCTGAATGCTGGGATTACAGGCCTGCTCTACCACACCCTGCTTAGTGTAAATCTTTTTTTTTTTTTTTCAGTACTGGAGAGTTTCAATTCAGGGACTGATGCTTGAAAGCAGGCACTCTACAACTTGAGCCCCACTGCCATCCCTGTTTAAATTATTTTTCAGATAGGGTCTCAAATTTTTGCCCAGGGTCTGCCTCCGTAGAAATCCTCCTACCTACAGCCTCCTACCTAGGTGGATCATAGATGTGTGCCAGCATGGCTGGCTTATTAAGATGGTCTTTGCCTGGACTGGCTTCAGATTTCAGTCCTCCTGATCTCGTCTCTGAGCAGCAATGATTATAGGTATGAGCCACCATACCCAGCATTGGTATAAATCTTAAAAAAGGGAGAAATGCAGGTAATAATTCATTTAATACTCTCCCTATAATATTTCCTTCCTCACAGTGGTGTTATAAGAGCTAAATTAGATAATTAACATTGAGCCCAGGCTTTTGCGCAAGAGCTCAGTACGAGCTCCTGTGCCTATGTTGTTATGATTATGCTCTCCTATTTACATCTTTCCCTACTTCTGTTTTTTCTCGTTTCCTCTTCTCAGGCTCAGAAGTGCAGCTCCTCGAGTATGAGGCCTCGGCTGCTGGCCTCATCCAGTCCTTCTGTGAGCGCTTCCCAGAGGATGGGCCTGAGTTGGAGGAGGTCCTTACCAGGCTAGCGAAAGCAGATGCCCGCTTCTGGGGGGAGCCCCAGTGAGGCCCCATCTAACCTGACTAGAGAAGATCTGCATGGTCCCTTCCCCTTGCATCAAACCAGGGCTGCTAGAGCCCTGCATTGTGTGTAATTAGGGGCCAAGGGAGGGGTGGGAGCTCGGACTTTGGTGCTACCTCAGCAGAGGGTGGTGACACTAACCCCTTCCATTGCCAGCACTTTCCAGTTTACCAAGTGCTTCCCCCTGTGTTACTTGTTCTACGCTGCCATCTATGGAGTGAACATGATAGGGCTCCTAGTCTGATTTCCCACGTGACAAAGTGGCAGTTCTGAGAATTGACTGGTCTAGATCCCACAGGTAGTATGTGACAGAGCCAGGGTTTAAAACATTCTCACCAAATCCAGTGCTCTTCATGTATTTCTTTTATAACCAGAAAAATAAATATCTAAAACAACCACCATCCTTACAGTGTGTGTGATTCCTGCTTTGCTCTCTGGAGGACAGTTGTATCAAAGCCTGGGGAGGGAGCGGGTGGTCACTTTTGGCCACTGGTCCACAACAGAATTTTGACATTATCTCTAAATGAGGATGCACAGTCACAGCACAATTTTTGTAGCCCTTCTTTCTGGCATTTCTTGCATTAAAAAATATTTCAGGATCCTCAAAACTAGAAACAGTCTATTTCAGCCAAGGTCCTCCACATTGCCCCTTAATCCTAGTGTTTTGCATCTCGGATCACAGGCAGCCAGAAAGGATACGTCCATTTTCAACCCGGTTAACCATGAAGACCAAGAGTTTGCTTAGATGTTAGCGGGGCCCCTCTCAAAGCCTCGAAGCCAGAGAACCCTGTCCGCGACCTAGAAGTTGTAGGGCCCAGGACACACAAATCAAAATAAACTGGGACGAGGGACTGTGCCTCAGCGGGCCGCACCTGGCATGTGTCTTGTAGGCCCTGGCCCAGAAAGCCTCACTCCGGAACCTTTGTACACGCGCTTCCTGGTTCCCCGGGCACGGTTGAGTGCTGCGCGGCGGCGTGGGCGGGGCAGGTTGCTATGGTGACGCCTGCGAAGATGGCTGCTGCTGCTTCCTTGGATTCCGACAGCTGCGTAGCTCAGAGGTGAAGGCTGGGGTCCTCGTCGCTTCCTTTCCCACAAATCTAAAGAGGGTGCTAGATGTCTGGGATGAGGGCTCATACAGCTCTCAGGCAGCGCTAGAAGTTCCCGAAAGGCTCTTAAACATCAGATGGGGGGGCTTGCGGAATGGCTCAAGCCGTAGAGCGCCTGCCTAGCAAGCGTGACGCCCCGAGTTCAACCCCCAGTGCCGCCAAAAAACAAAAAAGAAAAAGAAAAAAAATCAGATAGGGAAACCGACGTCCAAGGAGTTTGAGAGCCTGGACTTGAACCCAGACGTTCCATACTCTCCGTTCAGAGCCCCCTGCACTCCTCAGTCTCAGAAGCAGCTCCCTCAAAATATGCTTCCCCTCCCGCGGAACTCATTACCCCGCTCGCTTCCCCTCCCCCCCTTCCAGCAATGAGGCCAATTCGAAATGGCTGGACGCGCACTACGACCCCGTGGCCGACATCCACACGTTTTCAGCCTGCCTGGGTGAGTCTCGTGCCCCATCGAAGAGGATGGGGAGGTCGGAAAAAGTCACATGGTGAAGGGTCTAGAATTCTTAGAGTCTGATTTATGGCCTTTTTGTGTTTTCCAGCGCTGGCAGATTTGCACGGGGACGGGGAGTACAAGGTAAGCAATCACCCAGCATAGAGTTGGGGTGTGGGAAGTGTAGCCAGAAGTGAGATTTTCCCCTAGCCCCAAAGAGGCTCAACACAATCTGGAATTAGCATGTACTGAAAAAGCATATTCAGTCTTAAATTTTATTTTTGCTTAGAAAGAGAAGAGAACCTATTAATTTCATAATACAGCTTGCAGCAAGTAAAGCAGAACAAAATGTACTGGGATTTTACCAAGAGGAAGCCTCCTGATTTAGACATTGACACAATTCCTTGCTTAATGGGCAGATTCCTTTGTTGAGGGTGGGCATTCGAACCTGGAGGGAAAATAAACTGAGGGAAGTGAGAGAGTTGTGTTTATCAAGCTGGGGCGGGGAAGTGGCCCAAACAATGTATACACATGTAAGTGTAAAAACCATGATATAAAATTAAAAAAAAAAAAAAAAAGAGGGCACAGAGCCAGGCACCCATGGTTTACGCCTGTGATCGTAGGGTACTCAGGAAGCAGAGATCAGGAGGATCGAGGTTTGAAGCCAGCCTGGGCAAATAGTTCATGAATAGATATTACCTTTGGTTATGATTGGAAATTTTCCATTGTAAGATTAAATTTTAATACAAAGATAAAAATGTGAACAAAGAAATGTATAGCTCTATGGTAGAATACTCGCCTATCATGTTGGAGGCATTTAAGGCCCAACACCAGCACAAAGCTTAAGCCTAAGTAGAGGCTCTTAGTCCCTTAGACTAAATGAGCCATCTTCTCCCTGCAGCTGGTGGTGGGAGACCTTGGCCCGGGTGAACGGCAGCCCCGTCTGAAGGTACTCAAAGGACCAACAGTGCTGACAGAAAGCCCACTGCCTGCACTGCCAGCTGCTGCTGCCACCTTCATTATGGAGCAGCATGAGCCCCGAACTCCAGCTCTAGCGCTCGCTTCAGGCCCTTGTGTCTATGTGTATAAGAATCTTAGACCCTACTTCAAGTTCAGCCTGCCCCAGTTGCCTCCAAACCCTGTGGAACAAGACCTTTGGAATCAAGCCAAAGAGGTAAGCAGCATAGGGGATGGCAAAGATGGCAGCTCATTGGGTGAGGAGGGCCAGCTCCCAGCAAGAAGAGTAGACTCTCAGGTGAGCCAGTGGTAGGAAGTGAGCCATAACCCATCTCTGGCAGCAACAGTGGTGGCCCTTCTGGGTGAGGTACTGTGCTCAGCAGTGGCTCCCATGGAGTCACTGGGCCAAGCCCTTTGGAGAGAGGAACTCAGAGAAACCATCTGCGCTAGCCACACCCCTGCCCACCTGTGAGGAGGGAAAAACCAAAGAAGCTAGGAGACTAGAAGCAGCAAGAGCCAGGGGCCTTTGGGAGGGCATCG
Organism: Castor canadensis; assembly: GCF_047511655.1. Taxonomy (NCBI): domain Eukaryota; kingdom Metazoa; phylum Chordata; class Mammalia; order Rodentia; family Castoridae; genus Castor; species Castor canadensis. The sequence continues at coordinate 203,312,604 of NC_133386.1, forward strand.
ATAAAAGAGGGCGATGTGCATGGCTCTTGCCCTGAGCTGGATTCAAATCAAATCAAGGGCTTGGGGCTTAGGAGGGAAGTGGAAAGGAAGAGGAACCATGTGAAGCCTGGTACTTTCTGAAGGCACAGGTACTGTACCTCACAGGCTCTTCTTTCTGTGCTGTCACAGGACCAGATAGACCCCTTAACCCTGAAGGAGATGCTGGAGGGGATCAGGTGAGCACTCACCTTCTCCCTCCATTTTCCTCCCCCACTGCTTCATCCCAAAGCTTTCAGTCTGACACCCAGGGACCCTTTCTGTTCCTCCACTAAACCTGCCATGCTGGCTGCTCTCCTTGCAGGGAGAAGGCAGAGGTGCCTTTGTCTGTACAGTCACTCAGGTAAGGGTACTGTGGAAGTATGGGGGGTGGAGGTGGGAAGGGGGTGGCTGTGGACAGGCCCCAAGGACAGCTAGGCCGGACAATGCAGATGCCAGGTCTCTGTGTGTCCAGGTTTCTGCAGCTGGACCTAAGTGAAATGGAGGCGTTTGTGAACCAGCACAAGTCCAAGTCCATCAAGCGGCAGGTATTGCCATTCTCTTTTTATTGCTCTGTAAAAATGTGTGCATGTTTTTTAAAGACTATGTGACATGTTGATAAGTTCTACAACCAAACCTGACCAACGTTACCTTGCAGTTTCCCCTCTAGCCACACCACAAAACAGTTAACAGTGACAGCTTTGAACACATAAATATGTAACGTTATGTAACTTGCATATAAGTTTTACTTTGAGAGTAAAAATACATTTTTATTACAAAGAATTTAGAAAATAAAGTGAAATATAAAAAACTTTAATTTTACTATCCAGAGATATCCACTCTCACCATTTTGGTTCATTTCCTTCACAAATAGGCTTTTATATACTGCCTCCTTTGAGTATATAACATTATATTTTGAGAACTTCATTTTTAGTGGTCCATTGATCGTTCATGATTTCACTCACAGTGTGTGTGGAACCATTCACCTGGATGTAAATGGTTCCACGAGAAGTGTCTCCTTTTATCCCCCCATGTTCTCCTCAGTTTTAATCTTTGTGGCTTCATTGATGAGCTCTGGTGCTTCCTGACCTAGTGGTGTTGGAATGGTGGCTGTTGGCATGCACTAGACCAGTTCTCATTGTTGCTGACCAATAGATGGGTCCGCAGTTGTCACCATCTTTGAGTACTTTTCAAGCCATAAAAGTGAATTAATTATTCATTTGGAGAGAAAGGGATAATCTTTCTTGGCATGTGTCATGGTTATATGCCTGGGAACCACTAATGTCTGTCCACATTTCTGTGACCTTTTACTTTCCACTACTCACTGGAAATGATTCCTCTTTTTTTTTTTTTGTAGTACTAAGATTTGAACTCAGGGCCTCATGCTTGCTAGGCAGGTGCTCTACCACTTGAGCCACTCTACCAGCTCTTTTTTGTGTTCAGTATTTTTGAGATAGGGTCTCAAGAACTATTTGCCTGGGCTGGCCTTGAACCACAATCCTGATCTCTGCCTCCTGAGCAGCTAGGATTACAGGCATGAGCCACTGGTGCCCTGCCTCTTTTTCAGTCTTAATGATGATCACACAATGAGCAACTAATTCACTCAGAGAAGAACATTTTGGTTCTGCTAATTTCCATAACAGAAATTCCTTTAAAAAGGAGCATCACTTTTCTGTGGTTTGATGTCTAGTTTAATTACAAAAAGAGCATGTGACCACTGTAGAAATTCCAGAAAAGCACCACTATCTCATTGTCCAGACATAACCAGTGTTTGTGTTTGAGGGGTTAGCCCTCTAGCATTTTTGTATGTTCATGTATTTTCTAAACTGGATTTTTATACTAACATTTTACCTAATTTTTCTCTTCCATTAGAAACATTGAGTCTTGCTTTAAAATGTGTATGTGTGTGACTGGGGTTTGAACCCAGGGTCTCACACTTTCTAGGATGGCTCTACCACTTGAGCCACTCCACCAGCTCTGTGTATGTTTTTAATGGCTACATTATTTTTTGTCATAAGAATGGTTCATAAATGATTTAGAAAGGCTCATTTGCTAGGAAGTTACACTTGTTGCAGTAAACACCTTTGCACGTAAATACGCTATCCATTTCTGATGCTTCCTCCTCCTCCTTTGCCCTCTTTCTTCCCTCCTGAGGCATCAGGGGGTGGGGGAGAATGGTGGGAGTTCCTTGAGTGACTCCTGGAGTCATTCTGCAGACAGTCATCACCACCATGACCACCTTGAAGAAGAACCTGGCTGATGATGATGCTGTGTCCTGCCTGGTCCTGGGCACTGAGAACAAGGAGATCCTAGTCCTTGACCCTGAGGCCTTCACCATTTTAACCAAGGTCAGTGTCAGGTATGGCCCTGGGCATTTCTAAGACCCAGGCTGCATTCTCTCCCTGTGACCTCAGTTAGTTCTAAGTAGTATGCATTCACTGTAGAAAAATCAGAAACTGTAGATGAGCATAAAGAAAAATCTCACCCACCACCTATGGAGATCTGTTAAAGTTTTGGCATGTATCCTTCTAGACATGTCCATATGTAAATGGTTATGTAATTTCATACAAATTCTGTAAGTTTATATTAATATCCTTATAAAAATGGGATCAACCAGGCGCCGGTGGCTCATGCCTGTAATCCTGGCAACTCAGGAGGCAGAGATCAGGAGGATTGTGGTTCGAAGCCAGCCTGGGCAAATAGTTTACGTGCGAGACCCTATCTCGAAAATACCCATCACAAAAAGGTCTGACAGAGTGGCTCAAGGTGAAGCAAAAAAAAAAAAAATCCAGGATCATAGTATAGGATCATGTAACTTTATCATTTCACATCACAGTGTGTCATCAGTGTCCTCCCATGTCTATTAAACTACATCAGCCTTTTAAAAGGTCACACATGTCCATTACATAAAAGTACCATATAGAAATGTATTTACTCTGCCCTTGTATACATTTAAATTGTTTTCAGTTTTGTACTGTCCGTTGCAGTGGTCTTCCTTGCCCAATGTCTTTGCATGCTTGTCTAAATACTTCCTAACCATGTAGTTCTCCAGGTAGCAATTTAGGCAAAGGATACAGACTAAAAGGCTTTGCTACACAGCGTTGAATGTCCCTCCAGAATTTGAGCAACAGAGAATGAATGGGGAGATTGAGACTTGAGACAAGAAACTAATTCACAGGACTTACCTCATGCCAGGGAGGGACTGTGGCTCTGAGAGATCAGGGTGTTTGAGCCTCTTCTTTGCAGATGAGCCTTCCTGGTGTCCCTGTCTTCCTGGAGGTTTCAGGCCAGTTTGATGTGGAGTTCCGGCTTGCAGCTGCCTGCCGCAATGGGAGTGTCTACATCCTAAGAAGGTAGCCACAGATGTGGGTTCTGGGCTAGAGGAACACTTCAGAAAACTGTGGTTTCAGAGACTTGCAAGATGAGCAGGAGAATTTGGAGCTGGACTTTGGGGATGAAAAAAGTTCAGAATTGTATAAAGATGCTGGGCACCAGTGGCTCATTCCTATAATCCTAGCTACTCAGGAGGCAGAGATAAAGAGGATCCCGGTTTGAAGCCACCCTGGGCAAATAGTTCACAATACCCTATCTGAAAAAAATATTACTAAAAAGGGCTGGTGGAGTGGCCCAAGGTATAGGCCCTGAGTTCAAACCCCAGCACCAAAAAAAAAAAAAAAAAAAAAAAAAAAAAAAAAAATTTATAAAGGAGGCCGAGTCTGTGAGTGTAGAGGGGATATCCAGAGGCTTGTGAGGCTTGTGAGGCAAAGCCAGAGCCTGGCAGGGTAGCTTTAATTTATGAACAGTGCAGTCAGAAGTTGGAAGAAATAGTCTCCTGCATTTGTTATATCATTTTATAGTGATGTGATACTTATGCATTAGTTTGATAGTCCATACTTTTTTGTGTGTGTGTGGTACTGGGGTTTGAACTTAGGGTCTTCACCTTGAGCCACTACACCAGCCCTTTTTGTGATGGGTTTTTTTCAAGACAGGCTCTCACAAACCATTTGCCCATTCTGGCTTCGAACCTCGATCCCCCTGATCTCTGCCTCCTGAGTAGCTAGGATTACAGGTGTGAGCCACTGATGCCTGGCCCTCCATACATACATTTTTTTAACTCAAGGAATTTATTGAACACTTACTATGTCTTAAACATTGTACAGGGTATTGGGGACATATTGATGAACAAAGTATTATACATATGGTCCCTGCATTCATGGTGAAAGAAGACATTAAAGTTAACAAATGAGGGCAGGAGGGAGAAATGACCCAAGCCTTGTATGCACATATGAATAATAAAAAAATAAATAAATAAAAATAAAGTTAACAAACCAAGACATTGCAAATTGGATGAATGCTGTGGAGGAAAAATACAGGCACAGTGGGGAAACTACAACATGGTAAGGGTAATCAGGAACACCTGTCTGTAGAAGTGGCTTGAAGATGAAGAAGGAGCCAGTTGTTCAAAAAGTGGGAGGAGCCAGGCAGCAGTGGCTCACACCTGTAATCCTAGCTACTCAGGAGGCAGAGATCAGGAGGATCATGGTTTGGAGCCAGCCTGGGCAAATAGTTCATGAGACCCTATCTTGAAAATACCCATCACATAAAGGGCTGGTGGAATGGCTCAAGGTTGAAGGCCCTGAGTTTAAGCCCCAGTAGTGCATAAAGAAAAAAGGTGGGAGGAAAGCTGGATGTGGTGGCACCCATCTGTAGGCTCAGCACTTGGGAGGCTGAGGAGGGAGGATCACTTAAGCCCAGGAGTTCAAGATTGGCCCGGACAACAGAGAAAGACCCCATTTCAAAAAAAAAAAAAAGACTTGCGCATGTACAACTCGATCTTGGTGGGCAAGGAGGATGGTGGGAAGAGAAAATATGGAGACCAAGGTTACCTTGTGCAGGACCTGGTAGGATGTGGCAGAGATTTTGAATTTTATCTGAAATTCAGTGGAATACCATTATGGGGTTTTAATCAGAAGAATGATGTGATCCATTTGCATTTAAAAAAAAAAAAAACTACTCTGGCCATGTGTGGTGGCACAGGTCTCTGTAGTCCCAGCTACTTAGGAAGCTAAGGTGGGGGATCACTTGAGCCCAGCAACCTAGGCAACAATAGCAAAATCCCATCTCCAAAAAAAAAAAAAAAGACACTGCTTCAAGTGGTAGAACACCTGCCCAATGTGAGGCCCTGAGTTCAGACCACAGTACTGCCAAAGAAAAAGACAATGGTGGGTGGAGAGTGATTGGAAGGAGGCCTAGAGGCCAATGGGGGCTCTCATAGTCATCAGATGGGCCATGGTGTTGGCCTGAAGAAGGGTGGTCATAGCATGTGGTTGGAAGGCAAAAATTACCCCCACTTTCTGGATAAAGAAACTAAGACTGAGAGGCCCAGAAACTGAAAACTGTGTTTACACCATGCAGACTCTTCATCTCTTTCTGATAAATCAGTAAATGGTCCAAGTCCACTAGCACTGGCTAGACTAGTCTAAGGTAAGCTCACTGAAAAGTGTCCAATGCCAGGCTACTATACAAGTCACCATAGTGACTGTTGCAGGAGGCGACAGGCTTAGAAAAAAAACTTGATGTGTTCCCAGGTCACATATCTACTAAGTGGTGGAGGTAAACACAATCCCAGGGTCCTTTGCCCAGTAGCCAGGGTTCTTCACCACCTAGTAGTCTGTGGGGCTTAGAAGGAAGAGGATCACCAGGGCAGTGAAAGAAAAAGTTTCTCTGGGATGGAGCAGTGTTTCTTTATTTCACAGAGACTCCAAGCGCCCCAAGTACTGCATCGAGTTGAGCGCCCAGCCCGTGGGGCTTGTCCGGGTACACAAGATCCTGGTGGTGGGTAGTACCCAACAAAGCCTGCAGGGCTTCACTTACAAGGTATGGTCTCCAGCAGGCCTCAGCCCCTCCACGTCTGTCTGCCCAGACCCCCTGGCAGAGAACCCTTCCGAATACCTCACAATTCCCGCCCCCCTTCTTTTCACTGAAAGCCCTGAGTCCCCTGCAGACACTAGCTTTTCCCTGCCAGGGTAAGAAGCTTTGGACAGTGCAGTTACCTGCAGCCATCCTGACCATGAATCTCCTGGAACAGCACTCCCGGGGTCTGCAGGCTGTCATGGCTGGACTGGCCAATGGAGAGGTCCACATTTATCGCGACAAGGCCCTGCTCAATGTCATCCATACCCCGGTAAGCCTTACCTCTGGTTTCTGCTTCTGGCTCCTCCTCGCCCCAGTCCCACTCTGGAGCTTCTTCACTGCCTCTCCTGACTTCACAGTGATGCATCTCAAAACATTTGTCGAGGCTAGATACGGTGGCGTGTGTCTAACCAGCTACTTGGGAGGTGGAGCTCAGGAGGATCACAGTTTGAGGCCATCTTGGACAAAAAGTTAGCAAGATCCCGTCTCAATTAATAAACTGGGTGTGCTGGTTCATGCCTGTACTCCCAGCTAAGAGGAGGTTGTAGGTAGGAATATCACAGCCTAAAGCTGACCCCGGAAGAAATCTTGAAGACTATCTGAAAAATAACTGAAGCAAAATGGCTGGGAGCATGACCCAAGTGGTAGAGCACCTCCCTAGCAAGCATGACACCCTGAGTTCAAACCCCAGCACTGGAAAAAAAAAATGGGGGGGCGTAGATAAGGTAGATTGGAGTCTTAGGTGGCAGGTCGCAAATATCCTGACATAGACAGCAAAATCCATTGGAGATTTGTTTTTGAAAGGCAGAAAGGTAGCAATGCAAAGGCCAGATTGAAGAGAAAGACTAGATGGGTACTGATTATGAATTTACCACAAAAGAGAGGACCAGTGGTGTTCAGTCTGGAACTTTGACATAGCAGTGAGGTCGGAGGGGAGATGGGAAGTATAGTAACTTACTTCCAAAGCAGCATCGCCCTCAGCCTCTCACATCTCACACTGTAACTGGGGTCTCCCTTCTACCCCCATCTTGCTTTCCTCTCCAAGATAGTTCCCCAATTAAACGCTGTTGTCCCCTTGTAGGATATGGTGACTAGCCTTTGCTTTGGCCGATACGGGCGAGAGGACGACACCCTCATCATGACTACTAAAGGTGAAGGGACTCAGACCTGGCAAGGGTGTTGGTGTTGGAGTAAAGGGGACAAGCCAGATTCTGGGGAGAGGAGGAGGTGGAGCTGAAACATGGGTGAACCCAGGCGAAAAGCTAGGCCTGCAGACACAGCCTCTCTGGGGCTGGGTCACTGTCACAGTGCATCAGCAGTTTGAATTTCTCTTCCCAGGGGCCAGGCTCTGGGCTGGCCAGTGTCTGTCTGGTTTATGCCAGTATTCCCATCATCTGCCACAATGCTAGTAACATCACAGCACTCCATAAAATAGCTGCTAAATGAATTAGTTCATTAAGGCTAGGAGACTGTTGCTCCTTCCAGAAACTGAGTCTTGTCATAAAAGCAGACATGTACAGAAATGGTTCTAGATGAGGTTGATTGTTTTGGAAGAAAGAATGGGAATGAGGACCTGGAGAAGAAAATCTGTTTTCATCTGTCTGTCTTCCAGGTGGTGGCTTGATCATCAAGATCCTGAAGCGAACAGCAGTGTTTGTGGAGGGGACAGGTGAAGTGGGCCCCCCGCCAGCTCAGGCCACGAAACTTGACGTGCCCAGAAAGACTCGGCTCTATGTGGATCAGACCCTGAGAGAGCGGGAAGCTGGCACTGGTAAGACTTGAACTCCCAAGCAGCGGGAACTGGGTAAATGTCACTAGGTGCCCTGAGCAGGATTTGGAGCCCAGCACTGTGGATGCAGGAATAGCAAGGTTTCTGCTATTGCTCTTTGGGGTGTTCAGAGCCAGGGCAGACCCTAGATTCTCCAGGGAACAAGATGGAGAATGGAAAGAGAACCAAAGTCAAGACTCGGGGAAAACACCAGCCTTGAGGTTGGAACAGAAGGAAGCCAGGGAAGGAAACTGAGATGGTGGGGGCAACAAGGTGGTGAAGAACTAGGAAGGAGAAGTAAGGTGTGATCCATTGCATCCAGTATGTCAGAAGGCTGGGCCACTGGTCTTACCCATTCTGGTCTTATTCCCAGCCTCTGCAAGCCCTGCCCAGCACACCTTCCTGGCCACGCTCCCCTCAGCGCCTGAGCAGGAATACCCTTCCCCACTCCAGCCTCACCTTTGTGTCCCCTCCTCAGCCATGCACCGGGCCTTCCAGACAGACCTCTATCTGCTGCGCCTCCGGGCTGCTCGTGCGTACGTGCAGGCTCTCGAGTCCAGCCTGAGCCCCATGTCAGCCACAGACCGGGAGCCGCTCAAACTGCATGCTGTGGTGAGTGTCCAAGTATGGGGGTGTCAGGGCCAAAAGGCAGAAAGCAGTGGTGGGTGGGAACCCCCTGCCACACAGGTATGTCCCTGGAACAAATGCCAACCTTACTAAGCCCCATGCTTCTGTCTTACCTCCCCACAGACCCAGGAACTGAGTCCCATGTCGTCCTAGGAGAGCTGCTTTCACCTGCTGGCCCTCCTATGCTGCCCTCTTTTTGAGGCTGGCCATAGAGGATGCTATCTAGCCCTGTTCCATGCTGTACCTCACATAAGCCCACAGATTTTGGGTGTGGAACACAGAATAGTCACCTTGGGATATTTCTTCCCAAAAGCCCAGAGGGTACCTCCTGGCTATAGTACAGGGAAGAAAACTGTTCTCTTCAGTAGCCTTGAGCAACCCAAGGCATCAGGACTGACAGCCTGGTACAGGGAAGGGCCACCCTGACCCAACTCCAGGCATCCTGGGATAAGCACAGGCATGAGAGAGGAGGAAGAGCCCACACACACCCAGATACAAGTGACTACAAGTGACCTCAAGATCCCTGGCTCCAGCTTTCAGTGGGGTCCTGAATGTGTCTTCTGAGCCACTGGGTTCCAGTTGCTCTTTTCCTAAAGAGAGAGAGAGAGTTTAGATGTAGAAGAGGAAGAGGTTACAGACAACTCAGTAAGAGGGAGAAAATGAAATCATTGAGGCCACCAAGATGAGAGAGGGAGGTAGAGCAGCCCAGGGACAGCAGTGAGCACACAGCAAGGAGTCAGGGCCCCAGCCCCAGGCCAGCTCTACTTCTGAGTTGCTGAGTGTCCTTCAGTACCTTTCCCCTCTCTGGGCCTCTGCTGACCCTTGTAGACATGGGTTTCTGGGCTTGGGTTTTTTTGTTTGTTTATTTTTTTTGTGGTGGTACTGGGGTTTGAACTCAGGGCCTTGCCCTTGCACCCTACCATTTGAGCCATGCTTCCAGCCCTTGGGCTTCTGTGCATTTTGAGGCAGATGGATAAAGTTGGAGGGGTAGCTTGAGGACACTGATAAGGAAGCAGGCAGGCAGGGTCATATTCAGTGCCCAAGGCCACTGGGTCCTAAGATCCTTCTCCACTTGCCCCTCCACAGGTTCAGGGCCTGGGCCCCACGTTTAAACTCACACTTCACCTGCAGAACACCTCAACAGCCCGCCCCATGCTGGGGCTGCTGGTCTGCTTCTTATACAACGAGGCACTCTATGCCCTGCCCCGGGCCTTCTTCAAGGTACAGAAGCCCCTCACTTAGACATGGAGTGTAGCAGGTTAGGGAGGGGGCCTACTTAGATGCCCACAAGCCCCTGCCAGGTTGAAAGGTAAGAGTGGGTGATGGTTAGTAGGTGGCCAATAAACTGACTTTCCAACCAGAAACCAGCCTTCTCCGAGCCTGAGAGGCCATACAGAAGGTGCTAGAAAATAGCACAGCCTGAGTCCTAACCCCATCTCTCCAATGCCGTTCAGGCCTGAGGTGCCCCCAAGAACCCAGCCTGCTTCCCAGCTATTCCTGGTACATAAGTGGGCCTCTCTCTGTCCCCAAAGAGATATGCCACAGAGCAAAGGGCCTGGTTTTCCGCTGGGGTCCAGGCTTGACCCCACGTTGGGAAAGGCAGAAGCTAAGACTTTGGACTGGAAGCTCTGGCCTTGGTAGCCATCAAGAAGTCCTGGGACATTCACTTCCTCACACACATTGTGTCCCCCTGGATCCAGTGATCATCCCTGTCCACCCAGAGAGGTCCTGAGATGCAGCTTAGGCGGCCAGAAGCGCAGACTTTGCAATCTGCCAAACACAAACTGGGATTAAGGGCTAGTTTTCCTAACTCTTTGTCCCCAAACCTAGGTCCCGTTGCTGGTGCCAGGGCTTAGCTACCCTCTGGAGACCTTTGTGGAGAGTCTCAGTAGCAAGGGCATCTCAGACATGATCAAGGTAGGTTGCCCATGGATACTTCTCAGAAGGCAAGTGGGACTCTGGGGAGGTCAGTAAGAGTGATCTTGGACGAGGCCTTGGAGGATGCAGGATAGGGGGCAGGATAGGGGGATGCAGGATAAGGAGGCATAGTTGAGGCCTCCTAGCCACTGTATCCCTGTCATTAGAGTTCCCTTGGCAGGGAGTAGAGAGGAGTAAAGGTTTGTGCCCCTACCACGGCACCTCCTCCCTAGGTGCTGGTGCTACGAGAAGGGCACAGCGCACCCCTGCTGAGCGTCCACATCAGCATGCCTGTGAGCGAGGGGCTGGTGGCTGCCTGAGCCCTGGGCCAGTCTTCAAGCCCCTGAAGAATGGAGCCAGCCAGATCCAGCCACTTCCACTGTGCTGGGAAGGTCTTATTGCACCAGGCTACTCCCTACACAGTGTGCTGGGGCTCCAGCTTCCTGCTCCTCTTCAAAACCAACCCTTGCTGGCCACTAGGCCTGAGCACCATCTCAAGTGAGTGCCCAGGCTCAGCCCTTCCTTCCTCAGGACCACCTAGGCACTGTCCCACAGCTCCTGCTGCCCACCACCCTCCCCAATTCCTTCTAGAAGCCTCACCAGCTCTGGAATGGTCAAGGTGAGATGAAGAGAGGCCTAGCTTCTCTGCTTCCCTAAGGTATGCCACTTATCTGCTACAGGTCAAAGCCAGGTTTATGCCAGCGCCTGGCTGGGAAATCAAGGCCCTGTCATCCCCTGGGGTTCCAGAGGCAGGGCTGCTGCCAGCTCAAGTTGCAGGTAAAGCACTGAGCCAATTTCCCCTCCTCAGTTGAGCCAGAGGCTCTGCTTTGCCACCCCGCAGCCCAGGAAAGAGATGCCTCCCTCAGGACATTTTTCCAAGTCTTAGACTCACCACCACCTCAGGCCTCTGAAGCCCATAAAGGTTGCCAAGAGAGGAAGTGTGGTGCAAGAGGGCAGAGAGGGGGTCCATGCAGAAGACCACATAGCACATAGCAGCAGCCACTCCACACCTGGATGCCTATTCCCAGAGAGAGTATCCCTGGAGAAGAAAGCCAGGCTAGATAGTAGAAGGGAGCCAGTAGCACCTGAACAGGCATTTCTGGGGCCTGAAGAGGTGACCAGGAGGCAGACTCCCGGAAGTGCCCATCAGGGTGCCCTTCTGCACCTGGGAGCTAAGTCCTGTAGGTGGAAGTTCTCTGGTCAGTGGCCCGAGTATGACAGAATTCACTAGAAAGGCACTGACAAGAGGCATGGAGCGGAGCTGAAGACTGAGTGAAGACATGGGTTTAGACTCCAAGGTCTCTAGACCTCGGACTTCTTCACAGCCACCCTGAACCGCTTGGGAATCTGGATCTTTGTTCCTTGAGGACCTACATCTTCCCCTGCCTGACCAGGTCTGGCACACAGCTTGGGCTTGCAGGAGGTAACCAGATCCCCTGGACTTCAGCCTCCCCCCGCGTAGAATAGGTATTTGGCTAGATTGCTTCTAAGCACTTTGAGCTCTAACACCCACTGAGCTTGGCAGCCCTTTGGGAGGACATGAGGAGTTGGCCCAGAAATGTGATGCTTGTCAGCAGTACCTGCCCAAGCTTTTGCCCTCAAGACAAGGGCCCCAAGTTGGTCACCTCTGCCCAGGAACAGCCTCGGTGCCCAAGTCACAGGGACAAGGGGACACACCCTACTCTGACCCTCCCAAAATGTCCAGGGCCAGATTAAGATGCAAGGAATCTGGACCAAAGAGAGCCCATCCCCCTTCCCACAAGCCAAGTCATTCACAGATCTGGACCACCTGGGCCAGGATGGCAAAGGGTTTCTTTATCAAGCCAGATGAGGCTCCGCTGGAACAAGCAGAAGTACAACCACGACATGGAAGATCATGGGGTGGAGGGAATGTCGCTCAGAGACAGCAGCAACCTGCAGAACTTACTGGAGATGGAAGGGCCGGCAGAGAAGGTGATGAGCCCTCTGTCACTATAGTTGTACGGGTGGGGACCAGGCTGTAACAGGGCAGGATTGCGCAGTGGGCCAGATGACCTTCTTATCCCTTTCACCCCAGTGAAACTGTAATGCACTGTAAACTGTGCGAACTCAGAACAAAAACACCAATGTGCACTCTCTTCATAGCTATTGACGATGAAAGAGGAGATTGATACCAGCCCCTCCCATGAGTTTATATAAAGTGACTGCATTGTCATTACTAAGAAATGCATGAAAGGCCCCTGATGGACAAGCGAACATAAAGGAATACAAAGCAGAAAACAGTGCAGGGCACCCAGTGCATGCAGTAGCGGGAGCTCCAGGAAATTGGGTACAGTAGGATGAGGAGAGCTAGGCACTGGTGGAAGGCTGAGATTGGGAGGATCATGACTTAAGGCCAGCCCAGGCAAATAGTGCATATAACCCCCATCTCCAAAATAACCAGAACAAAATGAACTGGAGGTGTGGCTCAAGTGGTAGAATACCTGCTTTTCGAGTGCAAAGCCCTGAGCTCAAACCCCATTCCCATTAAAAAAAAAAAAAAAAAGAAGATGAAGAGTTGGTTTCTACTTTCTTACTATTTGAAACACACATGTACTGAATAATATGGAATTAGTTTATAATGGCCTCTCATTCCCCAGGACTGCTCCCCTGCAACAGTCCCTTCCCGTCCTTGAGCTATTTTAAAAACATGTATGCATCACTCTTGCTTGATTGATCAGTCCTGGACATTCATAGGTGACTCCCTATTGTACTAGATGCGGCCTTAGCTTTAACTCTCTTGAAACAGCACCTGTCTCTCCCCATTCCCAGTGTTTAAGTAAATCAATATTCGCTGTTTAGATTAATATTTATATTGCTATGTGAAAGTTATTCACAGTAAAGCCAAAAGTTAGCCTATAAATAAATTACTATTTTTGAACATTTTTAATTTTTTATGGAGTTAGGAATTGCCTTGTTCTTTCATTTGCTTTAGTTGTCTAATATACCACTTACTAATTCTTCCCCCACCCAGTCTGACAGTTTTTCCTTTTTCTGGACACTTCCTCATCCCCTACTTCCAGGAGAATTTGCTCTGCAGGTGCAGTTTACCCTTTAAAAAAAAAAGTCATTAAACTTTTAGGGCACTGCTTGTCTGAACATTGCTTTTTTTCAGTTCACGCGTGATAGTTAGGATGGGTCATAAATTTCAAAGATGGAAATCATTTTTCTGCAGACAATGCTCCTGTGTCTTCTCTGTGCCATTTCTACTCCTGATCATTTTCTCAGAGGTGCCGAATGTCATTATTTATTATCTGTAGTACTGTGGAATGGACCTGAAATGGGATCACTGCTGTTTCCTGGCTGATTTCTCCCCGAGACTTTCTCTGTTCTCTCTGGAACTCCAGTTACCCAGTCTCTGATAGATGGGGCACTCCTGAAAGATGAGGTTGATGCTGATCTTTGCTCTCCTATCGTCTTTTTGTCCTGTTTTCTGAGAGTTTTGCCAGCTTTCCTGTAGGTTTAAATTTTTTCTATGATTTTAATTCTCAGCTCTTTGTTCTCTAGTCCTTAACTATGGTATCTTTTCAAAGATGCCTTTTTCCTATCTTTCTGAGATAAAAAGTATAAAAGATGAGGCTGGAGGTGTGGCTCAAGTGGTACAGTACCTGCCTAGCAAATGCAAGGCCCTGAATTTAAACCCCAGTACCACAAAAATTACATGTATTATGCCAGATGCCAGTGACTCACGCCTGTAATCCTAGCTACTCAGGAGGATCACTGTCCAAAGCCAGCCTGGGCAAATAAGTCATAAGACCCTATCTCGAAAAAAACATCACAAAAAAGGGCTGGTGGAGTGGCTCAGGTGTAGGCCCTAAGTTCAAACTCCAGTACTGCCAAAAAGAAGAAAAAACATCCCCCCCCCACCCCCCCCCCCCCCGCCACCTCACCAGAATCAGTGAGGGAAATTGCCTGTTTCCAAGCTTCATGGAAAGGAGCAGGAAATGTCGTAAGAGTTTGGTGCTGAGGATGGAACCCAGAGGTTCGTGCATGCTAGGCAAGCACTCTACCATTAGGCTACATCCCCAGCCTACTTCTGAGAAGTTTTAATCATAAGCCAGCCCCTGAATAATAGTTTGCAGCCTTTATCAACATCATCAACACCTGAATTGTCCTAAAACCCCTAACTGAACATCTAAAGAACCCTAAAAATAGGATTCATAGGATTGGTAATTAAGCAACTAACATATTCCTCTCTAGAGGAATTTACATTTAATCCAGCCTTTAAAAAAAAAAACTCCAAAAATCCCATTGATAAAATTCCAAGGAATAAGAATTCAGTAAAAACAAATTTTAATAACATAAGCCTGGTCCAATGGCACATGCCTGTAATCCTTGCTACTTAGGAGGTGAAGATAGGAAGAGTGAGTCCAGTCTGGGCAAAAAAATAATAGCTGAGACCCTATCTCAAAAACAAGCTGGGTGTGGTGGTACAGCTACTCAGGAGGTGATGGTAGGAAGATCACAGCCCCAGGCAGAAGCACAAGCCCCTATCCAGAAAACAAAGCAAACGCACTGGCACATGGTTCATGTAGTAGAGCATGTGGCTAGCAAGCATGAGGCCCTAAGTTCATAGTGCGGTCCAAAGAAGAAAAGAACATAAGACATCATAAGCTACCACCAGCAGAAACAAGATCCAGTAAACCAGACCCTCAAAGACTTAAGATACTAGAATTACCAAACAGTATAAAATCTTTTCAATATTTAGTTTTCTTTTAAACTTTTTGTCTTTTTTTATTTTCACTATATTTAAGGAAAAAGAAGAAATTAAAATCTGAGCAGAAAGCAAGCTAATATATAAAATAATCAAGCTGATTTGAAAAAGAGCCAAAAAGAATTTCTAAAAATGAAAAAAACATTCCACATGTAAAATTCAATAGATGGGTTGGTACAACCCCTTTTAAAAATGTTTTGAGGGGCCTACTGGCACATGTCTATAATCCAGCACTCAGGAAGCTAAGGCAGGCAAGATCATGTTTCAGGTCAGCAAGGGTACATAGTGAGACCCAGTCTCAAAAATGAAGCGAAACAAAAAGTTGGTGCTTACAGCCCCTACTTTGACACTACGAACATTTAATTGTAAAACATTAAACTTACTCCCTGTAAAGTAAGAAACAAGGTATCCCCTATCTACTCCACATCGTACAGTGGTCTCACCTGTATAGAGGAGCAAGTAGAGGTATAAAAATTAGAAAGGAGGCCAGGTACCAGTGGTCCATCCTAGCTACTTGGGAAGCTGAGATCCAGATGACTGAGGTTTCAGGCCGACCCAGGCATGTAATTCGTGAGAACCTATCTCCAAAATAACCACAGAAAAACGGGCTGGAGGTGTGGCTTAACCAGTAGAGTGCCTGCTTTGCTAGTGTGAAGCCCTGAGTTCAAACCCCAGTCCTACCTAAAAAAAAAAAATCAAAGGTAATATATAGAAAACTCAATCAACAAATAAACAGATAATGGGGTTTAGGTGTGCTGTACACAAATCTATTTTCAAAAATCACGTGTAATATATTAAAATATCAAATAAGTCTAATCAAAAGACATGACTTTATAAGAAAAAGTATAGCTTTATTGGGAACATTCAATGAAGAGATACACCATGTTCATGAACTGGAAAATTCGATTTCATTTAGCTGCTGATTGTCCCCCAAACTCAACTATGGAGTCACTTGAGGGTTTTTTATTGGTTGTGGATAAAATGATCAGTGGAACAAACTAGAAAAACTAATTGTGGTATATTCAGTAGATCACCATGCAGCAGGGAAGAGGAATGCCCCACTGCTACATGCAATAATTTGGAGACACCTCAAAAACATAACATTGAGTGAAAAGGCAAGTCACAGAATACTCAGTATGATTCCATTTATATAAAATGCAATCACACTGCAAACACGGAACAAAGCTATAAAGCAAAGCAAGGAAGTAAGACAGGACACAATGTGTCCTTCAACAGGGAGGACACAAGTGACTTCACGGAAATGGTAATTTTCTCAAAACAGGTGTGCGGGGCGGGGGGCGGTAGTTTATAAATATTCTTACATCTTACTATCAAGTAAGAAAACATGGAAATAAGATATTCTGGAGAGTGAGGAGGGGTGCAGAAGAGGAAAATAGGAAGCCAGTGCTTACAGCACAACAGCACACAGTGCTGGATATATAAGGTCCCTAATGTCTTTTTAAAATATAGCAATACAGCATGCTGACTGGAAAAGTTAAAATGACACCTGGGGGCATGGGCAGAGTCTGCCGAAAAGTGGGCTCCTGTGGGGTTTGTGAGGCACGAGCCTATCATGTCACAGGACGACAACCAGCATTATCTGTAGACTGGTACTTAACTCCATTTTTGGTCCAGCCCCTCACCCCCCCCCATTTCATCCCAGAGGGGCAGCTGCTTGGTTGTAAGGTATGGGTGGGCCCTGTGGGAGGGGTGTGCCCGGAATGTCTTTACAGCCTTTTCCTCCTCGCAGGGTTGACCTGAAGCCTCGCCTGACCTTCCACGGTACTGGTGGAATTCATTAGCCTCTCCAGGGTTCTGGGGGGCAATTCGACCTTCTCCTTTGAGAAATCATTTTGATTTCTAATTCTCTGCTAAGAGAGTGAGCAAGCTCCAACCATTTTTCATCGTTCAGAATTTGAGGATCTTTGGTCTACTGCTGTCTCCCATCTTCCTTCCCCTTGCAAATTTCTTTTTACTTCTTTAGTATCATCTTAGCAGAGTCAGAGCAAACAGAAACTCCTGTGCTGAAGCCTGCCATATTTAGCTGTTTACTGAATTTACATAAAAGATTGAACACACAACTCTGGAAGAGCCAGAGGTGCAGGCCTAATGGCTCAGCATAACCTCTGCAGGTGCCTGAACACCCCCAGCTTATTGCCTTGATTTATCTGCTGCTTGCTTCCTGCAGCTGTGCAAGGGTGAAGACAAAAGCACAAGGACCTGAATTCAAATCCTACCTTCTCCAGTGTTGTCACATTGGCTGGCAGAGCTTTTATGTTTTCCACCCGAACCAAACTGCTGTCCATGTCCCTGGTCAGCTAAGAGAGACCCCTGCTGCAGAGATGTTTCTATCAAGTGCTGACTGGGTAAAGCATATTTAGATTACCTTTGCCTGGATCCTGCCCTGCCCTGCCAGGGCCAGAGGACGCAGAGCTCTGGCTCTCCAGACCCTGAGGCATCCTGTCATTCCAGGCCTGACAATCACGGGAACTAAAAACAGCAGCCAAGACAACAAAGTGAGGGACCAGAAACCCAGCAAAGATGGAGGGAGGCCAAGAACCGATTGGGCACTTTATCAGCCCAGCAGAGGGGCAGCCAGGCAGGCTGAGCAGCCCCTTGGCAGATCCTCCTCTGCCAAGAGCCCTGGACATGGAGGAGTCTAAGCTGGGTAGGGCCAAGGCCAAGGACTAGAGCTGCCCACTGCAGGCTAACATTAAGGGCCCACCTGGCCTCCCTTCTGCAGTTGGCACAGGGCTAGAAATGAGTTACCAGCCCCCTTTTCAGCTCCCCTCTGCCCTGTTCAGTTTTGGCTCCTCCTGGAGTCAGGAAGCATACCAGCTTTGGTCTGGAAGGTGATCCCATCCCCAGGCAATGGGGAAGCCAGGAAAGGCCAGAGCCAGACAAGGACCCAGCGGGGCCCTAGGGCTGCCTGCAGGTTGTGGCAGAGGCCCAGGTCATAAGAGTGCTGGCCCCGAGCCCACTCCCATGTGGTCTGGCCCCGTAGCAGCAGCATCCCGTGGAAGAGCAGCCCAGCCCCGCACAGCAACGCGCCTGCCACACATGTGTCCATCACGAAGGCCAGGGCAAACTGAGCCAGAGACACTCTGCCTGCAGGGAGAAACAGAGTCAGGACAGCAGCTGGGTCCTGTGCTCCCAAAGCCCAGCTCCTGCCCCGCCTCGGCCCCCACTCATTCCTCCATTCTGTAACCACTGAGTCTCTACTTGCTGGGACCCATGTTGGATGATTAGAACACATTGGTGAACCAGACAGGTGGCCCCCGCCCCTGCCTGTGATACCACTTTCATCCATGTATCACAAACTTGGTGAGTGCCTAACACCTGACAATGTCAACACGGGGATAAGACAGCGTCTCTGCCCTTGGGGAGCTCTCAGACCATTTCTCAGCTGTGATCCCCATGGAAAAATACAGTATCTTGAACCATCTTGGCCATAACAGGCAACAAGTACTTGTTGAATAACCAACTATAAGATGCCAGGAAACCTGGGGATGTGGCTCAAGTGGTAGAGTACCTGCCTAGCAAGTGAGAGGCCCTGAGTTCAAGTGCTAGTACAGCCCCTACCCCCCCCAAAAAAAAAAAAAGCCTTGAAACATTGTGCTAAGTGAGAGAAGCCAGGCACAAAAGGTCACGTGCTGTGTGATGCTCTATGACATGTCCTGAATAAGCAAATGCATAGATAAAAAGCAGATTAGTGGCTGCCAGAGCTGGGAAGATTAGGAAGGAATGGGGAGGGGCTATTTACTGGGTACAGGGTTTCTCTTTGAGGTTGAAATTAGTGATAATGGTTGCACTATGTTTTGAATATATTAAACACCACTGAATTGTACACTTCAAAATGGCCAGGTGCTGGTGGCTCACGCCTATAATCCTAGCTATTCAGGAGGCAGAAATCAGGAGGAACATGGTTCGAAGCCAGCCCAGGCAGATAGTTCCTGAGACCCTATCCTGAAAACATCCATCACAAAAAGGGCTGATGGAGTGGCTCAAGGTGTAGGCTCTGAGTTCAAATTCCAGTACTACCCAAAAACAAAACAAAAGGCTAAAATGGTGACTTTGTCTATTTTGGCAAAGTAGAGAGAGAACATCTGGTTTCCAAGACAGAAAGGCACCTGTGAGCAGGAATATGAGGTCTGGAAGCTCATAAAGAAGCTCAGACTGCAGAAACACACTTGAGAGTAGTGAGGACCCAGAGGACGGAAGCCTGAGGTCCTGGGAACAGCTGGACCTGCCAGAGTGTATGGGAAATGAGAAGTGATCTCCTAGACCTCAGCATGGGAAAGCAGGTCCATGGGGACCAGATGAAAGGGAAACCAGAAAGGAGGGTGGAGACACCAAAGTCCACGCTGTCCTGTCAGTGAGGTCAATGGCAGAACACATCAAGGACCCAGCACTGGCAGATTGAGTCTGAAAAGTGTCCTAAGGCAAGAAGAGAGCTGGGAGGAGCTGGGGGCATGGCTCAAGTGGTAGAGTGCTTGCCTAGCCAGGCAAAGGCCCCAAGTTCAAGCCTCAGTACTGCCAAAAAAGAGAGAACTGGAGAGGTCCAGTGGAGTTTATGAAGACAAAGCCTGTGGCACTCTCAGAGGCAGGTGGAAGAATGAGCAGGAATCCAGGGAAAGCACCTGTAAGCCAGTGCAAGTCCTTCAGAAGGAAGACAGAGGAGGATGGAGAAACCCCAAGGAAGCCAGTGGAGGGAGAGGGGCGGCGGAGGAGGGCAGCAGGCGCTGGGGACTGTCAGCCAGGCTTGGAGAGTTGTGCACAGGATGATTTTGGATGTACCACCTAATGTTCTATTCTCTCAGTGACAGACCCTGGGGCATGGGAGAGTGGGAAAGATTTGAGCTGAGGTCACTGGGCAAGCAAGCTCATAAGAAGACAAGATGGCTAGGTATTGTTGTGGGTCTATTGAGGCCAGTGGCCATGAACATAGCCCTGTATGCCTCTAGCAGCTCTCAGTAGCCAGGGCAGAGCTGGCTGTCCCTAGACTACAGGGTAGGTGTCCTCAGGGCTAAGCTGGGCTTGATAGGACGAGGAGGCATGGCGACTTCTCAGAGTGGTTGGTTAAGTTGCTAACTGCTGTATAAGGTTAAAAGGGACTGTGAAAAGGTCAGAAGAGAAAGCTGAAAGCATTCCAGTAGGAAAAGACAGAGTAAAAAAATCTGTGGGGCTTTTATCTTGGATGGTGTCAGAGGAAGGAGGAATATGCATGTCATCCAGACCACATCATCTTAGTCAGCCTCCTGTTCTAAGCCTCCTCCCAACTCCCAGTGACTGGGCCGTCCTCTGCCTGGAACTTTCACTGGCTCCCTACTGCCCCATAAAATCAAAATCATCTCACACCAGCATTTACAGCCCTCTACCATCCAGCCCTAACATCATCCTAGCCTTAAGTTTTATTTTTCCCTCCAAATTGCCTCTGCTCCTCCTGGGGTCTATGTTCATGCAACTACCCAGTTTGAACGCCTACCTTCCCTGAAGTGCTCTCCCAGCACCCCACCACCCTCATGGGCTCCCACTGGCCTTTCCTGCTCTGTAGTAAGTCCAGAATCCACTCTGGATTCTTGCAGCCAGAACTCTGTCCTCATCCTGGAGCGGTGTCAAATATGGTACTGCACACCCAGCGGAGTACCCGGATACCCTCTCCCCATAAATGACACTGGGACTGGGTCCCCAGGAGGGTCAACAGGAAATCCCATGTCCCACCAGAAAGGACCTTACTCCCCAGCCCAGTGCAGCGGCCTGAGAGGCCTCGAGGACTCACACCTGTGAGCAGCATGAGCCAGGGCAGCAGCAGGAGGGCCGCGGTATGCAGGGCTGAGTGAGCCCGCAGCAGGGCTGCCAGGGCTGGGCCCAGCAGCACCGACACGTGGAACAGGACACCAGAGGTATGGAGCAGCAGGCACAGGAAAGGCCGGTAGTTGTGGAAGCCCACGCAGCGACCCAGCAGGCGGCAGTGGTGGTCCCGGCGCAGGATACAGACCCGGCAGGCAGAACAATGGCCACTGCGAGGTGGCACCTGGCTCTGGCACTGGTAGCAGTAGCTGCAGAGAAGGAAAACAAGTCAGTGCCCCAGATCATGCCTAGGGTCAATCTAGGAGCCCCTCCTGAGTAGGCAGGAGCCTGCCCCCACCAAGCATCAGATTCTCAGGTCCCTCCAATGCTAGCACTGTAGGTCTGGGGCGCTTCTAGCTCTACATCCCCAGTCTCAAGGCCTTTCTCTGACATCTGACACCCAGTAGCAAACTGCTCACTTCCTCCACCTTGATCCAAACCACCACGAACTGTCCTTGGCATTACTACAGTGGCTTCTTGACCGGTCTGCCAATTCCACCTCTGGTCCCCAGCTAGGAGTCTCACCCCATCAGCCAGACTGATCCTTCTGAAGCCCCAGCCATGTGCCTCCATGATTAAAATCCTCCAATGGTTCTTCAGCTCGAGTAAAAAGCAAAGCCTCCAGGGTCCCACAAGTCCTTCCATCACTGCAATCTCCCCGCCCCTAACACACACACACTCCATTCCAGCCACTCTGGCCTTCTTGCTGTTGGGGGAACATGCTGGGTACACAGCTGCCTCAGAGCCTCTACATGCTCCATTTCCTCTGCCTGGACCACTCTGTCCTCAGCTTCCCCCATGGGTGACTCCCCCCACTCTTTCAAGTCTACTCAATGCCTCAGTGAGGTCCACCTTGATTACCTATTTTTATATTTAAAGTTTTTTATTTAATTGTAAATAAATTATAGTTGTATACATTTGCAGGTTACAAAGTGAATGCTATGACTTCTGGATACAACACTGGAATAATTAAATCAAGCTAATTAACAAATCCATCACTTCAAATACTAATTTCTTGTGACAACTGACCACCTATTTAAAACTGAAACTTGCACCTCCTTTACCCTACTTTAATTTTTGTTTCCACATCACCATCAAGGGCTGGTAGAATGGCTCAAGTGGTAAGAGCGCCTGCTTAGCAAGCGCGAGGCCTGAAGTTCAAACCCCAGTACCACCATAAGTAACTAAATCTCAAAAGCCCACACTACCATCACATAATTTGCTTATCATCTGCCCCCACCCCCACTGAAATCAACTCCAGGAGGCTGGGACTCTATTTTATCGTACCTCACCCCTCAGTCCCTGGAACACTGCGTGCTCAGTAAGTATTTGAGTGAATACTACCACTCATTCGGCTCTTCCATGCCAGGTTCTAAAGGAGTTTTCTGGCTCCAACAGCCCGATGTTAACATAATCTAGTTCTAACATCTCAGGTCCTGGGGCCCCTCCCCAATCCAAGGCTCCCGCTTTTGCCCGCTTTTGCCCGCTTTTGCCCGCTTTTGCCCGCCGCGTCCCACTCACGCCCAGCCCTGGCCCAGTCCGCGGCCGGCCAGCATCACGCCCCGGATGCTGGGATCCGAGCGCAGGAAGAGCCCCACGTTGCCCAGCAGGTTAAGCAGCTGAAAGGCGGCCAGCGCGAGCTGCAAGGCCCGGGCCAGGGGTCCCAGCGGAGGCGGCCCGGGACCCAGCACGAGCACGTAGGCCAGCTCCAAGCCCACGGCGGAGGCCCACAGTGCCGTGAGCACGAGCGGCAGTCGTGCGGCAGCACCCTCGCCACTCCCTGCCGCCCAGCGCTGCCCCATGGTCCGGACCCATCCGCGGTCAGATCGCGAGGACCTCACCGCTTCCGTATTGGGGCGGGGATAACGGCAGACGGACGTGTGTCAGGACCAGTGGGAGCTCGGAAGGGGAAAGATGAGCGGCAGACTCAAAGGGAGCGGCCACAGATGCGGAGAGGTGATTGGTCAGCCGAGCGAGCCAGTAGCTGCTCGGAATCCGGTTGGTCCAGGTGACACGTGAGTCATCGCCCTCGCCCCCGGGGAGGCCCCGCCCCGCAGGAAGCCCCGCCCGCTGGTGCCGCTGGCTGCGGCGCAGTGAAGATTGAGTTGCAACCTCGGTGGCGTCGGGGTTTCCCGGCTCAGCACATTCTACCCCCCCAACACACACAGCCTCCCCGGTATTAATAGCACTGACTAGGCCTATCCAGCTGGCTCTGAGCCTCTCCCCATGCTCGAGTGTTTCCGTCACCCCAGAAAACTTTCAAAACAACTCGGAGCCTCCTTATTTCTGACTGTGAAATGGGAATAGGGCTCCGTTTCCCACCCGCGTAGCTCTGGAAGAGGATCAGGAGCAGGCCCAGTGGGCAGGCTTTAAGGCAATCTGTGGCCATTATTAGTGTCCTCATTTCCATCGTACAGATGAAGAAACAGAGAGGGCCTGCGTCTTTCCCAAAGTCACACAGCTCCCAAGCCACGGAGCTGGAAAGCAAACCATGGATCTCGGCCACTAAATCTATCCCAGCATTCCCCCCCCCCCCACCCCCGGTTCCACAATCCTTGCCTCCAGGGCAACCTCTTGTCTGGTCCCGACATGAGCGCCTTCGCCCCTATGCGGCCCCACCCCTCCTCCCCCATATTTAGTGCGAATCCGATCCGGGGCTGGGCTGGGCCCTACTTAACCGGGCCTGGGTGTCCCAGATTGCGCTGAGCGGAGCGGAGCGGAGCCAGGACCCCAAGCAAGATGATGATGGTTCTGCAGCCCGAGGGTCTGGGGGCCGGGGAGGGGCCCTTCGCGGGCGGCAGGGGCGGCGAGTACATGGAACAGGAGGAAGACTGGGACCGCGACCTGCTGCTGGACCCGGCCTGGGAGAAGCAGCAGAGGAAAGTGAGTGCTCGCCCATTTCCTAACTGTAAAACTGAGGTCTAAGAGGCCGGACGGTTTTCCCTGAGTACTTTAGCAGGTCAGCCTGACTTTGAACTGCCCACCCGCCCTCTGCCGTCCCCCAGAGCTGGAACGGAGGGCTCAGAGCCCTCATGAAGGGACTTAGGGTGTCCCCAATACCCCTCACTCCCTGGACTCACAGCCCCACTTCTGCTGGGGAGAGCAGGTTGGGCAAAGCCCTACCTGGGGGGGTTCAGGAAGAAGAATCTTTCTCCCCATGCCCACCTCGCTCTAGTTCCTTTCCTGGAAGGAACGCGCTAGTCACGCAACTAGTAGACTTGGACTTGGGAGGGAGCATCTGGAAGGGGGTCCACCTCAGACCCTACCCCAACAACATCTCTGTATTCTGTCCAGGGTGGAGTCTACAGTCCCTTTATCTCCTTTGACAATTGAGGAAACTGAGGCCTAGAATGGGGCAGAGATAGGTCCTAAATCATACGCTGAAAGAAAACAGGATCCCCCAGTCTAAAGGTCTTTGTCCTTTGCCCTACCCCACTTTTTCTCAAGATACCCCTCCCTTCCTCAGGGGCCCTGAGTCTGCTGAAAAGGCCACAGGTCAGAGAGGAGGGGAGCTGGGGTCCCCTTACGCAGTAACCTGACTCTCTGACCAGATGGGCACTTTGTGCTGAGACAGCACCTTGGGGAGCACAAAGGGGGGGGCACAGGGCAGCTGCTGCCCAGGCCCAGCCTTGTAGGGCACTTGGGCCCCTCCCTCCCTGAACTATTTTCACCCCTAGATTTTCCCTAGTGGTGGGGGCAGGACACCTGGGTCCGCTAAAGAGAAAATGATCCCAGCTGGAGCTAAAAATTTGGGGAGTGGCAAGCCGGGGGCAGGGAGGGCACCGTGAAGCCACTGAACCTGCTGAACGTTTGCCAATAGTGCTTGGCTCTAGGAAAGGGCAGGACACTGGTGCCCATGGAACTTGCGGATCTGAGAGTCCCAAAATTTAGAGCACTTCTACTGGGCTAGATGACAGGAGTCGACCCCAGGGATTGGTAGGCTGAGCTGACTCTGCTGGGGGGGGGGAGGGTCCTCTCCCTCCCCCCACTCCACTGCACCTGTCTCCAAGCATAGCTGTGGTCCCTGGATTCAGCAATCTCCTGGTGATGTCATCTCTGCCCCTGGCCCCAGCTGCCACTTACTCTGCAACAACTTCTGTCCCCACCCCTAGCCACCCGGCCCTCTCCCAAATCCAGGTCTACATGCCCTTCCTATGACACATACCAGTCTGTCTCTTGCCTTTGTCACTTAAAATATCAGGAGCATCCTCTTAACCCACTGCAGCCATTCATCCAACAGCTGCACAGGGTGGATGCTCTGAAAATCCACAGGCATCCTCTACAGTTAGACATCCAGGTCATTTCTTTCTCTCCAATGTTGTTTATTACAAGGTTGTAATAAACAACCTGTGGTCAGTGTTAGCCGTGCTCCTGTCCCTGGTCCTTGGTGATCTCTTTACCACTACTAACTGACTCCTCCATCCAGGGCTCCTTGGAACACTCCCATTCTCTCCTACCTAATGCTGAGTCTTCTTCATTCAACTACACGCCCAAACACTTGTTCAATAAATATTTCTTAAGGATGTCTTACTGCTGTTTAAGGTGCCCAGACTCAGCCAGACACAAAATACAGCTTCTGCCTCTATCTTCCCCCTCTACCCTGCCTCTTTCCTCTCATTAACAGTCTTCCTCTCTCGCCCTTGTCCTGTCACTGCCCCCACTCTCCCTTCTGCTCTTCCAAGCCATTGTCTCCTCTCTGCAGCTGAAATGAGCTCTCTACAGCACAGTCCTGCCCACTCTCTCTGCCTGAAGCTTTGCTGATTCCCTGTGGCTCTGAGGATCAAATATAAACTCCCCAGCTTAGCACCCAAGATCACGCGTGACCTGGCCCCTACCACCCCTCCGGCCTGCCTCTTACCACTGATACCCCAACACCCCCAGCTTCATTCCAGCAGTGCCCAGAGCATTGTGGTCCCACAAACAGAACAACTGCTTCTCACCGTTCATTTGCCCATGTTCAGAATGCCCGTGCCTGCCCTTCTCGGTTTGCATAGCTCTGGCTCTTCCATCACAGCTCTGATCAAATGTAAGACTTTCCCAAGAGGCCCCTCCTAATTCCTCCACATGTCTCTACCAGCACTTCTCAGATCACCATGACAGTCTTAGGGCAAGGACCACATCTCATTAAGAGTCCTGTTTATCAGGACATAGTGGTATACAACTATAATGCCAGCTACTTGAGAGGCAGAGATAGGGGGATTATGGTTCGAGGCCAGCCTCGGCAAAAAAAATTAGCCAGACTCTATCTCAAAAAACAAGCTAGGTGTGGTGGTACATTCTGTAATCCCAGGTACTTGGAGTTGGAAGTAGGAGAATCACAGTCCAAGTCCAGCCCCAGGCAAAAGTTAGAGACCCTGTCTGAAAAAATAAACTAAAACAAAAAGGAATGTGGATGTAATTCAAGTGGTAAAGCATTTGCCTAGCTTGAGGCCATGAGTTCAAACCCCAGTATAGGTTAAAAAAGAAAAAAAATCCTATTTGTTCCCACATAGCCTTGTCTGTCCCTTACCCTATCCAGACCTACAGCATCCAGACTTCTGGCCTAGAAGAAACTGCAGAGAATACAAATGTGCTCTGGTCCTTATCAAGTAATACTAAGTACCCACTTACGCACCTCCAGTGACAGGAAGCTCACCCCCTTCCCTTAGCAATGATAGCCTCTCCTGTATTTAAGGCATCATCTTCCATGCCCAGCATCCAAGGCATCTGGAAAGATGGCTGAGGAAAAGAATTCCAGGCTTCCAGGACCGCCTCCCAGGGGTGTCTGCTTTGTGGTGGGGAATACTCTGAGTTCCAGGATCCTGCCAGGTGGGAGGAAGAAAGACCTGAGATATAGAGTGTGACTCCTCAGTTATACAAAGGCAGAGACCAAACTCCAGAGAGAGCAAGAGCTAACCCCAGATCACGGACAGTTTGTAGCTCAGCTGGGGTTGGAATCCAACCATGAACCCTACCAAGGACTCCACAGCTAGTAGCACCATTTAGGGACTGGAGGCTTGATAGGTTGGCAAAAACCTGTCCACAGTCTCAGGTCACCCCCCCCCCCATCCCCAACAGACACAGCTGTATACCACTGCCTTGCATCTCAGATAGAGGCTGAGGCTGGCTGTGGGGGTTGGGCACCATCAGCTCTGGAAACGTGGTCAGGCTTGGCCTGAGTGCTCACTGATCCTGCACAGCCTGTGCAGTGCTTGCACACCCACGGTCTCTCTGGCAGAGGATCCCAACCCTCAAGCCAGATGTGTTTTCCTTACAGAATTTCTTAAGAGTTTAGGCAGGCCGTATCTCTGGGCTGGCCCAGGCACCTCAGGGGGCCCCATGCTTTGGAGTGTTAAGAGTTTTCTAATCATCCTGTAGTGCTTAAGACCAGACAAGGCTGGAGTATAATCTAGTGGAGTGCAAGTCCACACTGGGACCTGAATGGGTCCCACATCCCATTTCTCCTTTCGAGAAGCTCAGAGAGGGAGAGGGACTGACTAAGCCCAGGAGACACAACAACAAGTTAGTAGCTGAGCCAGCACATGCATCCTTGGGCCTTGGGCTCTGAGACCCACGCTGACCTAGGAGCTAGGACTGTGTCCCACATCCCCAGATGTGGGGACTAGGGTCTAGGGATCTGAGCCCTGTCTTCTGCTCCCAGACCTTCACTGCCTGGTGCAACTCTCACCTGCGTAAGGCAGGCACGCAGATTGAGAACATCGAGGAGGACTTCCGCAACGGCCTCAAACTCATGCTGCTGCTGGAGGTCATTTCAGGTGGGGGTGCACGTCCACGCCCAGGGAACCTGCAGGGCTGGGGGAAGAGTGGCAGCTGAGTTCTGGAAGAGTCTTGGGCTAGGGGGAGGGGGGAGCTTGGGAACAATATCTTTGACTGCCTTTCCATAATCTTTGACCCTTACCCTCTCCTTTTATATTCAGGAGAGAGGCTGCCCAGGCCAGATAAAGGCAAGATGCGCTTCCACAAAATCGCCAATGTCAACAAGGGCCTGGACTTCATCGCCAGCAAAGGGGTTAAGCTGGTGTCCATCGGTGCTGAAGGTGAGTAGGGAGCCTGGGTGGCAAGGTGAGTCAAGGGCTGTCCTGGCATCAACAGGTCATCTCTGTGAGCCTCAGTCTCCTTATCTCAACAATGGGGATAATCACTCTGCTTGGGAAGGACTCTTAAGGAGAAAACGTACCTAAAAGCACCAGCACAGCTCCTGGCACCTAGTAGGTGTTCAGTGAATCATTTAAAAATAGCAACAGATGGCTATTGGTGTTGGCCCTGGGATGGGGAACAAGAGCCAAAGGGCTGAGCAGGACTGCCAGCGGAGGCTGGACATATAGGCCTGGAGTGCCAGCTGGAGACTGTCCCCTAACCCTTGCCCTGCAGAGATTGTTGATGGGAACCTGAAGATGACCCTAGGCATGATCTGGACTATCATCCTCCGCTTCGCCATCCAGGACATCTCTGTGGAGGGTGAGTGGTGGGGAGGAAGCCAGGGGAGAGGGCCGGCCCAGACCCCTTCCCAACTAATACTCTTGTTCCTTTGTTACCCAGAAACCTCAGCCAAGGAAGGCTTGCTCCTGTGGTGCCAGCGGAAGACGGCACCATACCGCAATGTCAACGTGCAGAACTTCCACACCAGGTCTGTCAGCTGGGCATTGCTGGGTACAGGCGGGGAGCCTGCCTGGTCAGTGGGGAGCACAGAGCTGACCGCCCCCATCCCAAGCCCCAGGGCAGGAGGAGGTTATTGCCAAGTTTCTGAGCAGCATCCAATAATAAGAGGACTCAGAAAATGTTGAATTGAGTGGAACTAAATCCAGGAGCGTTACAGAGAACTCCCGGAGCAGGAAGCATTTGAGACATCCCTTGAAGTGCATTCCAGTCAGTGAGAACCTGAAGACCAAAAGTGTCTGGAAATTGGTGTGGACTAAGCACAGAGCATGTAAAGGGATCATGAGGAGCTGGGGGAGATGGCCCAAGTCTGGCAGTGAGGAGCCGCCTATGCCATTGAAGGAGTCTGTACTTAACTCCGTTTCCCAGCTCTGCTGGGGTGTTCCTGAGCTGAGGGTGGGACAAGGCCTTGGTCTGAACTCAGGCCTAACAGCCCCTCCTCTCTGTCTAGCTGGAAGGATGGCCTAGCCCTTTGTGCTCTCATCCACCGGCACCGACCTGACCTCATCGACTACGCAAAGCTGCGAAAGGTAGGCGTCTGCCATCCCCAGCCCCAACTCTTTGACCTCTCCCCTTGGCTGACCTTTCACCTGTCCTCCTCACACCTATCTAGGATGACCCTATTGGCAACCTAAACACTGCCTTTGAGGTGGCAGAGAAATACCTGGACATCCCCAAGATGTTGGATGCAGAAGGTGAGAGAAACCTTGTCTGGGCAAGGATGCCTGTCACTCATTGGCGGGCTGGTCAGACCACACCAGTGCCCTGGTCTTCCCTCCTCCTGGGATGCTGCCCCTACCTCCACCCCTCCTATCTGATCACAGTCCTTCTCACCACTATCCCCCTTCTGCTGTCCCCCTGCCCTCCCTCCCCTGGCTCTTCCCTATGGAATGGCACCACCCCCACCTCATATGCCAGTCTTCTGGGTTATCTGTTACCTGGGATCATGTTGGTCCTCAAGACTGGTCAAGCTCCTCTGGGAGCATGTCCTGCTTCTGGTCCCTGGGCCCAAGCAAGGCGTTTAGTCAATGAAGCACCAAACATTGTCTGAGCTCATAATTCACAGTGCCATGGCTATAGGGGCACCAGCGAGAGGAAGTGGTTCTGGCATCTGAGCTGCTTAGGGGCTCTGGGAAAAGACAGACAGACAGACAGTGGTGGTTACAGAATGGTTAGGGGCACCAGCAGTGTGGACTGGCCCCTCAGGAGGGCTTCGGTACCTGCTCCCTTACCCACAGTCTCCCACTTTGCTTACTCCCCACCCGATCCCCAGGCAAAGGGAAGATTGCTGGGCCCTGGGGTAATCAGAGAAGTCTTGGGGTGAGGGGAAGATGCTGGGCTTGGGGCAGATGGCAGCTGGTGACTTAGATGTCCCCACCCCTCCCATCTTGAGGATATTCTCTATGGGGGTGGGGAGGGCTTGAGCCCGTTCTCCACCCTGCATTTGGTTAACATACACCTTGCTGTCCTCCCCCAGACATCGTGAACACACCAAAGCCAGATGAGAAGGCTATCATGACTTACGTTTCCTGCTTCTACCATGCATTTGCTGGAGCCGAACAGGTAAGAGCGGGGGCCACACTGCTGCCCCCTGGGGACACTGCTGCCCACCTTTGGCAGCAGCCCAATATTTGGAGGTGCCAGTCCGGGTAGGTGGGAGTGCCACTGTCCCTGTTGCACACACTGGGTTCTCAGGGCACTCTCTCCCTAAGAGATTTGCTCCCCCATCCTTCACCGTTTGCACATGAGTCTAACAAAAGGGTGTTCAAGGAAGTTTGTGTTAATGTCAGTCCACCCGCCCATCCCCACCACAGGCAGAGACAGCTGCCAACAGAATCTGCAAGGTGCTGGCAGTGAACCAAGAAAATGAGAAACTGATGGAGGAGTATGAGAAGCTGGCCAGTGAGGTGAATCTGGGGCCTTAGAGATCCCTTTGCTCGTTCGCTGTGCTCCCTACCCTGGCCTTCCTGGTCCTCCCAACTCTGCTACCCTCCTGCATGGGGCTGCAGAGCCTCCCTCTTCTCTGAGTGGCTCTGGCCTCCCCCTAGCCTCCCCCTGCTCCTCCCACTATTAACTGCCCTTCTGCCTACCCAAGGTCCTGGTCACTCACTGATTCACTCACCATTCATTCATTTACTCATTCATCTATCCATTCCCTTGTATTCGGGCAGCCATGTAACCCTTTGCGCTGTGCCAATCTATACTGGCCTATGGACTCAGAAATAACTCAGTGTTAGAGTGCTTGCCTAGCATGGGTGAGACTCTGGGTCCAATCCCCAGCATACCCATCCCCCCAAAAATTAACCATCTTACTCCTGACCAGTGCGGACAGACTGTCCCATTCTGGCCTCCATAGTTGTGCAAGTCACCCCCATGTACTTGAGACACAGCCCTCTGGCCATGGTCTGGGTACAGGTGGAGAGGGGTGATAAGATGGGCAGGTGAGCTCAGAGCTCTCTGCTTTGCCCCTGCCTGGCCCTGGCAGCTGCTGGAGTGGATCCGCCGCACTGTCCCATGGCTGGAGAACCGTGTGGGTGAGCCCAGCATGAGTGCTATGCAGCGCAAGCTGGAGGACTTTCGGGACTACCGGCGCCTGCACAAGCCACCCCGTGTTCAGGAGAAGTGCCAGCTGGAGATCAATTTCAACACACTGCAGACCAAGCTGCGACTGAGTCACAGGCCCGCCTTCATGCCCTCCGAGGGCAAGCTGGTTTCGGTGAGCCAGACCAGGCATGGGGGTGTCCCAGCTCTGCTCACATGCCTTGGGTGACCTTGAACTCTGTGTCCCCATCTGTATAATGGGTGGATTGTGATGAAGGATGCCTCTGCCTACCCCACAGGACATTGCCAACGCATGGCGGGGGCTGGAGCAGGTGGAAAAGGGCTATGAGGACTGGCTGCTGTCAGAGATCCGGCGCCTGCAGCGGCTCCAGCATCTGGCTGAGAAGTTCCAACAGAAGGCCTCCTTGCATGAAGCCTGGACCCGGGGTAGGTGCACTTCTGGGGCTAGATTCTCTTCTGGGGTGGAGTCCTGTCAAAACTCACAGGACAGACATAGGTGCTTTGCAGGGAAGCTGGAGACCAGATTTCTAGTCCCACCCTGACTTGCTGCAGCACAGTTTTAGCCTCTCTTTGAGCCTCAGTTACTTTTCTTTCTTTCTTTTTTGGAGGTACCAGTGTTTGAACTCAGGGCTTCATGCTTGCTAGACAGACGCTGTACTGCTTGAGCCATGCCTCCAGCCCAGAACCTGTTTATTTATCTGTAAACTCAGGCTCCTCTTTCTCTCTCTGAGTTCTGGCCCTCTGTAGGTCTTCTCTGATTAATTTGCCATTTAGCGTTGTATTTGTGTATGTAGTAGGTGTCCAAAGGTGAGAGTGTACCTAACCCTAACATCACAAAATATATTGACACAAAATATTGCATGTGTCAAATATATCACTCTGCATAACATCATTCATTCAATATTCTATCAGAGATTTTAATCCTACAAATGAATGAGTCCTACCTGAAAGTAATGAACACATAGTAACAATGAAATATGAACATAATAAGTAATAATAGTTTGGCATAAGAATTCCCTAAATTTGAGCCATGCCTGTACTGTCAGCACTGAGTAGGCTGAGGCAGGAAGTTCTCAAGTTTGAGGCCAGTCTGGACCAACATAGTAAGACCCTGCCTCAAAAGAACAAAAAATAAAAACAAAAGAATTTCTTAAATTTACAGCAAACTACATGACCCTGCGGAAGTCTCTGCATCTCTAAACCTCAGTTAACCTCTTTCAAAATACAGAGGCCCTCAAATAAAGAGTCCCTGCCTCAATTGTGATTATGTTGGTCTTCGTTTGCAAAATTATGGTAATTATTACTCACAAAGAGCACTTTCATATTCGTTATTCATTAATCTAACAAATATTCATTGTACCAGACACTGGGGAGGCAGTAGTGAACAAAAGAAACCTGGCCACAGGCTTATGGGGCTCACAGAGGCATTGAGAAGTTGTTTGCTATCAAATAATTTCAAAATTGTAGCAAGGACCGGCTTGGGCAGTGCTGGTCAGGAACGCTGTCATTTACGGGCCATGCCGCGCATCAGGAGCTTCACTTAATTTTATCATGCTGGCGTCTCAGGGCAAGCCCCTAGGGTAGGGTGGGCAGGTGTCATCGCCTGCCCTCACGACCAGACCCGAAGCCCCTGCTCCTGTCGCGGTCGCCGCCAGGTGACCGGAGCCGGGACTCTCTTGGAGCAGGGAAGGAGGAGATGCTGAACCAGCACGACTACGATTCGGCTTCGCTACAGGAGGTGCGGGCGCTGCTGCGGCGCCACGAGGCCTTTGAGAGCGACCTGGCTGCTCACCAGGACCGCGTGGAGCACATCGCTGCGCTGGCCCAGGAGCTCAAGTAGGCGTGTGCCACTGTCGGGCCGGTCCTGGCGACCACGCCCCTGCTTGGCTCCGCCCCTCGACAGCAAGCCCCGCCCCGCTCCCCGCTGCCCTCTAACCCAGAGGTGGCACCCATGTTCTCCCGCATCATCACTCGCTCCACCCCTCCCGGAACTTCATCCCCTACCCACTTTGATGCCCACCCTTCCCCACAGGCCTGCCCCCCCAACCTGGCCACTCCCTTCACTTTGGGCCGCAGCCTGCTACCCCAGACCTCCTCCCTCAGCCTCAGCCTTGCCACTGCTTCCTATAAAGTCACCCCTTCTCACATGACCTCATGCCTGAAGCCCCAAGCCCTGCAGCTCCAGAGACAGCTGAGGACCGCAGGCACCCACCTTCCTGTAGGAACGTTGGGGGGGGGGCGTGGCCCCTAAGAGACTAGGCTGCCTTATGCCTTTAGCCACCACCCTGGGCGCTGGTTCCAGCCCGGGGAGGGCAGTTGGGAAGATACAGATTAGGGTCTTGCTCTACACTCATCCCCTTCCTTCCCCCAGTGAGCTGGACTACCATGACGCAGCTTCGGTCAACAGCCGCTGCCAAGCCATCTGCGACCAGTGGGACAACTTGGGCACGCTGACCCAAAAGAGGAGGGACGCGCTAGAGGTGGGGGTGGGGTCAGGGAGCTGGGGATGAGGCGATGTGACCACAGCAGGCTGGCAAGGAGCAGCTGACCCACTGCGCCCTTGGCCCCCTAGCGGATGGAGAAGCTCCTAGAAACCATTGACCAACTGCAACTGGAGTTTGCCCGGCGAGCAGCACCCTTCAACAACTGGCTGGACGGAGCTGTGGAGGACCTGCAGGATGTGTGGCTGGTGCACTCAGTGGAGGAGACCCAGGTGGGTGCAAGTGTTCTGGGGGCGCTGAGTAGACGACAGGAAAGCTGACCCTTAATCCTGCCAACATCCTGGGGAATGGGCATGGGAAGAAACACCAGTTCTGGAGTGCTGGGCTGGGAGGAAGAGGCCTGGACTGCTGGAGGACACTGACTGATCCTTCCTGCCTTCATCCTTAGAGCCTACTAACAGCACATGAGCAGTTCAAAGCAACATTACCTGAGGCTGATCGAGAGCGAGGCGCCATCCTGGGCATCCAGGCAGAGATCCAGAAGATCTGCCAAACATACGGGCTACGGCCAAAGTCCACCAACCCCTACATAACCCTCAGCCCACAGGACATCACCACCAAATGGGACACGGTCAGTGCCACTGGTAGCCATGCAGCCACTCACCCACTCTGGCACACTCAAACCATCTCTGGTGCTCCAAGAGAAGGGGAATAAAGTCCAACTGTGGCAGATCTAGTTCTGCCATAGACTCCATGTGGCATAAGCCACTTTGCTGTTTGTAGTCTCATCTGTATAATGGCCACAACAGCAGCATTCTCCTATCGGGACTCTACAGAATGAAACCTGCGTGGACATCTTTCACAAAACCGTATTACAAAGATGGAGTGGTTTGCCCCACATCTTGTCCATATAGCCCAATTCAGCTCACAGAAGCTATGATTTGAGGGGCTGGAACCTATTTTTCCTCAGAGCCATCCCCTGGTCCCTAGGGCATTAGCTAGGCACCTGGCACAACCACCCTCCTTCCCAGGTCCGAAAGCTGGTGCCCAGCCGTGACCAGACGCTGCAGGAGGAGCTGGCACGGCAGCAGGTGAATGAGAGGCTCCGGCGACAATTTGCTGCCCAAGCCAATGCTGTAGGACCCTGGATCCAGGCAAAGGTGGAGGTAAGGGCTCCTCAACTGGGAGAGTGGAGCCAGGGCTGGGTCACAGGGATTGGGGGGCCCTCATCCTGCTCGGGTACCCCTGCAGGAGGTGGGGCGGCTGGCAGCAGGGCTGGCTGGCTCTCTGGAGGAGCAGATGGCAGGGCTCAGACAGCAGGAGCAGAACATTATCAACTACAAGAGCAACATCGACCGGCTGGAGGGTGACCACCAGCTGCTACAGGAGAGCCTGGTCTTCGACAACAAGCACACAGTCTACAGCATGGAGGTGGGGTCCCACCCTCTGGGGAGAAAGGGATGACAGCACAGGCTGGGGAAGCCTGGGGTGATCACAGCTGGACAAAGCATGTCTGCCCCAGTTCAGCTTTTTGAGGTCTCCCAACTGTACCCATGGGGATACTGAGACTGAATGATGGCAAGTGACCTGTCCAGAGTCATCAACCAGTTGAAAGCCAGGCCAGGATTGGCCATGGCTAGTCCATCAATCCCTAAAACATAAGCGATCAAACTCGAAGCAGAAGGGCTATTTGGGTCACTCAGTGGAACCTCCAGATAGGGACAGAGGCCCACTGAGGGGGAGGACTTGCCCAGGGTCACACAATGAGGAATAGAGCTAGAGTAGGAGCCAGGTGCTGGCCGCTTGCTGATTGACCCATCTCCTGCTCTCTAGCACATCCGTGTGGGCTGGGAGCAGCTGCTCACCTCCATCGCCCGCACCATCAATGAGGTGGAGAACCAGGTACTGACCCGAGACGCCAAGGGCCTGAGCCAGGAGCAGCTCAATGAATTCCGGGCATCCTTCAACCACTTTGACCGGGTTAGTAGAGACCCAGCCCTGTGAGGTAAAAAAAAACTTGGGGGCTGGTGCAATTTGAGAACTAAGCCCAATACTATATCACCCCCTACAGAAACGAAATGGGATGATGGAACCTGATGACTTCCGCGCTTGCCTCATCTCCATGGGCTATGACCTGGTGAGGGTCCCTTCTCCCCCGAGTGCCCTAAGTGCCCTCCTCCACATTACCACCTATTGCCTGCCTCCCCCTTCACCTTCATCTCTACTCATTACACCCACATGGGAATTAGCAAAGACTCAGAAAGGTAAATTAACTTGGACCTTGTGCGTGGCCCCAAGGTTTGAGGTTGCACCATTTTTACCTCCAAGAAACAGCACTACACAGCTGAGAATGGTGGACACACCTGTAATCCCAACTACTTGGGAGGTGGAGATTGAGAGGATCATAGTCTGAGACCAGCACCAGGCAAAAATGAGAGGCCCTATCTCTCGAAAATGAGAGACCTAACTAAAGCCAAAGAAGGCTGGGAGAGTAGCTCATGTGGTAGATCACCTCAAACCCCAGTGCTGCCAAAAAACCCCAAAAACAAACAAACCAAAAAAGCAGCAGCAGCACTACAGAGTGGGTGTAGACCCAAAAAACATCAGGATCAACAAGCAACAGGGAGCCTTTGCCCTGGGCATGAAGCAGGTTTCAGCCAATCAAGAAGGACTCTGGTCTGGTCCTTCCCAGAGTCCCACTGACTAAGGTCTTGGGAGGAAGGGAGCACCCTGTCACTGGTCTTGTGCACACCAAGGCTGAGCAGTCCCCAGGAAGGGACATAGGGACCCTTCTTGGCTTTCGCATTTACAGTGCCTGGCCCCCATCTCTGCAGGGAGAAGTGGAGTTTGCTCGCATCATGACCATGGTGGACCCCAATGCAGCAGGAGTGGTGACCTTCCAGGCCTTTATCGACTTCATGACTCGAGAGACAGCAGAAACAGACACGGCTGAGCAAGTTGTAGCCTCCTTTAAGATCCTGGCAGGAGACAAGGTGAGTCTCCAGTGGTGGAGAGCTGGCAGACTGGGGCAGGGCACAGGACCTGCAGGCCCTCAATGTCTCCTCTCCTCCAGAACTACATCACCCCTGAGGAGCTGCGGCGGGAGCTCCCAGCTGAGCAGGCGGAGTACTGCATCCGCAGAATGGTACCGTACAAGGGATCTGGGGCTCCAGCTGGAGCCCTGGACTATGTGGCCTTCTCCAGTGCCCTCTACGGGGAGAGTGACCTCTGATCTCGACCCCTGTGGTTCTTGATGGAACTAGGAGAGAGGGTGTTCCCATCCATCCCTCAAAGATGAGATCAGCCAACCGCATTTTTCTGAATAAAGATTCATGTGCAGACCTCTCCCCATCTTTTGGTTCCTGAAGCAGAAGCTGGGCCCACAGGCTCCTGGGCAGACCTAACTACCCCACCACCTTGACATGCCAGGGGTCCCCAGTGCACCTCCTTGCCCCTAGGGACTGAACACTTGCGCCACAATGGGGACCAGGACACCTCTTTATTGCTGTTAGAGAGGGTGGTTATGTTTCCTGGATATGGAAGGGGACATGTCCCAAATCCAGGGGGAGTAGAAAATTTATAGCATGAGACAGAGGACAGCCAAGGCAGAGCCAGAGCCTACTGAGGACAGAGCTGGGTTAAGATTGGAATATTTTTGTCCTGCTCCTTACCCGCGCCCGGGGTTCTTGCCTCAGCTTCAGCTGCCATGAAAACATCCTTCACCCCAGGATCCTCCTGGCTACCACAGTTCACCGAGGGTGCAGCTGGGGAACCGCAGGGTGGGAGGAGGTGGAAGGAAGAAGGGGCCCAGTGCCTCCTGCTCACTCTGCCTGTTTCCCCAGCTGTGCCTCCTGGGGAAGGGTCTGGACATACGGGCTGGGGAAGGGGCTGCTCTGGTCAGCACCAGGTCCTGCGCCAGCACCTTCCTCAGTTCACCACTGCCGAGGTAGCCATGGTGTTCACACCGCAGGCTCCAGACCCACGGTGCAAGTAGTAGTAACCCTGAGGGAGAGCGGAGGTTGGTGAGGGCACTTAAGTAGGATGGGGACTGGAGGGCAAGGGGCCAAGTGGGCAAGACTCACCTCCTCACCCCAGTCAGTGCCCCAGCTGTTCTTGATGGCCCAGAAGGGAATGTCAGAGCCTGTGGAGCAGTGTGGAGTGCAAAGGGTCAGTGGTCCCCAATTCTCCACTCAGAGCCTCAAGCATTTTGCCCCTTCACAAACCTGCAGTGGGCCTCCTTGTGAAAGGTACCAAGAAAAGAGCAGAAAGCAGGGAGGCCAGCATCCCACCCTCATGGAGATCTGGCACAACTCTGGGTCACAGGATAGGCACCTGACCACCCACCTCTAGCGTAACCATTCAACCCTCTACAGCCCCAGCTTCCCGTCCACAGAGGACAGGGTTTCTAGACATTTCCCTGAGCTCCCTTTCAAAAGGGCCTGAAATGCTACTGTTCAACCCCTGCTTGTGACCCTTGGTGGATGGATGGACAGAACTCACGGTTGCCATAGCCCACAATCAGCACAGCATGGTCGATGAACCAAGGGCTGCAGAGGGGCCGGAGTGGGCGGGCGATGCCGTGGCGGTAGAACTGAGGGGGAGGAGAATAAGGAGGAGGGACCAGCTCTGAGGAGAAGTGGGGAAGGGATAAGCAGGAGATGGCGCAGGGGCAGCAGGATCAGGACCTCACCTGCATGCCAAAGGCATTGATGGCAACAGAGATCGGGCCCTTCTTGGCCAGCCAGGCCGCCAGCTCTGAGGGGGAAGGGCAGCGTCAATGGCACGTTGGCCCAGCCCTACCAGCCTGGCCTCCTTCTGCCCCCTACTCACTCTGCTCATTCTGGCTCAAATCCACTGAGTCATTGATGTAGACCTTGACCTTCTCTTCAGAGAAGTTGCAGGCCTCCATGTGGCCCAGGTATTTGTAGTCATCCTCAGTCTCCAGCCCTCCTGGGAACAGCCGGGGTGGAGAAAAAGTGGACCGCCATTTATCTCTTGCTTGCCCTCTTATGTGAGGCCTCACGCTCCTCGTCCACCCCAGGGCACAGGCCCTCCCCTCTGAGAAATCGCCTCAGTCCAGAAATGACACAGCTGGGGGCTGGAGGAGGTGGGAGTGACCAGCAGACACAGGACTTCACCCCCAGCTCTGCCTCCTCACTGAGGGCTCACCCTGGCCTGCCTGGGACTTGTAACACTGACCTCCTTGTCCTGCTCTGGCAATCCACTCCTAATCTAGCTCAGACCCCTGTCAGTCTCTGTTCAGCCACTCTGGTCCCTCAGCCCTTCATCCTGCCACCGCCACCCACCGCTGAACTGAGCTGCTGGGGAAGTGTGGTGCTGCCTGATTTGGCAGCACTATAAAAACAGACCTCCAAGCAGCAAAAGCGCCAAGAGCCCCTGTTCACCAAGTTCCTGTTATGCACCAGGACTTTACGTCCACTTTCTCACTGGACATTTAAGGCAATGCTGCAAAGTGGGCGTGGTAAGCACCATTTCACAGATGAGGTAACTGAGGTTGACAGAACTGACTTGAGCAAGGTCTTCAGCCAATATAGGTCAACATTAAGTCTGGAACCCAGTTCTGTGTGAGCGCCCCATGCTCAGGTCTCTCCCCCTTCCACAGGGAGAGGTGGCACCTCCTGTCCCTCCAGGCCCCAATGACACGTACCCAAACTCTTTATGGCCATGTAGGCACTGGAGGGCAGGCCACCCAGGCAGGCCTTGTCCATCTTGTCACAGTCCAAGAGCTCTAGGAGACAGAAGGCTGGTCCCAAGGAGCCCTCCACAGGGGCTGGGCTGGGGACAGGAGGGTGGAGTGGGAATGCTCACCCTGCTCTGAGAGGGAGAGCAGGGTCCCCTCCTTCAGGAACCACTGGCCTTCCACATTGCCTGTGACAGAGAAGGCCCAGCAGGAGCCACACATGCCCTGTAAGAGACAGGCAGGGTCAAGGCTGGATCCCTTCCCCCACCCCATGCAGGATACATGTCCCACCCTCACTTCTAGGGCTCCAACCTGGTCCTTGACTTTGGTTACAGCTCCCTTCTTCCGCCAATCCCATTCAGGCGGAGCGGGGTCATTTACAGACGTGGCTGGGTGCATCTTGCTATGCTTCTCTCGTAGTAGGGGGTTCAGGTAGATGGTGTGGAACTCCTCCTCTGTGGGCAAAGTGGACAGGGCATGGAGGGATGAATATATTAAGCTAGACCTGATGAGGGGTCTTGGAAAAAAGCCCTGTCTCTCCTAGCCTCTATGAGGGCTCTGGTCATCACCCCGTACCTGTGAGGTCACTGAACTTGGTGACCCCATACTGAGCTGTGCCACGGTCCAGGGCCTGGATCTTCTGTGCTCGTACCATGTTTCTGGCAAAGACTGTCAGGCGCCACTGGGTTTCTGAGAATCAAAGAATGGGAAAGGCAGGTCATGAAAGGAAGGGTGTGGGGGGGCTGCTAACAGCAGGGGTTTCCCCAGGGTGTAGATGGACTCTGGTTCAGGATGGAAGCACTTTTTAAGGACAGAACCCTGGGGCAGGGAGGACTGGATCAGGGGAGCCCAACCTGCAAGTGATGAAGTGGGGGCCAAACTGGAGTGGTAACTTCCCAGATGTGAAAGCAGCAACCAAAATGGGGTCTAAAAGGGCGTTACTAAGGGACTAAGGACGTAGCTCAGTGGTAGAGAGCTTGCGTAGTATGCCGAAGGGCCCTAGGTTCAATCCCCAGCACCACAAGAAAACAAAAAGGACAATCACCTAGGAAAGGCTTCAGGAAAGGGCATGGTGCCAGGAAGTATCCAGGAGAGAAAATCTGGCCTCTGCCCCATCCTACCCTGCCCAGAGGTATGGAGGCCCATGGTTTCTGACCAGGAAGATAAAATGGGAAGAGGCAAGTACTTGGGGTGGCTGCCCAGTCCTGAAAGTCTGCACAAGAAGTCAGGGACTGTGCCAAGTTGGAGGACGTCCCTGATCTGACTAGTACAGGTACATCCAAGCCAGGGTCCTCACCTTCTTTTGAATCGTAAGTCCGGTTATATGTAGTAACAAACTCCTTGAAGATTGAAGTCATCTTCACAGAAAAGTCCTGGAAAGGCAGAAGGGTCTTTGGAAGGAGTTCAGCTTGATCTGAGAGGCCCACTCCAGGGTGAAGGGAGAAGAAGGGGAATAAGGGATCAAGGCTCCTCACTTGGGGGAAGGAATCCTTATTCAGCAATGGAAGGAATGAATTCAAAGTCCAATTTCTGTTGTCTGGATTGGGTTGGAACAGAGAAGAAATCAAGGCTGAACCCTAAGTGAAGTCTGATTTGGGCTGTCCCAGTCTCCTTGGGCTATCCCAGCACCTGTAACCTTGGTATCCACTGGGCCACAGTCCCGCCTCAGCAGTATGTGTTTTCCTAGCTCATCCAGGATTTCAAAGCTGCAGAGCTGGAGGGAGAAGAAGCCAGTTTGGGGGCTGGGATGGGAACAAGGTCTGGGCAAGAGGAACTAGAGGCCCCTCAGATGAGAACCACCCCTGAGGTAATTGTCCCTGGGTGGAGAGGGAGACACTGCCAGCAGCCAACAACCCACCCTTTCAGATTTGGCCCTAGGAACCTGGGAAGTAACTCGGGGTAGGATTCTTACATCTTGACCTGACCCATTTTCCCAAATGCTGTTTGACTCAGCCTGGGGGCGAGGAACCACAGTACCCCCATAACTCACTAGGGTTTTCTTGGACACAGGAAGCTGGCACACTGTAGGGTCGTTGCACGGCGTCTCCTCCAGGGTGGCCTCCAAGGAGTACAGCGAGCCCTCGCCCGCCTGGATGGAGGAGCAGGTGAAGGGGACACAGCCACCCCCACCTCCGCACCCCCCTCTTTCTGTGGGCCCATAGCCCACCGGTGCCGCCCTGCCCGTTCCCAGTTTCCAAGGGTTCCTCTCTCCGACTGCCAGACCCGCACCCAAGTCTAGACCAAAGTTTCCCCCATCCCTGGGACTAGGCCCGGCGCCCGCTCCCCGCGCGTCCTCACCCGGCGGACGCGCCCGCGTACGGCTCCCAGCATCGCCCGCTTCCCCGCTGCCCGGCCGCGGTTGTACATCTCCAGCGCGAAGCGTGCGGGCTCCAGCAATTCCAGGGGCGCCAGCTCCCAGGCCTCCGAGTCAGCTGCCCGGGGCTTGACGGGTCTGGGGGCCGCGCCAGGGAGCAGCGCCAGGAGCGCCAGCAGCTGCAGCCACGGGGCCATGGCGAGGGCAAGGCCGGCGGCGAGGGCAAGGCCGGCGGCCAGGACGCACTGACCCACAGACGCGCGGACCAACCGACAGGGCGCCGGAGCCCGCGGCCAAGGGGGGCCTGTGTCCTCCCACTCCTCGGCAGCCAGGCGGCCAATGGGCGCCGGCCCCGGGCGCCTGCGCGCTCGCTTATTTACGCGAGGCACGTGGGATGCGTGGAGGCTGTGCCGAGGGAAAGGACGCTGGCGCGACAATAAACCTAACGTATCTAACATTCATTGAGTGATTCTTATATGTTATACATTGTATGACATCTCCCTTTAATCTTTATGCAATCCTATGAAGTAGGCGTTGTCCCCATTTTACAGGCGAGGAAGTACAAATTTACAGAGATTAATGACTTGTCAAACATCTGATAGATC
Source organism: Castor canadensis (assembly GCF_047511655.1). Taxonomy (NCBI): domain Eukaryota; kingdom Metazoa; phylum Chordata; class Mammalia; order Rodentia; family Castoridae; genus Castor; species Castor canadensis. The sequence goes on from NC_133386.1 coordinate 203,354,705, forward strand.
AGGTGATCAAGCTGCGAAGCCAGGCTCTGGAGTCAACGGCCCCTTTGAGGCCGGTCTTATCCACAAAATGGCCAGTATGTTCCCAGTTCTGGCTGTGTGATCAAACGCAATCACTCAAATATTTAGCAACCGTTAAAGCAATTGTGCACAGGGTGGGACCATCCCTACAGGCATCCCTCAGGCATCAACCTAAGTTCCAGGGCTGCCAGGGGAGCGTCACAGCTGGAAACAAGAAACAGAGAGGAGGAAAAAAAAATCTCCAAGTGTAAATAAAGAATGATTCGGGAATGAACTAAATCTGAGATGCATGTTGATAGCAAGCCAGAGGCATCCTCAAGGGAAGGGCAAAGGAAGCTTTTATTATTAAAAGGGAGAAACTCTCATAAGCTGCTTGGATACAAAAATCCATTGTTCTTGGAGAGTGGAAGCAGGAGTTGGCATCAGTTCATTAGTAGAAGTGCTGTTGCTGGGAGTATCTTGTCTGTTGCAATTAAAGATAAACTGTCAGGAAAATCTGCAGTACCTGTGAAGTGTGCAAAGCTGTGGGGGTAATTAGGACTTTCTGATGGGTTTATTTTAGAAAGTCCTTGAGACATCTCTTACAGACAGGCAAGCCATGAACTGTGCCTTCCACACACACCGCCTCCCCCTCCATCCCAGCACCGTGCTTTCAAATTTGCCTGGGTCTGACAAGAGTGACTTCATCTTTAGTGTAGCATATTTCACAGGAGGCATGAGTAAGCCGCATTAGGCAGAGTGCTGACTTCTCAGGGCTCAGGGGTTCCAGGTGTGCAGGAGCTTGAGCTTCTGAGGAGGTGGAGAGACATGAGAAAAGGATATTTTTCTGCTAGATGTTCCCAGCCGGAGATAGGAAACAGAGAAGAGAGTGTTTAAGGGAATTGGAGAAATCAGAGATGGGAACAAGGAGTTACTCTGGATTTGGAAGATGGGGAGAACTGATACTGAAGATCATCCTAGTCCAAACCTGACTTTTTACAGCCCCAGAAGTCTAGAGAGGAGAAGTGACGTTCCTGCTAATCAGAAGTTAAATGCTGGAGCCACATGGAGCTAGCTTAAGCAAAGCTCCTGGCTGCCACCTGAGATCTGAGAGGGACCAGCCTGAGGGACTCCAGCAGATGCTGATCTCTGTCTCCCTCCCTTGTGATAAGCTGTTTGGGGCTTCTGTGGTCTCTTACAGGAGACAGTCTCAGGTTCTTACGGTAGCCCAGTAAGGTCATTCTTGTCTCCACTTTAGCCTCAGTCTATTTGCATGTCCTCTGAGGTTCAAGCTCTTGAGCACCTCCAATCCTTCACACTCATGCTTCCTCCAGCTTAACTCCCAGGCATCTTTTTAAAAATTATATATGGATTAAGCTGAGCTTTGCCAAGAGCCTGTAGTCCCAGCTGTTCCAGAGGCTGAGACAGGAGGATGGCTTGTGCCAAGGAGTTGGGACCAGGTTAAAAACAAAAAACAAAACAAAATCCTAAGAATCAGACACTGGTAAGTGGCTTATGTCTATAATCCTAGCTACTTTGGAGGCTGAGAGATTGGGAGGATGGAGGTTCGAGGCTAGCCCAGGCAAATAGTTCACAAACCCCACCTCCAAAATAACCAGAGCAAAATGTGTTGCAGGTGTGGCTAAAATGGTGGAGCATCTGCTTTGCAGGCATGAAGCCCTGAGTTTGAACTCAGGGCTTAGATCTAAAACTTGTTCCTCCTGTTTAAATGAAGCTTTGTAAACATTGGTTTTTCCTTTCCCCATTCCCTCTCTTCTAGCCGCTGGTTAAGTGCCCAGCTAGCTCTGTTTGTAAAACATGAGACCCTAACATAAAGACGAGGTTTATTTTTAATTTATTTCCTATTAGGGTATCTCTCCAAAATATTTGTGGGTAATCTGCAAAAATTATTGCACTTTTTTTAAGACAGGAAATTGCAATGAAATATTTGCTTGTTGCTCATTCCCAGGTACCATGGTAATAGACTGATTTTATTCTCTTTTGCCACCAGGGTTTTCTGTCTGGTCGGTTTTGGAGTTTTGAGACATGGTCTCGATAAGTAGCCCAGGTAGACTTGAACTCACAATCTGCCTGCCTCAATCTCCCAAGGGCTGGGATTACAATCATGTACCACCAGGGTTTGAGAAGATCAACATCCTTTCTCACAGAGGCAAATGTTGCCCAGTGATGAAAACAGCTAGGGAGTGGTTCAATACTTAGACCATGGCCAGACAAAACTGACCTTTCCAGAAAAAGCTGGGGCAAACTGCAAGGTTTCCAATTCTGGGAATGTTTACCTGATTTATGGGCGTGGCAATCGACAACTGATAGTCTGAATTCACTCAAGATCACCTGCATATGCTTCCTGCCCTTGAAGAATGGTTCATATCATATAGAATGTTTTCCCAGAAAGTGAGTTACTTCTGAATTACTTCCAGGATAACAAAACTTCCCAGGATAACAAAACTCTCACTTCTCAGGATAACAAAACTCTTTCTGGGAGTGGGACATTGGAGGCAGTGAGGAGGGATTCAAAAAGAAGTCAAATTCACAGGCTCAGGAGTCACAGTGACACACCTGAGTTCTAATCCTGGTTCTGCCACTTCAAGTTGGCTATGTGACCATGGACAAGTTACTCTACTTCTCCAGCCGTTGTTTTGTTTTGTGATGCCTGGGATGGAACCCAGGGCCTCATGAATGCAAAAGTATATACTCCACCACTAAACTTCACCCCCAACTCTCTTTGGGCTTTTTTGGAGAAATAGGAAAAGAATAGAAATGCACCTCATTTATCATTTAAGCTTCTAGGGAAAACACTTGAAGAGGAAGTCCTAAAGGTAGGTATGCAAGCCCAGGTCTCAGAAGGCCCACAAAGAGAAGGCCAAAGAGCAGAGCTTGGACAGTGGTACTTCTGCACACACTAGAGTTGTGAAAGGAAGGTTCCTGTACCTGGAAATTTATATTTGGAAATGTGTCTGAGCATTTTTGATTATCACCTTGATTGGGGCTCCTCTGACCTTTAGTAGCCAAGGCCAGGAATACCAGACCTTCTTCCATGTTTGGGACAGTTTTATATAACATAGAATTGTTCCATGTCCTTCACAACTGTCTAATGTCCAACTGGTTGTTTATGTAAATAGAAAACCTGTTTACGATTATCTGAGCTAAGAACCCAAAGTCTGTTGTATATGTAAACACGTAATATTATGTGCACAATTTTAGCATACGCTGAATGTTGCAGTAATGCTATGAAAGTGTATGTCAAGGACAGAATTTTCCTTGATGTGTTCAGATCACTTATGAAGGGTTCCTTACCATTGCACAAGATTGTGTCTCTGGAGACAGATTGTGTGTGTATCAGCATGTATTTAGAGTGGTTTCAGTTAACTTCTTTATCTTTTCTCTCTCTCTTTTTTTGCAGTACTGGGGCTTGAACTCAGGGCCTTCATCTTGAGCCACTCCATCAGCCCTTTTCATGATGGATATTTTTTGAGATAGGGTCTCACAAACTATTTGCCCAGTCTGGCTTCAAACCTCAGTCCTCCTGATCTCTGCCTCCTGTGTAGCTAGGATTACAGGCGTGAGCCACCAGCACCTGGCAACTTCCTTACCTTCTAGTGTGATCCTGACTAAGAATATGCATATAGAAGCACAGATTTCTTTAGCATAAATTTCTTTTATTCTCTCTTTCCTTGATTTTTAAAATTATGAAGACATATGTACATCAGGCACAATCTAGATGTTGGGGATGGAAAGAGGACATTGTCCAGTATTTGTTGTTCAAACAGTATATTGGATCTGAAACAGTGGGACAACCCGGGTAGACTAACTCGGGTTCTTAACGCCACACCATGTATTAAGACCTGGGCACATGTCACCTCTCTGAGTCTCAATTTCCTGTGTAGATTACCTGATACCTAAGTTCCTCCCCTTCATGTTTGTTCGCAGAATGGTAACTGTCAATATTATTATTATACTGATTCCTTTGTAACTCAAGTATTATAAGACCTTTTATTTTCCCTTAAAAATTATTTGTACCCCATCTACCACATATTTATTTTGAGGATCCTCCTTATATCCCACCTCCAAGTTTTTCTATCATCCTGAGCCATGTATTTAATATGACTTTTTTCCCCTCCAGTAAGTCTGGTGTTCACCGCTGCTATTACTTCTTTCTGACACGCGAAGGCGCTGTTGAGGCTTGATCTTGCACGGTCCAGAGCTCAGGAGCCCTGGTAGAAATTGAAGGGCACTCTCCCTGCCACTCAGCCACTGCCCTCCAAATCACAACCACCAGCTCAGGGAAGCAGGATCAAAGGATTTGAGATCTCAAACTTAGCCAAAACGGCACAGTTTTTTTTTTTTAATCTCTACCCTGCCTCAAGAATCTGCCATCCCTGCATATGGCACCAGTTGTCCAGTCCAGAGATCTGGAAGTGACTTTGACTCCCTTTTCCTTGATGCCCCCATCCAGCCCATATTTGAGTGCTCTGGATCCTCCCTCCCAGTATCTCCTAAATCCATCCACTTCTCTCCATTCCCACAGCCACCACTCATGGCCAAGCCACCGTCATCGCTTGCCTGACTGCAATCATCTATGCTCCACACAGCAGCTGGAGGCACCTCCTCAATCATAACCCAGACCTGGTGAGGGTTCGGGAATGGACCTGATATTTACCTGCTGGGAGTGCTTCCCTCAGCTGTCAGCACCCAGGACAGATCATGACCTTCTCTGCACTTAAAATAAAATTCATGTTCTACAGAGTGACCTCTAAGGCTGGGCATGATCTGGTCTCTGTCATCCTGTCTGAATTCATCTCATACTTCTCTCTTTTCTTTTTTTTCTTTTTTTCATTTTTCTTTTATTATTCATATGTGCATACAAGGCTTGGTTTATTTCTCCCCCCTGCCCCCACCCCCTCCCTTACCACCCACTCCGCCCCCTCCCTCTCCCCCCCTCAATACCCAGCAGAAACTATTTTGCCCTTACTTCTAATTTTGTTGTAGAGAGAGTATAAGCAATAATAGGAAGGAACAAGGGGTTTTGCTGGTTGAGATAAGGATAGCTATACAGGGCATTGACTCACATTGATTTCCTGTGCGTGGGTGTTACCTTCTAGGTTAATTCTTTTTCATCTAACCTTTTCTCTAGTTCCTGGTCCCCTTTTCCTATTGGCCTCAGTTGCTTTAAGGTATCTGCTTTATCATCTCATACTTCTCTTGCCACCCTCTCTATGCCCCTACTACAGTGACCACCTTCTTCTTTATATGCTAAGCTCTTTTCTGTCTTAGGGCCTTTGTACTGTTGTTCCCTGAAAAGATTTCCTGTGCTTTGTAGGACTCAGCATTCTTCTTAGCTGCTCAGTCTCAGTCAGTCATAGGACTACTTCATCTAAAGGAGACAGACCTCTTTCCTCTGTCTCAGAACACTTTATATCTTTTAGCATTTAGCACATCTTGTATCCTTATTTTGCTTATTTCCCACTGGACTGGGGACTTCTGAGAACAGGGACCTGACTGTCTTATTCTCCGTTTTCTATCTGCAATATAGGATTACTGCCTGACTAGGAACCATTTTCTGAATCAGTTACCATAAACCTCTGAACTTCCCAGGCCTCTGTGCAAATGTTGGAGATTGTGTGTGTGTGTGTGTGTGTGTGTGTGTGTGTGTGTGTGTAGGAACACTATTCACTTTTTTTTTTTGACTTTTTTAGTCAGGCATGGTAATTCCAGCTACTTGTAAGGCTGAGGCAGGAGGAATCACAAATTTGAGGCCAGCCTGGGAAATTTAGAAGATCCTGTCTCAAAACAGAATAAAAAGGGCTGAGAATGTAGCTCAGTGGTAGAGCATTAGCCTAACATACACAAGGCCCTGGGTTCAATCCCCAGTACTACAAAAGATATTTTTAATTGCTATGAATTTATATATCCAGAATAAATTCATTTTATTCACTTAATTATTAAATTTAATATTCATGAAGATTTTGAAAAGGATTTGTAACTTAGAATTTCTCAACATAAGACCATCTGGAGGATTCAAGATGATTGCTTTAAACATCACAGCAAATTGCAATTTAATTTTTCATGTGTGTGTATAGTACTGGGGATCAAACCAAGGGCTTTGTGCAAACATTTAACCACTGAACTCTACAACCCCAGCCCACAAATTGTAATTTAAATGAGTTAGCTGAAGTAAGATAACTTCAAAAATAAACATGAAATTCCTTGTAAAAAAATATTCCAGTAACATATTACTTACAGGTGCTTTTGGTCTGGTGTAATTAGGTTAGAGCCCTGTGTTAGTCACCTTTCTTTGCTGTGACAAAATCACTTGGGACAACAACTTTATGGAGTATGGATTTATTTTGGCTCACAGTTTCAGAGGTTTCAGTCCATGGTCACTTGGCTGGGTCCCTTTGTGAGGCAGAACATCACAGCAGGGAGCAAGTGGTGGACCAAAGTCACTCCCCTCATGGTGGACAGGAGGAGGCAGAGTGAGTGTGAGAGAGCCTGTTCTAGTAGTCTTCCTCCTTTTGCCCCATTCAGACCCCAGACTCTTGGATCCATCCACATTTAGGGCCCATCTTCCCCCCAGACTTGCTATGTGCTGATTGTCTCTGGACATGCCCTCACAGACACACCTAGAAGTGTGCTTTATTATTCTATAGAGTGTCTCTGAATCCAATCAAGTTGAATAATCAAGATTATCTATCACAAGCTGCCAACATTTGAGAGACCAAGGCCAAAAAGGGTCAAAAAAATGGTTGTGCTCAGCCAGTTGTTGGATGGATGGATGTGTGAGTAGGCAGATGGGTGGATAGGAGGGTGGAGATTCTGAACCCCAGGTCTTAAGGCCAGCCTTCTTTCCTAGAGTAGATTTATCTCAGGGGATATCCTTCACCCTTGGATGAACAGTTCTGGTCCACTTCCAGGTCTTTCTGCTGAATCATTAGTCAAGGTTTAGCATACTGACCTTCACCCACAAAGGCCTCATTGTGCATGCATAAATTGATCCGCATCCCCACTGCTTTGTGTGCCAAGATCTCAGGCTACAGCAGTTTAGAAGGGTCTTGTTACACCCTAATTCCAGGATGACCTCTGACTTACCTCACCCTTGCATAACACAGAGCAATGTATAGCTAGGGCTTACTCTATCCTTAGTGCTAAACTTTTGCCACAAATTATCTTTTGACTTTCTTTTCTGATTTCTTTTTGAGACAGGGTCTATTAGGTAGCTCAGGCTGGCTCTGAATTTACATCTTCCTGCTTCCACCTCCTGAGTACTGGGTTTGTAGGCTCAGAGGCCTTCAGGTTTAGCAGTAGGAGGGGCTGACATCTTCAGTCCCTCACTGGAACCCATTTAAATCTCTGTCTTAATCAGCTGGCAAGTTATTTGGGGGTGGGTCAGATGACATGTAGCAGTTTAAATCCTGAGACTAGACCCTATCCCAGATTGACACTACCATGTGTAAGGTTGGGGGAGGGGGCAAGTATGGAAGCTTGTATTCTCAGTTTGTCCAAGGAAACCTGACATCCTGTAGCAGGAACCAGTTACATGCCTGGTCACAGGCATCCAAAGGTCACCAGTGTGGGGTGGGGTGGGAGATATGAATCCATGGTTCATGGTAGTCAGAGAGTCAGCAGCTGGCAATGCTCCCTCTCCTGCCCCATCTGCTGGGGAAAGCACAGTGTATGCCCTCCATCAACATCACCAAGTTCTGTCCAGACTCTTGGGAGCTAGGTTCCCTTGTAAAACCAAGAATGTCTCAGTCCCAGCCTCCTCTACCCTTCCCTGGGATGCCCTCCTGCCATGCTACTCTCAACCCTCATTCCCCAGGGGCCAAATCTTGGTTCTCAGCAGATGTTTTGCTCTAAAGGAGCAGATCTCCAAATAACACCTGAGTTGACCACTCCTTTGGCTTAAGCTCCTCAGTCACCACAGTCTACTTTGTGATGGCTCTATGACTCTGAGAGATTAAGCAAATTGTTCACAGTACACAGCATGTCTAACCCCAAAGGCCTGTGTTCTGTCCTCTGCCATGTGCCATATACACTTGAACCAGTGGCTCCTCACTATCAGTGCCTCAGGCCCTCACCTAGGGAATAGGGGTCAACCGTCCTTATATAGTTCTTATAGATGTTGCTTATTATTTATAAGAATAAAGGAGTTAGTGGATGAAAAGCCCTCAGAGTAGGGCCTGACATGTAGGAAACACTTTAAAATATTAGTTGTTATTGTGAAAGTTGTCTAAGTCAAAATGGAGTCACTTGTGGCAAACCCTAACAAAATAAAATAAAGCTGGAAAGCTGTGAAGCAGCACATATACCTAAGACAAGAACTATCACAAAAGACTGACAGAAGCACAACCTTGCACAAAGGTCACTGAAATCTTATACAGCAAACACATCTGCAAGGACATGTGCCCAATAACTGCTTGTCCAACCTTTAGACTGATGCCACCTTTCTTATTGATCTTTGTGACCAAGAATTATTGTTTCAAAAACAGCTTACAGCCAGGCACTGGTGGCTCATGCCTGTAATCCTAGCTACTCAGGAGGCAGAGATCAGGAGGATCGCGGTTTGAAGCCAGCTGGGGCAAATAGTTCTTGAGACCCTATCTCAAAAAAAAAAAAAAATTCCTTCACAAAAAGGTGCAGTGGTTCAAGGTGTAGGCCCTGAGCTCAAACCCTACTATCAAAAAAAAAAAAAAAAAAAGGACTGGTGGAATGGCTCACCTGGTAAAGAGTCTGCTTAGCAAGTATGAGGCCCTGAGTTCAAACTTCAGTACAGCCAAAAGAGAAAGAAATCAATTTACATAATCCTTTTTATTTTGCCTTTAAACCCTCCTTTTGCCTCACCTTCTTTGAATGCAGACATAGTTTCAAATGGCACACGTATTTCTATTGTGATGTCCATTCCTGAATAAATTCAAGATCTTTGGATCTTCAAGATCTCTCCATCTGTCATTTAGACGAATATCATATTACCAGTCCTTTATACTTTTGTGAGTAGCTTCATCTGTCTTGTTTATAGAGACCAACAAGGACAGAGCTGGGGGAGCGTCAGAATCATCCACACAGTCTCCTCAGGGGACAGATGGAAACCTGAAGAACATTTACCCAAGATTCTCAGTGGCAGATTTAGAATTGAGGTTCAGGTTATCTGTCTTCAAGGTAGCATGGCCCAGTGAGAAGAGATGAACCCTTAGATTTAGGGGTGCTTGTGAGCACTAGATGAGAGGATTGTGGGAAATCACAGTGACTTACCTGGCACATAGGAGGTGCCCAATAAAAGGTGGCTTTGCTTCTTTCTTCTCTTCCAGGCCAGTGCTCTAGTCTCTTAGCAGAGAGCTAACTTGGCACAGTATTGTGCCAGAAGGTCAAAGGCACCAATGTCAAAAAGGACCTGTGGTGCTCGGTTCTCCCCTCATTTTTTTTTTTTTTTTTTTTTTTTTTTTGGTGGCGCTAGGGTTCAAACTCAGGACCTCATACTTGCTAGGCAGGTGCTCTACCACTTGAGCCATGAAACTCAGTTTAGTCCTTCTCAGTTTAGTTTTTTTTTCAGGTAAAATCTCACCTTTTTGCCCCAGCTGCCTCAAAGCACAATCCTCCTAACCTCCTCCCTAGTAGCTGAGTACTTGCTAGGCAAGTACTCTATCACTTGACCACACTCCCAGCAAAATCTTCCATTTAAACCAGGTGCTGTTGGCTCACGCCTGTAATCCCAGCTACTTGGGAGGGTTAGATCTGGAGGATTGTGGTTCAAGACCAGCCCAGGCAAATAGTTTGAGAGGCTCCATCTCCAAAACAATCAGAACAAAATGGACTGGAGGTGTGGCCCAAGTGGTATAGCACCTGCTTTTCCAGTATGAAGCCCTGAGTTCAAGCCCCAATTTCACCACAAAAAAACAAAAAAACTTTCATTTAAATAAGTTTAAAAAATGGGTCAATTTAATGACAGTGATAGGAGAAAATAAAGGTGGCCCAAACAGAAATTCCTAGGATCAAGGAGTATGGGGTTTGTCAACTTGTGGCTTAGTGTTGTTGTTATACCTGGGTTCCACCCTGCTCCTCTGGGCTTTAGTGCTGTCTCAGCTTCCCAGAGTAGCCAGATCACACCAGCCAATCTGCTCATCTAGCAGCTACCAGGCCAAATGGCAGGCTTACCCCACTGTATTGTAAATTGCAGTTTTACCTCTGGCCTTGCCCTTGAGCTTCTGCATGAGCTGTCCATGCTGTCCCACTGCTCCTACCACCTGTCCAAGCATGTCCCACTGCTCCCCCCTGTCCAAGCTGTCCCACTGCTCCCACTACCTGTCCAAGCTGTCCCACTGCTCACTTTTGCCTTTGCATCCATCTCTGCCCTGCTTCCTCTACTTAAAAAAAAGAAAAAAAAAGCAGGCTGGTGGAGTTGTTCAACTGGTAAGTGTGCCTGCCTAGCAAGTGTGAGACCCTGAGTTCAATCCCAGTGTCCCCACCCCAAAAAAGAAAAGCAAAAATAAAAAAAACAACCAAGAATCCCCAATCCCTTCCTGGGCTTTCACAGAGTCTAACAATTTTTATAATACAGCTAAGACAGTTTGTCCTTTTCCCAAGTGCAGAGTCCTTCCCAGAGGCTGCATGACATATGCAGGTCACATGCCAAAGCAGATATGGGAATCGCTGTCTCCTGTTAAGCCAGACACAAAAGAGATTTGCAGAAGTATAAAATGGCCACTCTTTCTTCTTGCATATGTTTTTGTTTTAGAAAATATATTTTTCCTAAGAATATACTATTTCTGTTAACCTGCAATGTGATTTGTGTTTATTTAAATGAATATATATTATATATATCTACATATATATATATATATATATATATATATATATATATATATAAAATATAGATGCTTGTTTTTGATTTTGTATTGGTACTGAGGATTGAACCAGGACCATGTGCACTAAGCACACACTCTACCACTGAGCTACACTATGCTGCTAGTCCAATAAATGTATTTTTAAATGTGTTAACAGGTACTTAGAAATTGCTTTTGCTGAAAAGCACTGATTCCTTACTAGGGCCCACGAATTAACTGAAAGTAGTATAAAAGCTTGACATCACTGCCTCCATTTTGGATCTGTGTTCTTTGCTCTGAGCCATTCTCACTGCAGTTACTGCAGTCATCCTGGAATCCAGGAAAGACAGGACTGATGGATAAATATCCTGTGATAGTAGCAAAGTTGCCTTCTGCCAAGCAGCAATGACTTTCTTATTGTAATAAGGACTTTGCTGACCGACTTGAGATAATGAGCAATCAGACCATACTGGGCCACTGGAGCACGCCTGTATAACTGGGACTAATTAATAATTGTGCATCTCTGTCTCCCCCTACCTCCAATTCTTCCTTTACTTAAACCTAAAGCTCATTTCTGTATGGGGAGGATGGACTAAAAGTGCTTATTTTGCCTCTTCCTATGGTGTGCAATACACCATTAATTAAATCTCCTTTACCCTTCATCATTAATCATCTTTTTATTTGATATGTAGAATCCAGGAGAGTTGACCATGTGACCTAAAACTCCTGTTACAAATGTGCAAGGAAAATGAGTGGGTTTTTTGTTTGTCTGTAACCCTCCTGCCTCAGTCTGTCAAGTATGGGGATTACAGATGCGCACCACTGCCCTTTTAATGCAGCAGCAAATAGAGAAGATGCTGGGCTCTTCTACACTTGGATTCTGCCCCTGCCTGGGCAGCAACAAGGCTGCAACAAATGACCTCAATCCAGATTTGAAGTATTTGTCTGATGGGCCGTGGATCTAGGGCAGGAGCAAAACCTAAACTGGCAGAAAAATCCTCAGTAATTAAAAAAATAATTTTCATCCACTTATCAGAGTCCAGTTCCTCCAGAGGGAGATGATAATCAATAATAATCAATACTTTTTCTTTATTTGAAAGATTGTTGTGATGATTAAATGATATATATATATATATATATATATATTTTTTTTTTTTTTTTTTTGGTTAGACTGGAGTTTGAACTCAGGGCTTCACACTTACAAAGCAGACGCTCTACTGCTTGAACCACACCTCCAGTCCATTTTGTTCTGGTTATTTTTGGAGCAAGGGTCTTACAAACTATTTGCCTGGACTGGCCTCCAACCATGATCTTACTGAGCTCAGCCTCTCAAGTAGCTAGGATTACAGGTGTGAGACACTGGCACCCAACTTAAATAGTATCTTTAAAGTTTTTTTAGCATGATGCTTACAAATAGTTAGCTCTTCGTACACCTGAGTTTGCTGGGGTGAGACAGGGCTCCAGCTATATGGAGGCCTGGAGTGGGGCAGGGGAACCACTGCAGCTAGACATCAAAAAATGGGGACCCAAAAGCCCCAAAGCTAGTTAAACCCAGGTTAAAAGTTGTGGTGCCCTGACTTTAAGGGAAAGTTACATTTAACTGAGAATCAGTTGTGGAAAGCATTTTATAAAGCATGAATGAATATTAATTATAATTATTACATTTGTCAAACCCATAAAGAAAAGCAGTCGTAGGGAATTCTGAATATAGAAGAACTTTGACAAATCAAGAAAATTAAAAAAAAAATTGAAAAGTGGGCAATACAAATATATCATGAACCAGAACAAACTAAAATGGATGAAGACCAACATTCATCCTTTCAAGGAAAACCCTGGAGTTTCCCTATGAGCTGGACATGAAAGGACCAGGGATTAGAAAACCTGAAGCTAAAAAACGAAATTCCAGAATGCCATGGAAAGTTCAGTGAAGTGACCCTGAGGCTCTACGAAGTCATGAAACCATGGTCATTGAGATAAAGTCTGCTTTGCTTAAAAAAAAAAAAAAAAACTAAACTAAAATATGAACAACCATAGTTATAGCAGCCACTCTTTTTTTTTATTTTTATTTTATTATTCATATGTGCATACAAGGCTTGGTTCATTTCTCCCCCCTGCCCCCACCCCCTCCCTTACCACCCATTCGGCCCCCTCCCTCTCCCCCCCCCAAAACCCAGCAGAAACTATTTTGCCCTTATTTCTAATTTTGTTGTAGAGAGAGTATAAGCAATAATAGGAAGGAACAAGGGGTTTTGCTGGTTGAGATAAGGATAGCTATACAGGGCATTGACTCACATTGATTTCCTGTGCGTGGGTGTTACCTTCTAGGTTAATTCTTTTTGATCTAACCTTTTCTCTAGTACCTGTTCCCCTTTTCCTATTGGCCTCAGTTGCTTTAAGGTATCTGCTTTAGTTTCTCTGCGTTAAGGGCAACAAATGCTAGCTAGTTTTTTAGGTGTCTTACCTATCCTCACCCCTCCCTTGTGTGCTCTCGCTTTTATCATGTGCTCATAGTCCAATCCCCTTGTTGTGTTTGCCCTTGATCTAATGTCCACATATGAGGGAGAACATACGATTTTTGGTTTTTTGAGCCAGGCTAACCTCACTCAGAATGATGTTCTCCAATTCCATCCATTTACCAGCGAATGATAACATTTCGTTCTTCTTCATGGCTGCATAAAATTCCATTGTATAGCAGCCACTCTATATCCAAGCAAAATGATGATGCAGAACCAGAATTGACTCATATAGAATTTGCATCAATTTATAAGTTTGGATGTGACGGATTAGACTGTGTCACTGTTGGGTCATCCCCCAAACTAAGGATTTATACGGAACAAGTATAGAGAAGGTTCTCTGAACTTCTGTTCCTTATTGGCCACCAAGGCCTGAAAGATTCAGCAAACTTGCTCACAGGTATGCTGCTGGCCTAGTTACTGTGTGGCTCAATAATCACCCATGGGCATGTCTGTTCATGTGTAGAATAACAAATCACTAACTTCAGGTCTCCCAGGAAAGACGTAGCTGAGCAAATGTGCGTAGTGGCAAGTTATGCTTACATGATAACCATAACGCAATCAAAGGATATTAGAGAAATGTTTAGAATGTACAGTTGTGTTGAGTTTTGTTGCTAATGAAATACTACCCTTTTTGAAAACTGCTGAAACAAACTTGGGCCTTTGTTTGAGTATGGAAAACATGTTGACATCCAGCAGTTCTAGAATGGTCTTCAAAATTATTTCTTAATCTCACAACAGCTACCATATTGAAGAAGCACATGCCCTCTTATAAGGGCTTTGAGAACACCTGGAGCCAGCCTCATGGTCCCTGTGACAAGAGCAGCACTGGGGTGCTGTAGGACAAGAGCACGGAATAACCAAGGGTCAGTGATACATTTCATGACCTCAAGTATGTTGGTACCATAGGCTATGGAAGCGGAATCAACCACTAAGTCAAAGGACATGGGCATTTTACAGAAAAGGAAACACAAAAGCTCTTAAGCATGTAAAAGATGCAATTCTGTGCACAAGAGAGATGAGATCACAACTCAAATGGAATATCATCTTTCGCCTACTAGATAGGCAAAGATTTAAATTTTTGATATGGGCTGGGGATGTAGCTCAATGGTAGAGAGAGTGCTTTGTATGTGTGAGGCCCTGGGTTCAATACCCAGCACCACAAAAAAATAATTAAAAATAAATTGGGCTGGTGGAGTGGCTCAAGTGGTAAGAGCACCTGCCTAGCAAGCATGAGGCCCTGAGTTCAAATTCCAATGCTGCTTTAAAAAATAAAAAATAAAAATAAATAGATAACCTACTATATTAGTGTGCATGGGGAAAGAGGCACCACTTTGTAATGATCATGAGAACACAAACTGTTGTAGCCAGTGTATGGGGTAACTACAACATCCATCAAAACTAGATACAATTTCACTTCCAAGCATTTAAACTGTAAAGTTGCACATGCTAAATAAATGTACGAGAATTTTAGAGCTTTGTTTTTGTGTGAAAATGTCTGATAACAAGGGACTAACTATAGATACATACAGTGGAATACCATACAGCTATCAATGATAATGACAGCTCTATGTATACTGGTATACAGAATGAGGCTGACACATGTTAGGCAAAAAGAGCAAGCGGGGAAACAGATGTACAACTTGCTAAAATTGTAGTAATAAATGTGATGATGTGTACACATGCTCAGATGTGTGTAGACTATGTCTGAAATAGTTCCTACAACAGTCTAAGAGGCCTTACATAGTCTAACTTGCTCTTTGGTACCTTGTCATGACCCTTCTGATTCATCTCTCTCCCTTACTGCACTCTACTGGCCCTGGCCACTTTGCTATTGCTGGAGCACCCTGGGCACTAGGAAAGTTCTCCTAGATGTCCCCAGGCCTCACTTCTCACCTCCTTTAAGCCTCTGTTTAAATCTAATCTTCCCAGTGAGGTCTACACTGACCACCCTGATTAAAACTACATTCCTCACCCACCAGTTCGCCTTACCCCACTCTACTATTCCTTTTCTTCCCACAGTTCTCATCACTCAGGGCCTCACACTTGCTAGGCAGGCACTCTACCACTTGAGCCACTCCACCAGCCCTGTTTGTTGCGTTGGGTATTTTCTATTTGCCCAGGCTGGCTTCAAACCCAGATTCTCCTGATTTCTGCCTTCTGAGTAGCTAGGATTACAGGCGTGAACCTGTGATTACAGGTACCTGGCATGATGGCTTTTTTTTAAAAAACAGAGTTTCACTTATATGCTTGGACTGTGATCCTCCCAATCTCTGTCTCTTGTAGTTAGGATTACAGGCTTGAGTCAGTGTGCTGGCTCTAACATTCTATTATTCAGTGTGCATATGTGCTGTTTTTTTTCTGGTGGTATAGGGGTTGAACTCAAGGTCTTGAGCTTTCTATGCAGGCACTTTACTACTTGAGTCATGGCACTATGTTTATAGTTTGTTTCCTCCCAGTACAACATAAACTCTACAAAAGGTAGCAGTCTTTGTCTACTGATACAGGCCAAGCATCTAACACCTCATAGGGGCTTAGTAAATAATTGTTAAACACAAGATAACAAGTCTTATCCACAGAGAGGGAAACTGAGGGATTGGAGGTAGGCACGGGAAGGAGACTTCCTTTTCAGTACACACCCTGGTATACTTTGTACCAGGTTCTTTTATTCACTGGTAAAAATTTAAGTTAAAATGTCAGCCCTAAAATAGTATGTAAGAATTGGAAGAATTGACAACCTGGATATACACACTTCATTTAACATATGATGATCCAAGTGCAGAGGAGTTAGGTAACTTGCTCAAGGTAACATGAGCAGGATTTAAATCCACATCTACCCTCTCCAGAGCCCTAGCTTTTAACTATTATGCCATTGAGCCAAACAAAAAGTGATTTGGGGCCAGGTGCTGGTGGCTTACATCTGTAATCCTAGCTACTCAGGAGGCAGAGATCAGGAGGATCACTGTTTGAAGCCAACTCCCAGCAAATAGTTCCCAACACAACACAATAAAATTGCTGGAGGACTGGCTCAAGCGGTAGAGCACCTGCCTAGCAAGCATAAAGCCTTGAGTTCAAACCCCAGTACCACCCCCCCAAAAAAAAAAGTGATTTGGGGCTCTAATCAGCCAATTTAACGTTGTGAGATAGAATGATAAACTGAATTGTTCCAGACCAGGCATGGTGGCATAATGCCAGCTACTTGGAAGGTGAAGGTAGGAGGACCAAGGATTGAGGCCTGGCCTGGGCAAAAAACACAAGATCCTATCTGAAAGATAAACTAAAGCAAAAAGAGTTGAAGGACATGGTTTAAGTGACAGAATACTTGAACCTAAGGCCCTGATTTCAAATCTCAGTACCACCAAAAATAAGTAACAAATAAACTGAATTGTTCCAAAGATCATGATTTGCCTCTAATTGCCCATCTCCATTACAATGAACTCCAAGGGACAGTCTCAGTTCTTTTGAAAGGAGATTTTGATTGTATTTGTGCAAGGCTGTTGACATAAATGAGAATATTGGACTTGGGGATTCTTTTAGGAGACCTTGGCTGTCACAATAAAGACTTAATCTCAGTCCCTTGCAGGTGGAAGCCCAATGTTCCTGAGCCATTCAATTCCCGGCAGAAGTACTCATACTTCTTCCAAAGCCACCAAGAGGTCTGGAGGAGCTGCTGCATGTTTGGGGGCGAGGGAAAGATTTGAGAGCACTAGGCCTGATGGTGGGCACGTTAGGTAGTGGGAGTATTCCCAGGGACTATTAAAGACCAGCCGCTGCACCTTCCGAACAGGAATGAGTGGCAGGAACCCTTCTGGGCCCAGATCAGGTGTCGCATCCGTCGCTGCTGTTGGAGCCAGTACAGCATCTCCACTCTGTCCTGCTTCATCTTGTCCAGGTAGCGCCTCCCCTTAAAGGTCACTGGCTCCCCAAAGATTAACTCAATCTCCTCCAGGAGCTTAACCAAAGGAGCCTCTACTAGATGGAGCTTCCTGTGGAGCTGGCTGCGGAACTGACTCTCCTCCAGGAAGCGACTGAGACTCAAGTCAGTCTTCTGGAAGAAGCGGTTGGGGTCAGAGGCTTGTCGCTCAAACCACTCCAGTCTCCCCAGCAACATCTCCCGCATCTGAATGGGCTTCAGGACTCGCTCCCAGGCCTTCACCAATACTGGCAGCTGCTGCAAGCGGGCATTAGAGCTATACTTGATGACCATGTCTAGCCGGCCCTTGTCAGGGACTTCAAACATGGACCACAATCGTTCCAGACATTTCTGCAGGCTCTGGATGTGGATTTTTCTGGTTTCTAGCCTGTGGTCCATTACTGTGCTCCAATCCCACTCTCCTGGCACAAAATCTGGTTCCTCATCTTCCAACAAGGGAGGAGGACGTGGAATCTCTAGGGAATCTTTGACTGGGACCAGCACCTCCACAGGAACCTCTTCTTCATACATGTGGAAAATGACATGGAGGTAATCTGTCTCCTGGCTAGAGAGATAGTTGAAATAATCATCCACGGACACCGTGTTTTTCCACCAAGTCAGCCATGAGGTTTTGTTTGCTTGCTTCTCCCAGCTTTTGCTCGGGTGGAGTAATACAGGAGAAGACATCTCAGGATTGGACTGCTGAGTGTTTGTTCTCTGGGAATAAAACCCAGTCAGATCAGGGTTGATGATGTGAAACTGTTTTTCTTTGCGTAGAAGGGCTGAGGACATGATGGATGACCAGTCTTCATCTGCTGTAGGCTCAATCAAGGATCCTTGGTCAAAACGGAAGTGGTTAGCAGAGACACAGCTCATCAACTCCTTGTAGATCTCCGTGGTGCTACTGCCAATGAAGCGATCAATATCCATATCTTCAATGACTTTGGAGTCTAGTTCACCATTCAGGTGGTTGTACAGGACTCCAGCACCCTCGACATGGAAAGAGTCCAAAAAGTTTCTATCAGAAAGCATCATAGTAGCTACTTGGACCACGACTTGATTCCTTAGCTTCAAAGTAATGGTCGCTGGTTGTGGTTGAAGTGGACAGGATTTGGGGGGCTGGAGATCCCACAGCCCAGAGGCCTCTTCCTCCTGGAGGTTCTTCAGAGTTCTGTGTAGCTCCTTCATGCGTTGCTCTGCAGCAATGCTGTGGGTCAGGACTCCCAAGAGCGGAGGGAGGCCTGAGTCTACTGGTGAGCGGCGCCTCCACTCGGAGTTCAACTTCTTCATCTTCTGCTTCAGATCCTCAGCCACAATGTCTTCAGTCAACTCTGGTTTGCTTTCTGCAGCTAAAATCAGGGGAGTTAAGGGGCGAGAGGGGAGTGGAGGGAGGCCCATCTCATCTGCTAGTTTCCAGCCCTCACACAGAGAGGGCAGGGACTGGCCTCTCTGGAGCCAGGAGAAGACACGTGAAGGGAGGAAGTCAGAAGACTCACTGGTGGGAGTTACGGAATGACTAGGCAGTGGCACCTGTGAGGAATCGAAGTCGATTTCTTTCTCCTTTCTTATGGAGGGCAGCCAACGGAGAGGTTTTCTACCCTTGAGCTTGGGAATGGACTTCAGTTCCTTTACGGGATCCAGTTTGGGCTCAATGAAAAACTCTGATGGGCGACTGAGATGGATGAGATAGGTCAGGTTGAGGCTGGAACATGGCACTTGGGCAAAGCCGATGCTGTGCGGCCAGGGGATGGGACAGAACTTGAAAGTTCCGGGGGGACAAGTAGGGCGCAGCCTGGTCACGCCTTTCTGCGTGGGCTGCAGGTTCAACAGGGCCTGGAAATCTGCGAGCAGGGCACGGTAGACGGCGGGACTGGTGAGGAAGACTGTGCAGTCCCTGGCAAGGCTGGCAGCCAACCGGGTGAGGGTGGCTGACTCAGTGAAGACCGCTTTGGAGGTCGACATGGTCACTAGCAGGTGCAAGTAGCGTAAGAAGAGCTGCTCGCAGCAGAGCAGCACGTAGGACTCGAGGCGCTTCCGCAGCTTCAGGTTGTTCCCGTAGCTCAGACTAGGTTCGCTAGGAGGCTCCTGCCAGCTGCACTTTAGCTCGTCTAGGATGACCTCCGTGAGACGTAGCCGGTCCTTGGGAGACACCCGCGCTGCCAGTCCGCTGCTGGCCAGCAGCCTGGCTACATTGCGGCACAGCGGTGCCACCCGCAGCTTCGCTAGCGGTGCCACCCGCAGCTTCGCTAGCGGTACGGACTCTAATTTCCGACCCTCGGGAGGGCGGCGCTTCGGAAGCTCTGGAGGCGGTGTCCTGCGGGGGAACAGTGACAGCGGACTCAGTAACCGGTGGTAAAACCGCTGGAATTCAGGCTCTTGCCTCTGGGGCTCCATCTTAGCGCAGACGGCTCCCGCGCACCGGGCAGAGGACGCTAAACAGTTACTAAAGCAACCCGGGCTGATGCCCGTGTGCGTGTGCGCGTGCGCAGCCAGTGCCCGCCGCCGGGGGGACGACGGGCGGGTGCCTGGCGTACGCACGCACGCGCCAGGAGGCGGGGCAAAGGGTGTGTTCCGCGACTCCGCCCCTCCGTGGCGCAGCGTTGGCCTCTGGACCTGAGGTGCTGCTGTCCTCCGGCAGGTCCAGGATGACTTCTGACGCAGGGGACCGCGGGTCCCTGTGCACGGTAAGAGTGGAGGCTTCTGCGGAGCCTCGCCTGGCACAGCGTCAGCTCTCGGGGTGATCGTTGTATTGGGAGGTGGGGAAGGAGCAAACACCTGGGGCGGGGCCTGGGACCACCAGGTGAAATTGCCGGACTAGGGTAGCAGGGCCCCGAGCGTGAGTGTTGAGGAATAAGAACATGGTCCTGGAATGATCATGAGATAATGAAGGAACTTGAATGGGGGGCAAGTGCGACATGTGCCCAGGCCTTGGGGTGGTCATAGGGATGGTGGTGAAACAGGGTCACGCCGGACACTTCCCCAACCTTGATCTGACGGTCCCTGTGGCTCTTGCAGCTGGAGTTCGCAGTGCAGATGACCTGCCAGAGCTGCGTGGATGCAGTGCGTAAGTCCCTGCAAGGGGTGGCAGGTAAGAACGGGATAAACCTCTCTGTGGACAGTCCTGAGGCCTCTGGGAAAAACCAGGCCAATCTCTTAGTCCAGTTCTACTCCTGTTTTACAGATGCAGAAACTGATACCCAGAGAGTGAAAGAAATGTTCTCGGAGTCACAGAGACCCAGAGGCAGAGTTTAGAGTACACATCTCAGGTCTCAAGCTTGCCTTGCCAGAGCCCTCTGCTGGCTCTACCTGTCCTGCTGCCTTCCAGAGTGAGGAGCTAGAGTAGAGCATTCACTGAGGGAGAACACAGGCAGTTCTTGCTTAGGAAACAGCACAATCCTGACAAAGCCAACAGCAGCTCTGGTTCTGGCCCAACTTAGGTAGCTTCTGGTTCTTAAAATGCCAGAAGGTGTCCTGGCACAACTGAAAGTTCTGAAAGGTAGTCACTGGCATGGTGCTGGAAACTGGCTTCCTTCCATTCTGTTAAATGTTCATCCAGCCATTCAGCAAGTATAGACTAGACACTGGGGGCTTTTCAGGGAGAAGGTTCACTCCTGTACTCAAGTAAAGATTAGCATGCAAGCACTGTCCAGGTGACATTCACAGAACGCTTGATGGGGGCACAGCAGTTCTGAGAGGGAAGGAGAGGAGCTGGGTTCTGAAGCCAGGACAGCCCTGGACTCTGAAGGTGGAATCTGTCTAGGGTGACAGTGTGTTGTAGTGGTTAGAGGAATGCATTGTGGAGTCAGATCTGTTTGGGTTCAAATCCCCTCTTTGCCCTTTACTGGCACAAAGACTTAATGCTTGTTACTTTTTGTCCTTCTGTATCTGCAGAGTTTAAATAGTAGAAGCTCCCCTAGGATCATCATGAAGAGTAAATTAATTGATGCATGGACAGCACTTTAGCAAAAGTCTTGGGCATGTAGTAAGAGCCCAGTAAGTCTCAGAGGATTATGAGAGGAAGGGCTTACAGGTAGTGATCTGCTTAGAGGGAAGCTTTTTTAATTTTTTAAAAATTTAAAAAATTTAAATTTCCAGGGTGTTTTTCCTTTTCTTTTTTTATTTTTATTTTTTCCGAGGGGCGGTGGTGGTGGTGGTGTACTTGCTTCCTAAGTAGCAAGTAGTAGTAGTGGTAGAGTTCCTAAGTAGGTACTCTACCACTTGAGCCAAGGTCCAGCCCTTTTTGCTTTTTCTTTTAAATCCTATTTACACTTCCTGCCTAGCTGGGAAGTGTGTGCCACCATGCCCAAATTTTATAATTTTTATTGGTCAAGATGGGGTCTCAAGAACTTTTTGCCTGGGTTGGGCTTGAACTGTGATCTTCCCGATCTTTGCTTGCTGTGGAGATAGAATCACAAGCTTGAGCCATCGCCCCTGGCTGTTTCTGTATTTGCTTTTTGAGAAAGGGTCTTGCTATGTAGCATACACTGGCTTCAAACTTGCAGTTCCCCTGCCTCATTCTCCCAAGTTGTGGAATTGCAGACATGTGCCACCTTGTCTGGCTCTGAGGGAACAGAGCTTGAAGCTGGATTTGCTTTGACTATGTGTTTTGGGATGGAAGGTGAGGGTCTGATTGAGATTAGCTGTTCCACTAAGAGTAAAGTTTTCTAACCAAAGTTTTTCCAGGATGTAGGGCCCTCTACTTCCTGTAAAGCGTTCTTACTGGGAGAACAGACAGCTGGACTTTTTGTTGGACCCAAGGCAGTTTTTAGCTCTCATCAGGTTTCTTGGGTACCAGAGAGACTTCTGGTGACTTGTTTTGTGGTCTGGATAACTGAAATCAGCTTGTCTTTCCATGGCTAGGCAGGGAATCGCAGTTTCCAGAATGCAGACACAGAGTTGTCTGGAACCTTGGGAAAGACAGTTTTTCTCTCCTTCCAGGGATCAGGGAAGGAGCTCCCAGCCAAGGCTTACCACCTTGAGTGCTTAGCACTCTCCCTGGAGTTCCTGTGGCCTCTCTTTTCTCCTTACTTCGACCTGAGCTAACCAAAGCCTAGTTTGGCCACACTCCAAGCAAGATTCACCAGCCAAACTGAACTGCTGCCTTGGTGGGGAACCAGACTTCTGGTTTCAACTCAGATCAGGAATTCAGGAGGATAATAGTGACAAGGAGCTTCTACTCTGGGCCCTTCCACTTCAGGAACAGAGAATCAGCTCTTCTTGGGAGCCCTAGGGTCTGGGAACCCACTCAGGTTGGGACTAGGCCGTCAGGAAGCCTTATCTGCTGTGTATACAAAGCACACTCAGGCCTCCATACTAATCCTGACCATCTCTCTTTCCCCTTGCCTGTACAAGAACCTCATCTGTGGGCAACCTGTTGCCTCTCTTGCCCCTCTAGTAGCTTTTCCACATGAAAGTGGAGAGAGTATGAGAATCATCCTGCAGGGTTGTGTAAGGATTTTAGGCTGTTTTTCTGAAACACTGACTTTGAACTTGATCTTTATGGACCATACAGAGCTGCCCTTAAAGAGCTGGCAGTCTAGTGACTCAAACAGAGGATTGTCATCAGTGCGGAGTGAGTTGCTCAGAGGAAGTAGGAGGTGCTATGGGACAAGTGTGGGGGAGTGGTGTCCCAACCCACCCTGGACCTAAGGGCTTTTCTTGGGGTGAGCAGAGTACCTGGGTTAAGTGTTTGCGCTCTAGAGCTAGGCTATCTGAGCTGAATTCCATTTATATGACTTATTACAATGTGACTCTGACCAAGTTTCTTAATCTCTCTGTGCCTCAGTATCCTTATTTGTAAAATAAGGAAAACACCAAATTCACAGGGTTTCTAGGAGTATCAAATGAGGCAACACAGGGCAGGCAGAATGGCTCAAGTGGCAGAGCACCTGCCTAGCAAGCATGAGGCCCTGAGTTAAAAAAAAAAAAAATATTGCTGTGGATAGCCCATTTTTATACATTTTTTTTTTTCCTGGTGGTACTGGACTGGGGTTTGAACTCGGGGTCTCACACTTGCTAGGCAGGTGCTCTGTCACTTGAGCTACTCCACCAGCCCTATAAAGACATCTTAAAAGCTGGTTGTGGGTGGGCACACCTGTGATCCCAGCACTCAAGAGGCAGGAGGATCGTGACCATGAGGTCAACTTGGGCTACATAGCAATACTCTGTCTCAAAAAAAGGAAAAAAAAATTTAAGAATTTTCTGTGTTTGAGAAGTTATAAATAATGCCTAGGACTCAAAAAGCATACTCCTAAGGTCACAGGCCATAGGAAGGTTGGTTGGGGAACTGTTGTCTCTCTCTTCCCTACTGCCAGCACGGCACAGAGTGCCAGCCTTCTGCTGCCCCCTTCCCTCTCTCTCCTGCCAGGTGTCCAGGGTGTGGAGGTGCAGTTGGAAAACCAGATGGTCTTGGTGAAGACCACTCTGCCCAGCCAGGAAGTGCAGGCTCTCCTGGAAGGCACGGGGCGGCAGGCCGTACTCAAGGGCATGGGCAGCAGCCATTTGCGTGAGTGACCACTGTGATCTTGCCCTTGGCCTCTCTGGGAGGGAGGTAGCTCCAGCTGGTACAATCTAACCATAGGATTCTTGGGCTCAGGGTTAGAGTGGTCTTTGGAAAGGCTTGAAGTCATATGAGACTCTTTCCCTGCCTTCCTTAGCTGATGAAGGGGTAGGGTGGGTGAGGTGGCAAGCTAGCCACATATCTTAATACCTTGCAGAGAATCTGGGGGCAGCAGTTGCCATTTTGGGGGGCTCTGGCACCGTGCAGGGAGTGGTCCGCTTCCTACAGCTGAACCCCGAGCGCTGCCTCATCGAGGGAACCATCGATGGCCTGGAGCCTGGGCTGCACGGACTCCATGTCCATCAATATGGGGACCTCACACAGGACTGTAACAGGTAGGTCATCTGTAATGTCCCTTGTATCCTCTGGAGCTTCATGCTCAGTCTTCACAAGTACCGGTGAGGCACATACACAGGCCCAGTCTACAGATAGGGAAACTGAGGCTCAAAGAGGTTCAGTGACTTACAAAAGGCCCCAGAGGATGTAAAAATCCCAGAGTTAGGATTTCAATCAAGATCTGAGATGAAGCCAGGTGCTGGTGGCTCACGCCTGTAATCCTAACTACTTGGGAGGCATAGATCAGGAGGATTGAGGTTTGAAGCCAGCCTGGAGAAATAGCTCAAAAAGCCCTCTGTTGAAAAAAACCATCACAAAAAAGTGCTGGCAGAGTGGCTTAAGTGGTAGAGCACCTGCTTAGCAAGTGTGAGGTCATGAGTTCAAATCCAGTACTACCAAAAAAAAAAGATCTGAGATGGAAAGCAACTCCTGGACACTGGAAAGGAGGAGCGGAGAGACAGCTCATTGACGGCAGAGTCCACATGTGATTCTTCTTTGTGCCCTCTGCCCAAAGCCTGACACAGAGCAGGCCTGTTTGTTGAGTGAATGAGTAACTGTAGCAAATGCAGATAGAGAAGAGGATGAACCTCCTGGCCTGTGAGCTGCTGTTTGGCTGCCCACCTGCTACCTTTCCTCCTTAGCTGTGGGGACCACTTTAATCCTGATGGAACGTCTCATGGGGGCCCCCAGGACTCTGACCGGGTAAGTGTTAGTCTGGGTTGGGTTTGGGTGTAGAGAGAATTCAGGGTCTCAAAGGCAGGCAGGCAGCTTCTAAGCAGCTCCCTGGACTGTGATTGCTTTGTGGTGGGGTCTTTTCCTCTCTCTCTCTCTTTTTTTTTTTTTGACTTAGGAACATTTACAAATGCTTTCTGTGATCAAGGTCCCAGGGATACCATGCAGTGCAGCCCAGTCCTTGGCTCCAACAGGCTCACAGTATAGTAGAATTGCATAGTTTTGG
Organism: Castor canadensis; assembly: GCF_047511655.1. Taxonomy (NCBI): domain Eukaryota; kingdom Metazoa; phylum Chordata; class Mammalia; order Rodentia; family Castoridae; genus Castor; species Castor canadensis. The sequence continues at coordinate 203,379,816 of NC_133386.1, forward strand.
TGCATTGTGACCCTGGTAGGAGTCCAAAGTGAGCACCTGATCCAGCTTTAGGGGCAGGGGCAGTAGAAGATGTGGGAATTGGAGGTTTTACTAAAAAGGCTGCTCCTGATGCTATTATCCCAGTCCTGCAGTTCTGTTTTTCACCAGAGAATCTGTTTCCCCATCTTCAGGGAATCACATGTCACCTTAATGATCTTTGTCTTACTTGAGTTCAACTTGAACTGCTAGTTGCTCAATTGTTTGATTTAAATTGACTCACCTTTTTTTTCCCTTAACTAAATTTAGTTCATTTAAAAAATATATATTTTATACCTGCCTAGCAAGTGCAAGGCCCTGAGTTCAAACCCCAGTACTTTCAAAATAAGTAAATAAAATGAATTTTAATTTATACAGAAGGTTTCATATGTAACCCAAAGTAGACAAACAAGTGCCATGCACGCTTGTGTCCTTATCATCCAGCATCAGGTTACCGATTCATGGTCAGTCTTGTTTTATCTACACCCTCAGCCCTTTTCCACTGTTATTTGAAAGCAAATCAAGACTTCATTTCATATAATTAAGGTAGAATTATTGATTGATCGAGACAGGATCTCACCATGTTGCCCAATCTGGTCTCAAACTCCTGGGTTCAAGTGACCCTCTTGCTGCAGCCTCCCGAGTAGCTGGGACTATAGGTGTGCACCACCTCTCCTGCCTGAGTTAGATTTATTTTTAACAAAAAACTTGATATTACACAGAAAATGAAAAACCAGCTCTTCTGGCCATAAAAGGAAGGAAAGATTATTATAAAAATTGATCAATGAAAACCAAAAAAATTGTTAAGTCCTGCTAACAACTGTTCTGCAAGGCCCAGGGACTTTGTCAAGTGGAGTTTAGAGGCTGTTGGAGAGGTGTTACAGCTCTGTCAACACTGCTCTGAGACATTCTTCAAACACCTCACAGCTTCTCTGAGGAAGTCCCCCTGCACTTGGAGATGCAGTTCCAGGGTAGGTTCTGGTTTCCAGTGCCACTGGGAAAATGCGTCTCCTTATGTCATCCCAGGACAGGGAACTTTTTAAATTTTTTTATCTTGATAACAGTTTGCTTTCTTTTTTTTTTTTTGGTGGCCAGTGCTCTTACTGCTTGAACCACTCCACCAGCACTTTTTGTGATGGTTTTTTTTTCGAGATAGGGTCTTGAGAACTATTTGGCTGGAGCTGGCTTTGAACTGTGGTCCTCTTGATCGCTTGCCTCCTGAGTTGCTAGGATTACAGGCGTGAGCTACTGGTACCTGGCTGCAACCTCCTGACACAAACCAATGAAACCATGGTACATGTTGAGCATCCCTAATCTGAAAACTCAAAATTCAAATGCTCCAAAATCTGAAACTTTGAGTGGAGTGCATTTAAGAATTTGGATTTTTTTGGGCAGTCCTGGGGTTTGAACTCAGAGCTTTGCGCTTGTACACTGGGGCTCTACCACTTGAGCCATACCTCAGCCACCAAGAGCTTGGATTTTTGGATCAGTGATGCTCAACTAATAAAGTGTATGCAAATTTTCCAAAATCCAAAAACTGCTGAAATCAAATATTCTGGTCCTAAGCATTTTACATAAAGACTATTCAACCTGTATGTGTTTCTTAATTCATGTAACTAATGTTTTGGATTTTTGACAGTTCTGTCCCATTTCTCATAGTCAAAAATTCTTCCTCCCAGCGCCAGGTGTGGTGGTACATGCCTGCAATCCTAGGGAATCCTAGCACTAGGGAAGCTGAGGTAGGAGGATCACAACTTTTAGTGAAACCCTGTCTCAAAACAAAACAAAAGTTCTTCCTCCCTACCCTAGGAAGTTGGAAAGACATTTCTGTCTGGTCCATTGCATAGTGCCATGCTTGTGCTCAGTGTATTAGCGATCTGTTGCCTCAGATCAATTGACTCCAATGTTAGTGGTATGAAAACAACTTTGTTATTTACTATCTCACAGTTTCTCTGGGGCAGGAATCTAGGTGTCTTTGGCTCAGGGTCTCATGGGGCTGCAGTCATTTAAGAGCTGGGAGGATCTGCTTCCCAGCTTCCTCTTGTTGCTGTTGGCTAGCCTCCATCTTCCCTGGCTGTTAGCCAGGTATCAATATTTTGCCACCTGGGCTTCTCCCTGGGGCAGCTCACAACATGGCAGCTGACTTCTCTCAAAGCACATGAGTGAGAAAGTGAGAGGGCATCTAAAACTGAAGGCCACATTCTTGTTGTAATCTAATCTAGGAAGTGACACTAGCTAGGTCCAGCCCACTCTCAAGGGGGTGGGGTAAATCACACAGGTTGTAAATACTGGAAGGGCCACCCACTGGCTCTCTGCCTTCTTGAGCCTTGAAAGATGAGGGGGAGGTGTTCAGCAGAGGAGAACATGAGAGTCAGGTGGCAGACCCAGCAGAGGAAACTGCCTAGGTGGAGCCCTCAAGTAGGGACACAGCAGTAGTGTTTCCAAAGGGCAGGAGACAACCTTATGACCTGTGTCTTTGCCCCAGCCCCGACTCAGGACAGGGAATTAGAAGGAACAAACAAAATAAAACATAAGTCTGTGGGTGCAGCTCAGTAATAGTGCACAGGCTTAGCATGCATAGGCTTTGGGTTCAATCCCCAGCATCAATGGAAAAAAGGGAAGGGGTCTAGAGTGAGAAGCCATATTGCACCCAAACCCTTAATATAGACAGAGGAAGAAAGGAGCAAGAATAGGGTGGCCAAGCCTGCTGTGCTATCTGGCAAGTTCCTTTGGGGTTCAGCACCTGGTTTTGCCATGTGGAAATAAAGAATTCAGTGTGGGAATTTATGTCAAAGCCTGGTTATCCCTTGCACACCTAACAATCTCTAGGCTTCCTTCCCCTCTCACCTGCCACAGTCTTTCTTCTTCTTAGACTGTACTGGAGGGAAAGCATAAAGGAACCATGCCATGCTGCCTTGCCTGAAACTCTTCTTGGTCCCCCAGTGCCCAAGGGTACAGGCTGGGTGCAGCTTCCTGGTATGATATTCTAGGCCTCATTGGCCCAGTTCTACCTGTCTGTGTGTTGAGGGGAGGCCTGGAAAGGCTGCCTGTCTGACTTCCTGCAGGGTCATACCTTTGTCTACTGCCCAGCCTGCTCTTCTACCTCAGAAATACTCCTCAAGGATCTTCAACTCCCTGACCTTGATCTTTTTACCATCAAAGTCCTCAACACAGGAAAGCAAACCAAAAAGTGCCAGGTGCCAGCAGCAGATGTCCCTCTGGGCAATGAGATAAAACAGAACCTGTGCTTCTTGCCCGCTCAGCCTTGCCACACCCTGACATGCTTTGCCATTAGCAAATAACAGAGCGGGCACTTGCTTCTGCCCTACTGTCAGGTTGGGGATGATTTATTTGCACAAATGTAGGTTTCTATGGCTCCCCAGTAAGCTCCTGTGACCCTCTAAGCCACTGCATTTCATAATCATGTCTGTTCCATATCAGGCCTTTAAAGTAGGGACTGAACATACTTCCCGCGGTGCCTGGCAGAGGGTGCTCAGTAGATCCATTGTGACATCTTTAGATTACCCTCAAGGGAGAAGGTGGATAGAGGCAGCCGCTGGGGCCAGAACAGCCTTTCACCCCTGCATGTTTCTCTCCCCTCGTTCCTCGAGGCTGGGAGTCAGGGAAGTGATACTGGCTGCTATGACGCCCAGAGAAGCCAAGCATAGCTGACTTAAGCCTCGGGGAATTGAAGACTGCCAAGGGCTCTCAGAGCCAACAGAGGCTGGAGAGCAGGGCTCGGAAAGAAACAGGAACTCTGCTAACTGGAGCTGGAAGCAGGGCCAGGCACTGGCTCATAGGAAAAACTGTCTGGTCCAACAGGGATGACCACACAGCTCACTGGGATTCTGCCCAGCCTTTCAGTTCCAGGGAGGGTGTGTCCAATTGCTTTTCCTGAGTCATGAGCTGTCCCTTGACCCTACTGGGAGGAAATTTAGTTTTTTAGGGAAGTAGGAAGAGGAATCAGATACTGGGACTCCAGAAGACAGCAGCTGTACCCTATGTGACCCTTCTTCCCTACTGGTTCTCATTCCAGCACCGTGGAGACCTGGGCAATGTCCACGCTGATGCTGATGGCCGAGCCATTTTCCGGCTAGAGGATGAGCAGCTGAAAGTAAGATGAGAAGAAGGTGGGGACCCTTCTTAACAGGACGGTGGGGCTGAGGCTGTTGTCTCCTCTCAAAGGTATGGGATGTGATTGGCCGCAGCCTGGTTATTGATGAGGGAGAAGATGACCTAGGCCGAGGTGGCCACCCCCTATCCAAGGTCACCGGGAACTCTGGGGAGAGGTGAGTAGTACCACCCTCAACAGGAGGCTGTGCTGTGCCTGCAGTGGATGTGGAACCTGGGGTGCCCAGTGGAGGGCCAGTGCTAACCACACATCCTTCCACAGGTTGGCCTGTGGCATCATTGCACGCTCTGCTGGCCTCTTCCAGAACCCCAAGCAGATCTGCACCTGTGATGGTCTCACCATTTGGGAGGAGAGAGGCCGGCCTATTGCCGGCGAGGGCCGAAAGGACTCGGCCCAGCGCTCTGCCCATCTCTGAGCAGGACCTTTCCTCAGGTCTCTTCTGTCCTCCCTGCTGAACCCCTTCCACCTGAGAGAAAGCAGGGGGCGCCTTGTTTGCCCATGCTGAGGAGGAGTAGGTATAGAATATGTAGGGATTGCTGTGATATGCACAATTAAATTTTATTTTCACATGTAACCTTGTGTTTTGTCTGTGTCTCTGTGTCCCTTAATGGGACTGGTAAACATAGTCTCTCTGCCTCTACCCTTTGAATCCAGGGCCACCCCTTAGCTCTGGAGCCAAACAATCCTTGATTCAAATCCACACATACCCCGAGGGCCCTTTCCCTCCTTGGGGTCATAATGAATGACCACGTGGCCTTCCGCTTCCCCCACTGTGCTGGCCTGTCTCCCCAAGAAGTCAGCGCAGATCTAACTGGTCTCTCCCTTTGGTTGGAGCTATAGCATGGGAACATGGGTACTTTAAGTGGCCTCCCTGCCTTGTCAACTGAGACCAGAAAAAACCAGTCTTGCCAAGGAGGAGGAATGAAGTTGATACCCAGAGAGGACTCTGGAGTCCCCGACGTGGGCTCTTCCTGAGGCCAGCTGCTTCCTAAAAGGCATGTCTGTACCCTCCAATGCATGTCCTCCCATTTTTAATCAGGGACTGGGTATGGTGGTGTGCTCTTGTAATCCCAGCTACTCTGCAGGTGAAGACAAAAAGATTACAATTCAAGGACAGCCCAGGCAAAAGTCAGGGAAATCCTATCTCAAGAAACAAGCCTGGGCCAAGTGCAGTGACTCACGCCTATAATTCTAGCTACTCAGAAGGTGAGATAGGGAGGAATGAAGTTCGCCTCAAACAGATCGTCTCATAACAGCTTGGGCAAGCGGTTATGAGAGATCCCATCTTGACCAATAAGGTGAGCATGGTGGTACATGCCTGTGATCCCAGACATGTGGGAGGTATACGTAGGAGTATTGTTGTCCAGGATGGCCAGGGCAAACACGAGACCCTACCCAAAAATAACTAAAGCTAAAAGGACAGGGGTCGGGGGTGGGGGGGTGGTTCAAGTGTTAGAGCACCTGCCTAGCAAGCTGAAGGTCCTGAGTTTAAAGCCCTAATTCCCCCCCCAAAAAAAGAAACAAGCTGGATGCGGTGTTACATACCTGTGTTCCCAGCTACTCAAAAGACAGATAGGAGGATTGTGGTTTGAGGCCAGCTTGGGTTCATCTGAAAAACAAACTAAAAGCAAAAGGATGAGGGGTTCAAGTGGTAAAATGACTGAGGCCCTGGGTTCAATCCTTAGTACTGCAAAAAGAAAAGAAAAGAAAAATCTAGCTGGGGTATAGCTCAGTATAGTACTTGCCTAGTAGGCAAAAGGTCCTAAGTTCAATCCTTGCCACCACAAAAAAAAAAAACAAAAATATCGCTGAGTGAGATGGTACACAGCTGTAATCCCAGCACCCGGGAGGCTTAAGTAGGAGGATTATGAGTTTGAGACCAGCCTGAGCTACATAGCAAGACTGTTTTTGGGTTTTTTTGGGTGGCACTGGGGTTTGAACTCAGGTCCTCACACTTGCTAGGCAGGCGCTCTACTTCTTGAGACACTCCACCAGCCCAGCAAGACTGTTTCAAAAAAAAAAAAAAAAAAAATTTAGTTGGGTGCCAGTGGCTCACATCTATAAATCCTAACTGTTTAGGAGGCTGAGAGGACTGTGGTTTGAGGCCATCCTTGGCAAATGTTCTCCAAAATAAGCAGACCAAAATGGACTGGAGATGTGACTCAAGTGGTAGAGAACTTGCTTTGCAAGGGAGAAGCCCAGAGTTCAAACCTTAGTCCCACCAGAAAAAAAAATCTGGCTTGAGCTGATTTGCTCATAAGTAAAAACCTCTTAATTAACCTGAGTAACTTTTAACTAATAAGTGTTTGGCACAGAGCCTGGCACATGGTAAGTCAAGGGAGCAGTTGCTGTGATTTTAGACCACATGGAGCCCAGAGACAGTCCCAGTAAAGATCCCTTCTCAGCCAATGGCTACTAACCAGGAACTAGCTCATTGGTCTCAGATTCTAGGCTCCTAGTCATCTGTTCTGTCCCCTACTTCTCCCCACTGGGCCACATCAGGCTAGCCTAGCCTTAATGCTGTTTTTATGACAGAGTGAGCTGTCAGGCTACAAACTTTGCCCTGGGCTGCACATTTGGACCCAGGCAACGGTTTAACAATTGGCCTTAGCTTTGAGGCCCCTAGCTCTGCTCCCATCCCCCAGCTCTGCATGTTCCCCACTTTAAGCCTGCTAGCACAGCCTGCAGTGCTGACCTTGGACCCTGTTCCTATCCAGCAAATCTGTGCTGGTTGTTTTCCAGCTCCTGGGAGCCAGTCCTTTTAAGCCTGCAGTCTAGAATCTTTCCCCACCTCTTGACCATTGCAGAAACTCCTGGATTTTGCCTGCAGCCAACCCCTGACCTTCTCTCAACTCTGTTCTGGAATTATAGCTAGGCTTAACCCTTTTATGAGTGGACTGCTCATCGTTCCTTACCACTCTGTTAACACTTAGATCAATATCCTTCCAGCCACGGAATGCCAGCTGCCACCATAAGCTAGAAAAGGAGCCATGCTCAGGTGACTTACACCAATAATCCAAGCTACTTGGGAGGCTGAGGTTGGGAGACCCCCATCTCCTAAATCACCAAACTAAAAATAGACGGGAGACGTGGCTCAAGTGAGCCCCAAGGGCAAAGCCCTGAGTTCGAGCCCCAGTCCCGCCAAAAACAAAACAAAACGAAAATCAGAATGCTAAAAGAGGCAGAAATGATTCTCCCCTAGAGCCTCTGGAAGGAGCCCAGCCTTACCTACACCTTGGTGTTGGCCCAGTGATGCTAATTTTGGATTGCTGGCCTCCAGAGTGTGAAAGACAATGCATGTGAAAAGACAGTTGTTTTAAGCCACCTGGTTGTGGTAATTGTTAGAGCAGCCACAGAAAACATTACTATTCAATTTTGTTTTTTTTCTTTTTTTTTTTTTAGCAATTAGGCCAGTTTATTTTAAAGAGACTCCTGAGGTAGTTAATATGGGAAACAGTAGGCAAATCCATAGAACCTTCTCTGGGCTTAGTTCGTCCAGCAACGCGTCTCTCTGAGGGGTTCCCAGGCTGGTTAGGTCAAAAGGAGCCCAGATCCTGCACTGGAGGGGAACTGCAGCCAGGAAGGGTCTCCAGATATCGACCCCAGTTTTCACAAAATGCTCAGCTGAGTCCACAAATGGCAAGAGTACCTTATTTTAGTAAAAATGTCCTCTTTGTATTGGCTCCTCCCCCCATCACTAGAAAGCAGCTTCCTGGATAAAAAGCAACTCATTTATTTAGACATACTCTTTTTAGGCAACTTTAACTTCTTCCACCTCCGTAACACCACACGGTATTTTTCATTTTCAGTCTTTTCTTCAAAGACTTTTTTCAGGAGAACCCGCATCACAGCCTGTGTTTCTGCTTCTGTGTCCTCTCCAATGAGAAGATCCAAAGTATCTCCCACTTTCACCGTTCTGCTTTTCTTCCATAATTTTTCCCCATTCAGTCTGAGTTCTCCTTTGTAGAATGCATCTTCTATTTTGTTTCTCCCAATATCGAGGCCTGTCTTCAGGACAACATCATACCGAAAAGACTGCACAACTTTGTCCAGGTCTTTGTAGTCTTTGGGCACACTAGGGTCATCCTCAAGCTCCTCTTCCTGCTCACTCCTCTCATTATGATCACCCTCCTCATCCGAGTCCTCTTTGTCCTCTACTTTTTGCAGAGTTTTGTTGGTGTGTTTTTTAGAGTTTATATTGCTTTTGAATCTTACAGAAAGTGGAATATATTCTGGAGATATTAAAAGCCCTGGGTGTCTCAGAGAAAAAATCTTATGGAAAAGTGTTTTATAATTTGATGTATTTAACTTGGTACTAGAAAAGTACAAGCATCGATTCCAGGAAGCACAGAGTTTGTGTGAAGGTGTCTCTTGAAGCACACTCCAGAGTCCAATGCAGGCATCTGGCTTTCTTAAAACACCAGTGAACAATCTGACACCAGTCATAGCCATGGTGCATATAACCTTTTTTTCCTTGAAACCTTACGAAAGCACAAACGGAGTCAGATGCCGGTGGCTCAAGCCTGTAATCCTAGCAGCTTGGGAGGCTGAGTTCAGGAGGATCAAGGTTGGAGGCCAGACCAGGCAAACAGTTCACAAGACCCTATCTCCAAAATAAGCAGAGCAAAATGGACTGGAGGTGTGGCTCAAACAGAATGCCTACTTTTTGAGTGCCTGCTTTGGAACAGACAGGCTCACCAAAAACAAAACAAAACAAAGAACAAAGGTTCTGAAGGTTGGAAAGTTCAAGAGCAGGGTGCTGGCACCTGGTAAAGGCCTTCTTCCTACATCACAACACGGTAGAGGGCATGATGGTGAGAAAGAGCCAATTTTGTTAAAGTAATACATTTAAAATCTAATCTTTCAGACTTTAAGTTTAAATTCCAAAGTTTATTGTTTTATTCACAAATGTAAAAATAAGAACAAGTACTTTTTCCCTTTGTTTGATAAAACTCAGGTTGGATATATTAAAATCCATTAAATTGCTGAGATGTATCTCAGTGGTAGAGCACTTGCCTAGCTTGTGCAATGCCCTGGTTTCAATACCCAACAGCACAAAAAAATTTTTTTTTCATAAAATCCATTAGATTACTATATACATTTGCAATGTCATTGTTTCCTCTCTGTTTTAAAGTTGTATTTGAACATTTAATGTAGTTAGTATTCTTTTTCTTATATTTTTATTAGCATATATTCATTGTATAGAGGGGAATTTGTTGTGACAATTCTGAATAGCCTTATGCTGTGTGTTGGTTAGGTTACCCACTCATCTCCCTCTCACCACCCCTGCCCTCCCCTCCCTGTCTCACTTAAAGCAATTACAAAAAGTTTCATGGTTCTATTTCCTTTATACGTATCTTTTTTTTTTTTTTTGATGTGTGATATTGGTGATTAAATGCAGGGCCTCAAGTTCAAGTGCTCTTATCACTTGAGCCACACCCCCACTCCTTTTGCCTTTGGTGTTTTTCAGATAGGGTCTCTGGCTAACTTTGCCCAGACTGGCCTTAGACTGAGATCCTCCTACCTCTGCCTCTCGAGTAACTGGGATCACAGATGCACAGTACCACATCTTGTTCATTTAATTTTCTTAAATACTCTAGATGCTTGATTTAAATGTAAAATTCTCAAGATATTTCCTTGGGATGGATGGTAGGACCTTGCCTATGTTAGGCAAGCACTCCACAATTGAACTACATCCCCATCACCATTGTTGTGATATCTTATTTTTGATTTTTGTATTGTCTATGGAATTCTGTATCAAGATGAGTTCTGCAGCAATTAACACAGTCCTGACCAACAGCAGCCAAACCAATTAAGATGTAATTATCTAATAAGATAAGCAGTCTGAAGGTTGTGAATTCAGAGTTGGTGCATCTACCTGGTGACATCAGGACACTGTGTCACTATGTACTGTTTCTTTTAGCATTCCCCCCTCTCAAGTACAGGGAGGTACCATAGCACATAGAACTTCCCAAGCCAGAAGTTCAAAATTGTATCACTGGACAGACATTAGGTGTGGACAAGGCTGTGATCCCTCCCCAGGTTGCAGGGGACAGTTGTTCCTACCTCTTCCAGTTCCTTGTGGCTGCTGTCATTTCCTGGCTGGTGGCTATATCTCACGCTAATCTTCAAGGCCAGCCTCTCTCTTTTCTCTGTTTTCCCATTACCTTTTCCTGGGCATATTTGTATCAAATCTCCCTTTTCCTCCATCTTACACAGATAAAAGTGATTGTATCCAGGGCCCACCAGAATAATCTAGGATAATCTCTCAATATTAATCACATCTCTAAATCCTTTACTCCATAAAATAACATTCACAGGTTCAGGGGATAAGAACTTGATATCTGCTGAGCTCTGACGACTCATGCCTGTAATCCTAGCTACCCGGCAGGCAGAGATCAGAAAGATAGATCGTGGTTCAAAGCCAGCCTGGGCAACTACTAAGAGAGACCCTATCTTGGAAAAACCCTTCACGAAAAAGGGTTGGTGAAGTGGCTCAAGGTATAGGCCCTGAGTTCAAACCCCAGTACAGCAAAAAAAAAGAAAAAAAAGAACCTGGCTGTTTTATTAAGCCTGTCACAGAGACCTAGAAAACTTACGGTTAGTTGATATAATTAACTGAGGCAAAGATCTCCTAAGTAGTTTGGTTCCTGTTTTGTAGTCTATATTACAAAATTTTTCTCTGGCATTTCCCTCCATTCACTGTGAAGAGATGAGAAGTTTCTCTAGCGGATTGCTTTATAACCCAGGGTCAAGCGTGTTCCAATTAAGTTTACAAAATTTGGTTTAGATCAGAGGGTCTCAGTGGGAGTGGTACTGGCCTGTAGAAGTGTTTTGGAAGTTTATGAAGACTTTCCTGGTGGTGATAATGCTGGTGGGAGTGGAGACACTAGTGGCATGTATTGAGGGAAAACCAAGGATATTTGGTCACTTGCGATGTGCAGGAATAGCCCTGCACCCGTTGTCTTACCAGATACCCTTATAGGTCAAATGTCTCACTAAATATCCTTGTAGGTGAAAAACACATTTATAACTAGTTGTCTCTCAGTATCCATGGGGAATTAGTTTCAGGACTCTCTGCAGATACCAAAATCCATGGAGGATCAAGTCCCTTATGTAAAATGGCTTAGCATTTGCACAAATGTACGCATACTTTCCCCTATACTTAAAATCATCATTGCTAGGCTATTTACCATAGCTAATACAGTGTAAATGCTTTGTAAATAGTGGTTATATTGTATTGTTCAGGGACTAATAACTCATACAAATACAGATATTTTGATCTGTGGTAGGTTGAATGTGTAGATGCAGAACCCACAGATATGAAGAACCAACTGTATTACGAGTCAAGAACCTAACTTATTTCATTAGAAACAAAATATAGCCAGGTGCAGGTGGCTCGCATCTGTAATCCTAGCTACTCAGGAGGCAGAGATCAGGGCAAATAGTTAGCGAGACCTTATCTCAAAAAAACCTCATCACACAAAAAAAATGTTCTGGTGGAGTTTCTCAAGGTATATTCCCTGAATTCAAATTCCAGAAACACACACACACACCACCATCACCACCACCACCACCACCAACAACAAAAGAAACAAAGAAAAAAAAGGAAACAAAGTATAATAGCTGAGAACCAGTGGTCACTCCCTTAATCCTAGCTACTTTGAAGGCTGAGATCTGGAGGATTGTGGTCCCAGGTCAGCCTGGGCAAACAGTTTACAGCACCCTATTTCTAAAAATAACCATAGTAAAATGGTTTGGAAGCTTGGCTCAAGTGGTAGAATGCCTACTTGGCAAGTACAAAGCCCTGAGTTCAAACATTATAGATTTTATTATTATTATTTTTTGGCAGTACTGGGGCTTGAACTCAAGGCCTTGTGTTTGCTAGGCAAGTGCTCCACCACCTGAACCATACCTCCAGCCTGATTTTTCTTTTTAATGAATTAAATGATTATTACAGCCTACCTAGAAGGCACTACAGAAATAGGCACTACAAAAGTGTAATATTGGGTCTGGTAGAGTTGAAAATACTTGTGGAGGAATATTATTATTATTATTATTATTAGCAATACTGGGGTTTGAACTCAGGGCCTCACACTTGTTAGGTAGGCACGCTACTTGAGCCCTTTTCTGTGTTGGGTATTTTCTTTTTTTGCAGCATTGTGGTTTGAACTCAGGGCCTCACACTTGTTGGGCAGGCACTCTTACCACTTGAGCCACTCTGCCAGCTCCGTGTTGGTTATTTTTGAGATAGGGTCTGGTGAGCTGTTTGCCTGGGCTGGCCTCCTACTTCGATCCTCCTGATCTCTGCTTCCTGAGTATAGGATCATTATTAAACTTGTGTAAGTCATACAGGAGGGTTGGGATAGAGGTATAGCTCAGTAGCAGAGACTTGCCTAGCATGCATGAGGCTCCGGGTTCATCCCTAGCAGCACACACACACACAAAAAGTACATTAATGTGTGCTCTTCAGATGTAAATCAAGTTAAAACAGGATTATGAACTTTACTTTCATTTTTCTATCTAGAACTAAGTACCATGTAATGATGTACCATGAAAACTTGAGTACAGTTATATTATTTGAAACAGTGGTCTGGTCTCCCACGCTGTGGTTTTTACAAGAAGGTTGGATTAAATTAATGTGCTTCTTACAACTTCAAAATCCACACAGAACTCAGAATTTCTTTTAAATTTTTGTCTATCTTAATGTTGGATAATGTTGGATAGTGTTTTCCTTTTTGAATAGGCTTCAGGGAAGCTCAGAGAAAAATTTAACTTTCAATCACAATAGTTCATTCATTCTCAATAGGGACATTACTCTAACGGGTGACAATTGGTTCTTCTGCTGCTTTATGGCCTTCCAAAAGCCCACAGTACATAAAGATACACAGTATATCCGTGGTATAAAGATGGAGTGGGAGGGGCTGGGGTGTGGCTCAACTAGTACAGTGCCTCCTAGCAAGCATGAGGCAATGTGAGTAAAGGTGATTAGAAAATAAATATATATTAAAATACACAAATAATAAAATAAATATGTATAAAGTCTCCTTAGGGAAGTGATAATGAAAAGAGGCTAGAGAAACTTCAGTAGCTATATTAAGCCTGGTAGTGAGCACATTTTTTTCATTTAATGACTTTGATATATAATTTATATTTTAATGACTGTAAAAATTCCTTCTATTTTAAGTTGCTATGACTGATTTTGGAAAAGTGGTATGGTATAAATAATTATACCAGATACATTTTTTTGCTTTTATTTCTTCTTTTTTTTCCCAAATACATTTTTTACTGAAGTTTTGGATCTTTGTGCAAAAGTACAACAAAGGGTTTTTAGAGAGACAAGGAGCCTATTCTTATTCTTCAGCACAATCACCCTTTTTGTTTCAAAGCATCATTTAATCATTGACCCGTAGGTAAGGGGAAGGACCACAGAAATAGGTCAAACTGGGTATGAGGCATGGCAAAAACAGATGATTTAAATTTTGTTTTTCTTTTTTGGTGGTACTGGGTTTAAACCCAGAGCCTCATGCTTGCTAGGCAGATGCTGTACCACTTGATCCACTCTGCCAGTCCTTCATGTTGGGCATTTTCTAGATAGGGTCTCATGAACTATTTAGTTGGGTTGGTTTCGAACTGAGATCTTCCTAAGTAGCTAGGATTATTTTGAATTTAAACACATACAGAACATCAAAATTCTGAATGAAGCCAGGTACCTGTAGCTCACAGGTACCTGAGATCATGAGGATTGCATTTTGAAGCCAGCCCTGGGCAAATAAAGAGACCCTATTTCGAAAATACCCATCACATAAAAAGGGCTGGTGGAGTGGCTCAAGGTATAGGCCCTGACTTCAAACTCTAGTACTGAAAAAAAAAATTCTGGCAGAATGAATATATGGCAGATAGGATGTGCTTAATAAAATTCTAGTGCGAATGCCACAAATTCATTGTTTTTGGTTGGTGCTGGGGCTTGAACCCAGGGCCTTGTACACGCTAAGCATGTACTCTACCACTGAGCTACAGCCCTAGCCCTATAGATAAATTCTTTTCATTTGATTCATAATATAATTTTGTAGCAAACTTTCATAGTAGCTGTACTTACTGAACTTCTTACTAAATGCCTTACATACTGCTCCATACTTTGCAGTATCTGTTACTGTTCCAAAGGACCTTGTGCTTTGTAGATATTTACCAGGAGATATTGGAACTTGTTTGCACAACCTGTGAGCAAACTGTAGTCATAATCTCCAAAAACTGGGAAAAAATACAGATGCCCTTCAACAGGGAACAGAAAACAAACTGTTACATCCATACCACGGTAATCATTGATAAACAAGGGTGAAATACACAGGCAAGGCATGTGAGTGTCAGATGTACTATGTACATGAGAGAAACTAGACTAAAAATTGTATACTGTGTGACTCCATTTATCCCACATGTTGGAAAAGGGAAGACTAGTCAAAGAAACCAGATGAACCTTTTCTCTGCTTCCTAATTTGAACATTTCTGCTCCTCTGTGCCCTCCCGGCCTTGATGACCGAAATTATAAGCCAAATGAATCCTTCCTTTGAAGGACTGGGCCCTTAATCTTAGCTACTCAAGAGGCAGAGATCAGGAGGATCTTGGTTCAAGGTCAGCCCAGGCAAATAATTTTCTTGACCCTATCTCGAAAATACCCAACACAAAAAAGGAGCTGGTGGAGTGGCTCAAGTTGTAGAGTGCCTGCCTAGCAAGTATGAGGCCCTGAGTTCAACTGCCAGTACCAAAAAAATAGGAAGGGTAAGATGAGCGTTTGCCAGAGGTAAGAGAGTGTTAGGGTGATGGAAGTATTCTATATCTGAACCATAGTGAAGGTCACTGACTGTAGTTGTTCATTAAAACTCAAAGAACTATATACCAAGAGGAGTCACTATATCTAAATTGCCACTGAATATAAGTTATTTTTTGATTGAAAAACAAATGCCAGGCATGGTGGTGCATACTTGTAATACAGCACTTGGGAGGCTGAAGCAGAAGGATCCTGAATTTGAGGCCAGCTTACATACTAAGACTTGTCTCTCACACACACACAAAAGGGTCTAGATATATGGCTTAAGTGGTAGAGTACCTGCTTTGCAAGTGTGAAGGCCCTGAGTTCAAACCCCAGTCCCACCAAGAAAAAAAAAGAATCCAGCAATTTTGCTCTTAGGGACATATCCAAGAGAAGAGAAGGCGGGGACACCCATAGTCTCAGCAGCATTACCTCTAGCAGTCAGAAAGTGAAAACAACTCAAGTGTCCACTGATGGATGGATAAAGAAAATGTGGTATATCCATGCAATGGAATATTATTCAGTCCTAAAAAGGAAGTCCTGTCACATGCTACAACATGAACTTGGAAGACATTGTGCTAAGTGAAGTAAACAAATCACAAAAGGACAAATATTTGTATGATTCATTTTTACAGAGTGCCTAGAATAGTCAAATTCATAAAGAAAATCAAATGGTGGTTTCTAGAAGCTGGGAAGAGGAGAGAAAGGGGAACTAGTTTTTGATGGATATAGTATTTCAGCTATGGAAGGTGAAAGTGTTCTGGAAATAGATTGTAGTCATGGTTGCATAAGAATGTAAATGTACTTAATATTGAATTGTACACTTGAATAGTAAAATGGTTAAATTTTATGTAATATATTTTCTCACTTATTATTTTTGGTGAGACTGGGGTTTGAACTCAGGGCTTCATGCTTGCAAAGCAGGCACTCTATCGCTTGAACCATACTTCCAGTCCATTTTTGGTCTGGTTATTTTGGAAACAGAACCTCACAAACTATTTGCCCATGGTCCTCCCAACCTCAGCCTCCCAAGTAGCAAGGATTACAGGTGTAAGTCACCAGTGCGAGGCTCAAAGTCCTTATTTCTTAAAATATCTCTCTATTGACTGTATTTCAACCTAGGAATTTTGGGGGATGCAAACATTCAGACCATAGCCATCTCTAAATTGAATTTCTGATCTTCCATGGAAAATCTGCCTCACAGTGTTTCTTCCTCTCAGTAAATGGAAACTCCTTGCCTCCATTTGTTCCCTGTTATCTTTCACAACTAAAATACAATCACATGTGATGATAGCTCTAACAAAACTACATCCAAAGGTGACCATTTCTCCTTAATGGTCAGCCCTCAGCACATCATCACCACCCCTCTCCTGGATTTTTGCAGTAGCAATAATTATTCTAAGTAAACATTTGTTTTCCACTTGGTTTTGCCCATCTTAAAAGCAGCTAGAATATTTAAAGTATAAAGCAAGTCATGTCAGATCCACCCTTCTCTTCTCCAGCCTCACTCAGAGAAAGCCAAAGTCATTTAGTCATTTCGGTGACCCTCCAGGCCACACAACCCTCCCCACTTCTGCTCTCCAGGAACACTGGCTGTCTGCTCTTCCTTGAGCCAGCCAGGGCTTCTTGACCTAATAGTCCAGCTGCAGCGATCTTCCCTGGAAGATGGCTTGTTCCTTGGTTACTTCATCTTCATCCCCCTCCCCCAACATGCTGCATGTCTTACTGTCTGTCTCTCTGTCTGTCTCTCTCTGCTATAAGCTCCGAGAAGATTGGGATTTTTTTTTCTTCACCGCCGCCAAATCCTCGGTGCTGTCTACGTGGTAGGTGTTCAATACCATATATTGAGTGAACGTGCGGGGAAATATGTGAGTTTGTCACTTGACTGTTTTTGATGTCTTCTGTCATGCACAAATCTTTTAATTTACATAGCCAAATTTGTTGGTTTAAAACGCTTGTTTTTGGTGGTACTGGGCCTTGAACCCAGGACCTCCCACTTGCTAGGCAGGCGCTGTACCCCTTGAGCCACTCTGCCAGCCCTTTTTGCGTTGGTTATTTTTTGAGACAGGGTCTCGACCTATGCTGGGGCCAGTCTGGGATTTGTGCTTCCCTGCACAGCCGGACGACGGCCGTTGACTACCATGCCCAGCCGCTGGCTGAGATGGGGTCTCACTACCGTTTTTCTGGGCTTGCCTGGAACCAGCCCTACAGCCCTGCCTCCCAAGTATCTAGGATCACAGGCGTTGAGTCCCCTGCCCGGCCTTCCTTGTATTGTTTTAGGCCTCAACCTTGGGCCTCTCCAAAGATCACTGTTTTAATTTTCTATTTTGTTTTTTTATTGTGGAAAACCTCAAACACACAGTGGAGTCGTCTTCCTTGTTCTTGACTGGAAATCCCATCACGCAGGGACCCGCTTTTATTTTCCACTGTCTGCAGTGCCAGCCAGGACTTCGGCAACCCAGGAACGTATTTGCAAAAATGAATTAACGGCAAGAGGGCTTCTAGGGGGCAGAGGGCCCTCAGGTCCCCTCGGGCCGCCGGGCGCAGGCGGGGCCATTTGCAGACTGAAGGCGTCGGTCCTGCTTTCTCCCGCCAGGCCCGGCCTTCCCGCCAACACTCACTGCCACCATCAGGCTCGCGTTGGGCCAAGCCTGCCAGAATGGGCGGAGCCCTGACTTCCGAGTGAACAAAGTTTTCCTTCGGGCCAGCGGCTCCCGCCCGGCCCCACCCCGGTCAGAGGCCGCCTCTTGGACTAGGCCTCTGCGGCCGGCGCAGTCCGCGCGCGCTCCCTCTTCTCCAACCCTTCTTTCCCTCCCCCCTCCGCGGTGGCGGTTGGTCGCGCGCGGTTGTCCTTCTCCCACCCCCTCCGCTAACGAGCGGGCTCCAGACCCTCTGGGATTGGTTGCGCCCGAGTGCATCTTCTCTTGGCTTACTCTGATTGGCTACTGCGAGCGCAGGATGCGGACTCTGATTGGCTGGGTCAGAGCGCCTGCGCGGCGGGGTTCTCTCTCGCCAGCCATTCCTGGGGAGGACTGCCGGTCGGTCGGACGTCTCGCCTGTCTCTGGAGGAGAGGTCCCGGCTCTCCGGGAAGGCGACCGCGGCGGCAAAATGAAGATATTCGTGGGCAACGTCGACGGGGCGGATACGACGCCGGAGGAGCTGGCAGCCCTCTTCGCGCCCTTCGGCACGGTCATGAGCTGCGCCGTCATGAAACAGTTCGCCTTCGTGCACATGCGCGAGAACGCAGGCGCGCTGCGCGCCATCGAGGCCCTGCACGGCCACGAGCTGCGGCCGGGGCGCGCGCTCGTGGTGGAGATGTCGCGCCCACGGCCCCTGAATACTTGGAAGATTTTCGTGGGCAATGTGTCGGCCGCATGCACGAGCCAGGAATTGCGCAGTCTCTTTGAGCGCCGCGGACGCGTCATCGAGTGTGACGTGGTGAAAGGTAACGCGGGGACGCGCTCGGGGCGGGGGCGCGCTCGGGGGCGGGGGCGCGCTCGGGGGCGGGGGCGCGGGCGCGCTTGGGGGGGCACTCAGCCTGTTAGCCACGCCCCTTACGGGGGGGGTCGGCCACTGCGCGGTTGGGGAGGCGGGGAAGTGCGCGGGAGCGAGGCCGGAGGTGCTGGGCGCGTTGGGTAGAGCCACCCTCCTCCCCTGCGGCCCAGGCACCGTTCTCCAAGTGGGAGGAAGCGGCTCTGGGTGGGTGCGGCGGCCTCTGCCAGCCGGGCCACGGGGCCGGGGACGCGCCAGACTTGCGTGTACTGGGGGCGCGCCTTCTCCTGGTCTCCTGGGCCTGGCACCGAGCGGAAATTGGGAAGTGACGGCCACAAGCCGGATCATGGAGCGGGGAAGATGTCGCCACTTCCCCACTTCTTCTTCAGACGTCGGTCAGAGCAAGGGAAGAGGGAAAAGGTGGGGGCTGACGCCCCAAGGCCGCCCTCGTGTTCCCTGCCGATGAGTGCTCCCAAGCGGAAGGTAACGGGGCCCTTGGACGTTTCTTGGGCTGGGATCATTTAGGAGTGCCTGGCATGGGACCGTACATGGGTACAGGAGGGGTCCTCTCTGAACCACTGTGGCCTTTCAGTATTTGGGAGGTTAGACGTGGCAGCTCTTGTGCTTTCCAGTTCTCTAAGCCTGGGATTTTTCCTTGGGGTTTGATTTTTTTTTTTTACATCCATCAACTGGAAACCCCGATCTTTTGCATGTGGAAGGAGGCTTGTTTTACGAAGGGCCTTTTTTTGTAGCCTTTGTTTGCCAACCGGTGCCCCAGAGCAGTAGTATTCTTTTTTTAAGCTTGGTGATTTTGCAAGGAGGCATACTTTGCCTGAGGGAGATGTTGGGAGGAGTATGCGAGAAGCCTTCCTTAAACATTGGGTAAACATTACTTACTCAGAACTCGTCATTGTTGGAGTAGTCTTAATTCTCAGAGTAGATCCCTAACTTGCCTTTTCTTTGAGAAAATGTGTCATCATAATTTAGGCTTTGACTTTTGGGACCAAGTTGACCCTTTTTTTTTTCTTTCACCATAATCTGGGTTCTTAATCTCTAAGCTCATACTCTTTTATGTTGGTGAGATTTGATGGGACAGCCCTTGAGTATGTGGCCAGTCTCTGTTCCACTTGGGAACAGATCAGAACTAACTTTGCCCTGTTACTTTTCAAGAATGCATCTTGGGAGTATCTGATGTCCTACCCGCGGTGTTGGATTCATGCCTCTTATACCCTGTGTGAGAAGTCTTGAGGTTAGGAAATAAATGTGGATGCAGGTGCTTGTTCATTCTCACCAAAGATACTTTGGTGCCATGTGTAGGCACATCTTTTAGGCCATTCCTTGTCCTTTGTGTAAGTGGGGAAAGTCATAGTGTCCATTATTAGGAACAAGTTTTTGTTCTGCATTAATACTGCATTCTATTTTCCTCAACTCAGGTTCATGACTAGCAAAAATCAGGCTTTCCTGCAGGGTGTTCTGAGACAGGCTGTATGTTGTATGGATTTTTGCTTTTGTTTAGAGTAAAAGAATTGGAAGGGTCTCAGACTGGGTACTTGACCAGCAGCAAATGGATGGGGTATGAGTCTCTGAGAGTTTTGTGTTTAAAAGACCTATCAGGTTTTCTGTGATTTTAGACAGGGAGACTACTAGATTGGGAGTCTATAATCCAGTACTCAGAGAACAGTCTTCATGGAACTCATGGTCAAAGAAACTTATTGTTAGGTGGTAGAGAAAACCAAAAATTAGGCTGAGTTTGCTTGGGACTGGCACCAAGTAGCAGCAGGGGTGAAGTGTGCAATAATAACTTTACATGAATTTTAGAAGGAGTGGCTCTCTGAGAGAAAGTTTTGTGCCTTTTGTCCTTTTGTAAACAAACATTAGCAGAAATGCATTGACTTCCTCAGGGAGGGGTGTTCAACTGTTATTTGTAGTTACGCTGGTATGTAACAGTTTCTGATGTACTTTGAACAGACTTTGAGGAAGGAAGATTTGAGCATCTTATTCTGTACTGATGCCTTTATCTCTTTGGGCTAAAAGTGAAGTTTTAAAGGTGGGGATGTAGTGGATGAGATTTATTTCTTGGATGGAGAATGGGCATTTGATTAAGTCTCCTGGTGTTGGCCCTCAGGTTTTTGAGCAGCACAGAAGCTTAGTATTGCACAGGACACCCAGCTCTGTTTTATTTCACAGGGGGCGGGGAGGGGGAGGAAGCAACATAGTTGGTTGCTCCAGGAGCTCAGATGTAATTTGTAGAGCAAAAATTTGCATAGCAACACTGATAACCACTCTACAGTTACATCCTATTGGATGTTCAAAGATGACAAGCTTCAGGAATCACTTAAGAGACTTCAAGGGAGGTCTGAAAGCCAGAAGGGGAAAATTTCTTTTTTTCATTCTTTCTATACAGAGTTCTGTAGTTTTAATGAAAGCTTTTTAGTCTTAGAATGGGCAACTCTTTTCCTAGATTTTCTTAACTTTGGTACTAGAGGAATTGTGATGCCATCAGACTGTTGGGAGGTCTCTGCAAAATATTACTTGTAGTCTTAATGCAATTCCTTCAGAGGTTTACTTGAACTAGCTTTCTGTATAAGTGGCCCCTGGAGTTTTCAGATCTCTGGTTCTTCATTGTCCTAGGAGTAGCTGATATTCTGAGCATATTTGCAGGGGTAGGTCTGAGTTTGATTGCTATCTTTGATGGGGCTTAGATAGATGTGATGCAATTGAGTTAGCTGGACAGCCTACTCACAGTATGAAAATTAGAAACTTCCTGATAAAATTTTACTATAATCGTATCAGTTATACAGTTCTTCAGGGCTGTTAGTTGAGTTGTCCATCTGAATTTTCTCTTTTCTTTTTTGGTGGTGCTGGGAATTGAACTTAGGTCCTTGTGCATGCTAAATGTGCTCTTTACCACTGAGCTAAGTTCCCAGGCCTGAAATCTCAATTTTCATATTTCACTCTTTGGTCTTTTTTTTGAGACAGGTCTTGCTGTGTAGCCTAGACTGGCCTTGAACTTGCTATGTACCAGGTTTGCCTCAAACCTGTAATCTTTTTGCCTCTGCCTCCCCAGTGGTGGGATTACAGATCACTTGGTCTCTTGATTTAAAAAACAAAACAAAAACCCTAAACACAGTAGGGAATAAGTAATGTGATATCCAGTTGCTTTTGGAAATCCATTGAAAAAAAATATTTTTTTTAACTGTACTGAGGCTTGAACTCAGGGCCTACAGCTTGAGCTACTCCACCAGCCCTTTCTTTTGTGTGTGTGTGTGTGTTAGGTATTTTTGAGCTACCTTCTCCCTGTTTATTTGCCCAGTCTGGCTTTGAGCTGCAGCCCTGATCTCCTGAATAGCTTGGATTACAGGTGTGGGCCACTGGCGCCTGGCTTGGGTGTTTTTACTAGCTCTTAGGAATTTGTGGACAGAATGATCAGGAACGTAGTATGGTTCCTTAATTCCTCATAGTGTTTGGAGATTGTCCCTTTCAAGCTCCAGCAAATCTTCCTCCTTTCCCTTCACTTCCAGTGGGCCTTTCTGCTTGTGTTCTTCATATTGTTTTGTCTTTGCTGAGGATCAGTTCAGCGTCTGTTTTTAAAGAGATCCTAGACCACCAGTTGCTATTTTTAGCTAACTACCCAAAGTAGAGATGAGTGATCAGGTGACAATTCTAGTACCCTATGGCTAGGCGGAAAGGAATCTTTCATAGTTGGTAGATAAGGAATCTGGTTTTGGCCCTGGGGGTGTTGAGGACTGGGAGTTGTGGTAAGCCATTATGTTCTTTTACCATCTAGCAGCTCAGAGTTTATGTGTGCAGGTGGCATTGAACTTCTAGTTATTCTTAGGATTAAAGAATCATCATAATTCCTTATCGTTCTATAGCTGTTCATACTTCACTAGGCACTTCTGTCTTCTCACTTGAACTTACTAACTTTGAGGTTCGTCGAGTAGGTTTGTCAAATGGGGAAATAAATGGCAAGTTTTTTAAGGTCTTGTAATAAGTCAGTGATAACTTGAATATCTAGTTCCTAGCCTGGGATTCTTTATGATTCTGCCTGTTGACTTGACTTCTGCCTATTGGTTATTATGAAGTTGGTGGCATTGTCCTCAAATCCAGGGATATAACTTGTTTTATAGGAGCAGTTAGTAAGGGCATCCTGAAATGAAAGTTTCTAAAATAAGAGACTTGTTTAAAGGCCACTGAATGGATTTCTTATTTTGGAAAACAACTTTCGTAATTTCATACAGATAGCTTTTCTTTTCTTCTTTTTTTGTGGAACTGGGTTTTGAACTCAGGGCTTTGTATGTACAAAGCAGGCATGCTGTTGCTTGAGTCCCTCCTCAATCTTCCTTTTTTAAACTGATGGAACAGACATTGAATCCTGGCCCATGATTCCTCCTTTAAAGGAGCCACAGGTTCAAAGTGGGGTTAAGTGCAGGGCAGTATTTCTTGGGGGACAGGTTCCTATCATTGTTCTTTAGATCTTGCTTGTACCATTGTGGTTTATGAGTATTGACGTCAACATTTTCTTCTTATTCTTCCCCCTTGCAAAGTTTTCTCTTGTGTGGTAGATGAGTAGAGCTTTGAGATCAACATCCTTAGATCCTCTCCCAGCACAACTCATTCAAGTCTTGAATGAGAACTCAGGGACAACCTGCTAGCTGCAGGATTTTCAGCTTCTTGCCTTGTAGCTGAGAAACCAGGTTTTACAGTGTACTCTGTACATAGGGTCTAGTATAAGTGCTTTTTTTTGTCATGCTACACAGTCCTCCTTCATGCATGGATTTCTCAAGGATAGGTTGGCAAAGCAAAGGGGCATGGAAAAGCTAGTGAAGGCTCTGGTCTTGGTGTTAATACACAGATTTAGAGCAAGCTACATAGAAACTTAAAGCATATTTGGCCACCTATAAAGCGAAGATTATGGTCCTTTGTCCTGCTACCTCACAGGATTGTTGTAAGGCCCAAAAGAGATCCTGGGCATGAAAGTGCTTTGAAAACTGGAAATTAATGTGAAAGGGGGACGATCACATTGGAGGAATTTTGTGAACTGTTTGCTTGTTACAGTCTGGCTCTCTTGCCTTAATTGGACCTAAGTTGAGAGGTGGATCATGCCAAAATGTGAGTGGTTATTTCCAGCATTTAAGTACTAAGCCTCAAAGTAACCAGTATTTGGTGAGCTTGGGTTGAGATCATGGAATAATTGAGTGATCCAGGAACCCTTTCTGCATTTTGTCTGCTGGTTCATACTTACAGGGACTGAAGATTTTTATTCTGCATTGCAGTTCATCTTTGCTCTTTCTTTTCTCACCAAGGAGTTGGGTGAGGTGGCATGGGAAAAGAGAGAATGGGGAGAAGGCCATAGTCAGAGGCAACTGTTTGGGACAGTTAGAAACTTTTGTTATGGGAGCCACATTTTATGACATACTCCCAGAGAGGAGGGTTTGGAGGCCTGGAGGTAGCTGGCAACAGCTGGGTGCTGTTGTGTGTCCAAATTGGGACCCATCAGGTAGCATGTCCTGCCCCCCTAATTGCTAACCCTCTGTCTGCTGCTTTATCAGACTACGCGTTTGTTCACATGGAGAAGGAAGCAGATGCCAAAGCCGCCATCGCGCAGCTCAACGGCAAAGAAGTGAAGGGCAAGCGCATCAACGTGGAACTCTCAACCAAGGGTCAGAAGAAAGGGCCTGGCCTGGCTATCCAGTCTGGGGACAAGACCAAGAAACCAGGGGCTGGGGATACAGCATTCCCTGGAACTGGTGGCTTCTCTGCCACCTTCGACTACCAGCAGGCTTTTGGCAACAGCACTGGTGGCTTTGATGGGCAAGCCCGTCAACCCACACCACCCTTCTTTGGTCGCGACCGCAGCCCCCTGCGCCGTTCACCTCCCCGAGCCTCTTACGTGGCTCCTCTAACGGCCCAGCCAGCCACCTACCGGGCCCAGCCCTCAGTGTCACTGGGAGCTGCCTACAGAGCCCAGCCTTCTGCCTCTTTGGGTGTTGGTTATCGGACTCAGCCCATGACAGCCCAGGCAGCTTCTTACCGCGCTCAGCCCTCCGTCTCCCTTGGAGCCCCGTATAGGGGCCAGCTGGCTAGCCCTAGTTCCCAGTCAGCTGCAGCTTCCTCGCTTGGCCCATATGGTGGAGCCCAGCCCTCGGCCTCGGCCCTCTCCTCCTATGGGGGTCAGGCAGCTGCAGCTTCTTCTCTTAACTCCTATGGGGCCCAGGGCTCGTCCCTTGCCTCCTATGGTAACCAGCCATCCTCTTATGGCGCCCAAGCTGCCTCTTCCTACGGGGTTCGTGCAGCTGCTTCCTCCTACAACACCCAGGGAGCAGCTTCTTCCCTAGGTTCCTATGGGGCTCAGGCAGCCTCCTATGGGGCCCAGTCTGCAGCCTCCTCATTAGCTTATGGAGCCCAGGCAGCTTCTTATAATGCCCAGCCCTCGGCCTCTTACAATGCCCAGTCTGCCCCATATGCTGCACAACAGGCTGCTTCCTACTCTTCCCAGCCTGCTGCTTATGTGGCACAGCCAGCTACAGCTGCTGCCTATGCCAGCCAGCCAGCTGCGTATGCTGCACAAGCCACTACTCCAATGGCTGGCTCCTATGGGGCCCAGCCGGTTGTTCAGACCCAGCTGAATAGTTACGGGGCCCAAGCATCAATGGGCCTGTCAGGCTCCTATGGGGCTCAGTCGGCTGCTGCTGCCACTGGCTCCTATGGTGCTGCAGCTGCCTACGGGGCCCAGCCTTCTGCCACGCTGGCAGCTCCTTACCGCACTCAGTCATCAGCCTCATTGGCTGCTTCCTATGCTGCCCAGCAGCATCCCCAGGCCGCTGCCTCGTACCGTGGCCAGCCTGGCAATGCCTACGATGGGGCAGGTCAGCCGTCTGCAGCCTACCTGTCCATGTCCCAGGGGGCCGTTGCCAACGCCAACAGCACCCCGCCGCCCTATGAGCGTACCCGCCTCTCCCCACCCCGGGCCAGCTACGACGATCCCTACAAAAAGGCTGTCGCCATGTCGAAAAGGTACTGTATGCCCCTCCGCCTGTGCCCCCAGCTGGGGCTTAGGGCAAGGGGCTAAGGTTGGCATGGGAGGGAAACTGGAGCCACCGGCCCCTCCCTTGGTCTTCTTTACTCCTGTGGGATGTCCAGAGGCTTGAGGGGTTTGGTGTCTGTAAACTTTCCACCAGTGTTCAGGTGGAGCGTAGTGCTCCGCCTGGACTGGTATCAACTATTCAGGCTAGGAAAGGTGTCACCAATCTAGGCTAGCCCAAGTGCCATTGGAGCCACTGCCTGCAGGACTTTGTGGCTGGTACCCTTTTCCACTGTCTGAAGGATACTTAAGCCTGTTACTTGGTTGTCCTGGCTTTGGTGGAGTGGGTGTGAAAGAGTCCCTTTGGCACCAACTGTCTATGGGCAAGTTTAGGAGGTGCGTCCACTCTGGGAAGTTGAGGACCTTGCTTTCGTCCGCCGTTCTGTTGATAAACAACCAAGTTGTTTTTGTGCGGGGCCCAGGGGTGGGGTAGTTTGTTTGTGGTTTGGGAATGTAGACCAAAATTCACAGTGGCCAGTTTGGAAGGGAGGGCTTCAGTGGAGGAGGGCTTGGTTTCCCACTGAGTTGAAACCAGGCTCAATATTGTGGCCTGGATAAGACTATGAGTCTTCTGACAAAAGGAAACCAATCTGATCACACCCTCCCTATCCCCATTGGCATCTCCCCCATGCCCATCTGGAGCTCTCCCCTCAATTGTCTCATTCACCAACTGTCTTCTTCTCTCGACTAGGTATGGTTCCGACCGGCGTTTAGCCGAGCTCTCTGATTACCGCCGTTTATCAGAGTCGCAGCTTTCGTTCCGCCGCTCGCCGACAAAGTCCTCGCTGGATTACCGTCGCCTGCCCGATGCCCATTCCGATTACGCACGCTATTCGGGCTCCTATAATGATTACCTGCGGGCAGCTCAGATGCACTCTGGCTACCAGCGCCGCATGTAGGGCCATCCTGGGGATGGGGCACCATGGGGAGGGAGGGAGGGAGAGAGAGAGTAGAGGTAGGTAGGGTGCAGACCCAGGTTATAACCACTCTGGCCCATACCTCTGCTGGTTGCAGTTTTTCATCCCCTCCCTCTACCTTGTGGGCCTTCCCCAGGAGACAAACCATTTGAGTGTTTGGCAGTAACCTACTTTGTTCCTTCGCCTCAGCAGCACATCTTGCTACTGGCAATAGATCTGCGGTTTCCCCTTTACCCTGACTCCCATCTCCCCAGAATGGGAATTTCTTTTGTTTTTATTTTTCCTGGCTCCCTTTTATTTTTGTGCGCGATATTTAAGGTCGTCTGGATGGGGAAGCAACCTGCAGCTGAGGTCGGCGGCGTCTTTTTCTTTTTAGATGTGAGGGAGGCCAGGAAAGGGTTATCTTATCCATTTCCTATGCACCAAGCTGTGCCAGCAGCCCAGGGGGCCTTGACTGCCCCTCTGTAGACTGTTGAGACTGAAATCCTGTTGGGACAGTTAGTTGGTATGTGTCTAAATCCCTGCTCACCACTGATGTTCTAACTGATGGTGAGTGGCACAGTCCCAATTCCCCATCTCCCCAAGTAGGTGGTGTTAGAAAACCTTAATTTTTTTTCTCTTTTGTATGGACTACAAATAAAACTTGGGGCAATTTGCAGTTTGGAAACCTGGTTGTCATTGTCTTGATTGCACTGAGTGTCAGAGGAGCCAGTTTGACATCCAGGAAGACATGAAAGCTGAGGGAAGGCAGCCTAAGAACCCAGGGTGGGTGTGGAAAGAAATTTGAATGTGGAAATTAGAATGATTTCCCATATGCCAAGTGGGTTTTAGCTCATCTGCGTCCTACTAGCATGCCATCTTTGGGATTGGAGAGTCCAGACCAAATGGTTGGACTTTCTCAGCCTTGAATTGGTCACACCAAAATGTAGTAATTAATGCCCATTTTCCTCTGCTTATGTTTGACTATTTTCCCTGTTTTTTCTCCTGTTTAGACAAAACTTGTGCTCCAGGAGGGTGGTTCTGACTGGGGTTATGGCTTTTCTCAAATAAGAAGTGGTGAATGGGCTGCTGTGGCATTGATAAGGCTAGTGGATCCTTCAGGCAAGGGGCTCAAGTGGGTCCTGGGGTTGGGACCTGCAAAAGGAACATAGTTGGGTGGATGTTATGTCACTGTTTGGTACTGCCCTGTGGTTGAAGAAAGGGGCAAGGAAAATTTGAATCAGGTATGGAGCATTCTGGCCATAGTCCTGATACTTCGCCTGTTGAACTTCACTTCACCATGGATCATCCTTCCTGTGTCCTGCCAACCTCTGCCATCACAGCACCTGAGCCTCCTTTCCCTGTCCCCATCTGTTACGGTTTTCAGATGTCTTCTGGGCTGGGTTTATATTTGAAGGTGTCATGACAAAGGGTAGGGGGTGGGGTGTAAAAATCAAGTAGGGATGCTGGAATTGGATGAAGAATTGAGGATTCTTTATGCTTTTGTTCCAGAACTGAGTGTTAAGACTTGTGGAAAAAATATGGCAGTTCCTGCCAAGGACAAGATGGAGGCTTGGACTTAATGATGGGTGAATGAAAGAAGACTGGTAGAGTGGGGTAATAACCAGAAAACCTACTGATGCTCCTTTAGGAAGAGTGCCTTAGAGACTTGATTTGGGAGCCTGATGGAGCAAGATGACTTGGGGCAGGGTGTGTGTGTGTATGCGTGTGTGTGTGTGTATGCGTGTGTGTGTGTGTGTGTATGCGTGTGTGTAGAGGGTGCCTGCCTCCTTCGTTGGTTTCATGTGAACCTGCCCATGACAGAGTAGCTTGCTCTGGATGTCCTCTTCCTTCTGCTTATCGTGTAAAACCATGGCCTTATAACCACAAGTTCTTGTGGATGCTAAGTGGGGTTATCTCAGGGAGTTGGGGCCATAGCTCCTTTCTTTGCTTCTTTTTCTGCTCATTGCCTTGCCTTCAAGTGCTTGCTGCTCCTTTTCATTTCTTTGCAGGACTGGGAAAGAATGGGAAGAGGTGTTTGATAGGTTTCTTGTTAATTTTCTATCTGATGGTAGAATGATTTGAGGGCTAAGTTGAAGAGCTCAGCTTTGATTATTGCCCTGGAAAATTGAGGGTTGGTTGTAGGGCTATGATTGTGGCCTTGTATACTTGCAATGTTTGTCAATGTGGCTTTCTGTTGTCATCTTTTCTCTCCAGTCAGGGTTCTGCCACTGTCCCAATTCCATGGTTCCTGCAAAAAAGAGCTTAATGTGCTCTTGGCAAATGTTGATGTTCTTTGTTACAGCTGGGATTCTTCAGAGTGACCTGGCCTCTTAACTGCCTGTCATCTTTAGGTGCTGGTGCCCTTGCTGCCTCAGCCCTCAGGCATGCCAGAAGGAGCTACAAAGCTTAAATCATTTGTCATTTTCATTCCTTTGCAGATTGTTTTAAAAATGTACCCTTTTTTATTTAAATTACACCATCTGTGTTAATATTATAACCCACTCATACTTTGCTTTTTGTAGATTTCGGATTGCCGAGATCCATAACTTTAAGAAAAGTTGGTTTTAGTGGATGGGAGGACAGACATTTAATATTTTTTGGGAAAATGAGCTCTCAATGTATCTTTGGATTATTCAGCTTTTAAATCTATCAACCTCCACAATTTGTCCATCATTGGAAAAGTTTTCATTTGTTTATTCCTGGAAGTAGACCACGTAGAGGTGTCTAGTCTTGTCAACCTACTCTCTTTGGAGGCTTGGATCTTGTCTTAAATTTTGTAGTGTAGGCCTGGGGCTCCATCTCTTGCAGTGGAGGTAATAGGGCTATGACTGAGGGGCCAGCCTCTATAGGTATGCTACTATTTTAGTCATAACCACCAGTTAAGGTGTGCCAAAATCCTTGCATAGTCTGTTGATTCTCCACGTTTTTTGTCCTGTCAAGCAAACAAGTGGACTATACCAGATGGGTGAAGTCACAATGAAAATATTTAGTAGATTTATGGACTAGTGTGCTATGCAATAGGATAAGACTCTCACTTATTAAGGTACCTAAATTATATAGATACCTTAATAAGTGGGAGTTTAGACTACTACAGAAAAAACAGTTTTTTTAAATTTTCTTTTTTGGTGGTACTGGGGATTGAATTTAGAGCTGGTATCATTTGAACCACTCTGCCAAGCCAAGAAATTCTTTAAAAAGTTTTAAGTAGTGGTGAATCATTTGAAATATATGTAGTGCTTTGAAATGCAGTGCTGGGGTAGCTGAAGTTGTGTGGCTGACCTAGAGAAATTAACATTCTGGAAGGCAGAACCTACCACAACGAGCTAGCTAGTTATTTTGCAAGAAGTGTGATTGGTTAGGAAGGAAAGGATGTGTCAGGCCAGTAGTTAGAGAATACTTTTTAGAGATGGGATTTAATTTGAAAACTGACTTGTTACTGAGAGAGTAAGGCTGTTGTCTCAGGTTTCTTAAATTTGAATCCTGACTTGACTTCTTAGCTGTATGATATTGGACATGTCAGAAACTGTGTGGGTTTTGTCATCCAACATTTACTGTAGTTCCAAGCAGTACAATAGTTTTCATAGACACCAAAATGCATTAGATTATTTCTAAATCTGTTTAATAAGTGAGGAAATTTTTGATCCCCAGCAGTGTCAAGAAAAAAGATCACATGGCTGACAAAGTGGTGATCAAGGAATTGAAGCAGCCATTTGAACCATCCTGGGCTTTGCTTGTTATCATTATGCTATGCTAGTGTTGGGAGGGTCAAATGAAAACATCTCATAGTCACTTCTCATTGAATGTTAGCCGTCTTATAGAAATGAGGAGTTAGAACATTTCTGGGAAGCTTGGGATGGCCTAATGGAGCACTCAGCTGAGCAGAGAACTCTGGATATAGATGTGAGTTTAGTGAGTTTTTCATTGCACTGTACATAGGAGTAATTTTGAGGCTATGAGCCACCTCTAGTCTCTGGCAACATTGTCCTCTGTTGTAGGATCACCTAACTGTGAATTTGGAAAAGAAAGGTTACTGTACAAGGGGAAGGACTTATGGAAGGCTAAGAGGGTATAGCTGGAGTGGGACTAGAGATTTCAGATGCTTGCACTGGTAGTTCCCTATGACCATCCATAGAGAATACTTTTTTTTTTTTTTAATGAAAAACCTTTTAGTTTTGTTTTTCAGAAATGAATATAGTTTCACTGTTTCTCATCTTTTAAAAACATTGACAATGACGTCTAAAAAATTAATACAGCTTTCTTGCTTGTTCTGTCTCTCTCTTTTTCCCCTCTCATCTTTTAAAAACATGAATCAGAGCTGGCAGAGTGACTCAAATGGCAAAGTGACATCCTGTACTGGCCCATTTCTTCTACAGGGAAGAATACTGACTTAACTTGGCCCTTAGATTTTTTTAACTCATTTCTGGACCAGGAGCCGGAGTTACTGGTTAGAAGTATGAATAAATAAATATATATATGTGTATATATATGTATTTTTCATCTTTAAGGGTGTGAAACTAATTCAGATTATTTAGTCACATCTAAGTAGTTTTCACTGACACCAGTATTTTACCTTTAAGTTTGGGTTTGTCTGGGATGCCCCATCTCTCAGTTACATGCATGTAATACTGCTCCTTTTGCTGAAGATTTGCAGCCAGAATACATGTTTATTCTTGGCTCTTACAAAAATGTCCACTTTTTGGATGACATTGGATAAGTCACTTTCCCTCTTTAGGAACTTGGTAGCCTGCTCAGCAAATGAAGAATCACTGGGCACAGTGGCATGTCTTTATTCCCAGTACTTGGGAATACAGCAGTGGTACCTACAATGTTCCAGAAAAAAGGTGGTTTAAGATATTTTTTGTTTTTGTGGTGCTGGGGAATTAAACCCAGAGCCTTGCTAGGCAACCACTCTACCCTGAGATACATATACAGCGCAGACAAGATGTGTGCTTTTAAAACATTCCATTCAGTATCATCCTCTGGATGTGGGGTGATGAGTAAGAGGATTTGAATCAGATGTCTTGTTTTTTTTTTGTTTTAGAACTTTTTTTAAGTTCTTTTATTCTCAGTAACATACATTTGGTTAAATGAACACTCTGAGCTACAAACCTCTGCCTAAAGCTTCATTTCACTGCATTTGTCATAGTGGTGATCATAAACAGCATTGGCTCCTTCTGGCTTAATTCCTTTTTTTCCCTTTGCAGTGTTGGGGATTGAATTTAGGGCCTTGTACATGCTAGGCAAGGGCTCTACCACTGCTGTACACCATCTCTGTCCAAGATCTTAACCTGATACTGACTGAAAAACCCAGTCACTTCTCTCTTTTTTGGTTATCAAGAAATTACCTCTAAATTCATTCAAACAGATTGGGAGATTCCAGCAGTAACCAGATTGAGTAGGGTATTAGTACATGGAGAAGAGGGTTTTTTTCCTTTCAATTGTGATTGATTTTAAAAAGCAGGGGAATAATTTAAATGTTCATTTAGTTGGATGACTTGAAAAATTACATATACACACAGATTTTCAGAAGGGAAATCAAGTAATTAGATTTCGGGGGGTGAAAGGCAAAGGTCAATAGTCTTGATGTCTGTACACTGGTATGAATTGTGATCCTGAGATTATATTTCCAGTCTCTTCCCCTTTAGACCTGTAGATATTTTCTTTTCATGGTATGGTAGTTTGGAAGAAAGTTTTATTTCCAGGGCTGTTGGGACACAAAAAATCTGCAAGATCAAACTGAAAGGAGATGAGTGGATTTCCATTCCATATGTGTTTTCTGCTGCAGATTGAGTTGTGGTACTCTTAACATTGGCCCCCTTTGGAAGGGCATATGCAGAAGACTAACAATTGGTTTTCTTCATTACCGGTCCTGTGGCCTTTACTCCGTCTCAGGTGCATCAGGATTTACAGAGAAATGGAACAAAACTAGTGCCTATATAAATGTCCAATGTTGACCTTTTTTTTTTTTTTAATAGCGAATAGGCTCTTGATTAGTTTCTTAGTTTTTTTTTTTAGCTATTGGACTCTTTAATCATGTTGGGTTTAAAAATCCACTCTTTTCCAGTATTCCATCTTCTGCTTTACAAAACTTTTTTTTTTTCTTTTGTGGCTGCTTTGGGTGGTGTATGTACTATTTATGTCATTTCCATTTCTTATGATCCCTGTCCTCATAAACAATGCACTGCTTTTAGCCTGTTCTGTGCGTTTTTTAAGTTCCTTCATCCAGCCCTTGCACCCCCAATTTCCCATTTAACTCCTTCAAAAGCTGCTTTGCAAAGGGTCGTGACTAAAGCTGCTTGCAAAATGGATATGGGATTATGTAAAGCAGCCAAAGGGTGAGAAAAAATGAGGGAGCTGGACCCTGTGAAGAATGTTTTGATTGTATTTGCTTACAGCTGATTGTGACAAAGCTCTTCCCTCTACGGTCGATTCAAGGGGCTTAAACCTACAGCTCTGGTTGATGGCGCCCAATAAAAATGAAACAAACAAACACTTTGCTCCCGTTTTTTCTCAGGGACAGGGCGGGGTGAAGG
This sequence comes from Castor canadensis, assembly GCF_047511655.1. Taxonomy (NCBI): domain Eukaryota; kingdom Metazoa; phylum Chordata; class Mammalia; order Rodentia; family Castoridae; genus Castor; species Castor canadensis. Next base: position 203,412,779 of record NC_133386.1, read on the forward strand.
CGGGGGTCTGTTCAGTGTTCACGGTCACAGAAGTTTCAGCCTGGGTCCTGGGAGGCTGCTGCTTAGAGGGAGCGGGAGCGGGAGTGGGAGCGTGAGCGTGCCTGTGCCTCTGCCTCCTGGGCGGTGCTACACATCTGGGCCATTACAGTGTAGATGGAGCGGGACCTGCTGACCGCTTCACAGTGGTTTTAATTTGAGAGTAGCTGCGGGACTCTCGGGGCTATAGTGCGGATTGTGGCCGAAGGAGGTTGTTCTTCTCAGGTTGGGTGGTGGGTGTGTGGGGTCCTTCGCTGTTTTTCTTACCTGGCGTCTAGGCGTAAGCTATTGTCTCAGCATGTGGGCTTCGCAGGGGGAGAGGATGGCGTTTGGGAGTTCAGAGGGAGAAATTTGGAGTGGAGGGCAAAATGGAGCACGGAATGCTGTCAGGATGTGCACGTGGAAGGGGCGAAATGTGAAAGCTTAAAAAGTTGGCGCCACGAAGCTACAGACTGCCATACAGGAGCCTCCGCTCGCTCCGCCTAATGGCGGGCCGCACCTCGCCGGCAAGGCCCACGTCTGTAGTTCCTCCCTCACGCCGACTTCTTGCCCAATCAGTGGCTTCGGCTTCGCTAAGTTGGTGCTCATTGGCTTTCGCATAAAAGCTCCGGGGGGTTACTGACGTTTCCACCTCTTCCCGGCCTCTCAGGTAATTGGCGTTCGTGGTAAGCAATCAGGAAGAGGATCTCCGGGAACGCCTGCCTTTTACTTTATTGAACGGCCAACCGGTGGTAGGTTCACCTCCCCCTTTCTACCCAGAGTTACTGCTGCGGCCGCCGCCATTTTAGCGTTTTGTCAGAAGCGTCGGCGCCGTGAGGAAGAGGTCCTGCAGATTTCCGTGCGGTGAGAGACTCCCGGGTCCTTCCACTGTTTATCTTTCGCTCTGTGAAATCTCTCACTTCCTTGGGCGTCCGAGGTGTCCTAGTGGGGTCGCGGCCTGCGCACCCGTCACTGAGAGCGGACCCCGGTCCTCGGCTTTGCGCGGTAAGCTTGAAGCAGCCCTTCCCCCACCTCCATCCCCCGAGAATACCTTGCTTTACACCGCTCCCAGCCCCTACCCCACTTGGCTCCACTTCGTCCTTCGGCGTTTCCACCGACATAGCCGTTAGGCTTAGTACGTAGCACCCCCTCTGGAGGATTCCTCAGGCCCTGTGACAGTGTTGCCCGGTGAATGAAGCCCCTCTGCTGGCCGGACATTTCTCCATTCAGCAGGAGCTCGTAAGACCGTATCCCGAGAGAGGCGTCCCCACTCCAGCGCTCGCCTGTGCTTTCCACGCCTGGCTCCCTGGTGCAAGCCCTGAGTTCAATATTTCGAAAGGAAACCCCTAAACATAGGTGCTGAAGGCCCACTTTTCCGGAAATGGTGGTTACTAAAAGGACGAGCTAATTTTAATTTCATGCAGTTAATCGGCAAGCCCAGTACTTGTTTTCTCATTGTCCTCATAGTGAGGAGAAAAGCAGTGTCCACAGCTCTTCGTTGTGCTCAAAACTCATTCCCATTTTTGTTGGAAGTGTCTAATTCTTGAACCCGTTGTCTAGGGTTGGAGATGCAGCTCTGTGGCAGAGGCTTGCCTAGCATATAGTGTCCTAGGTTCCAACCCCACCACCACAAAACCAAAACCAAACCCCTTTGTCTACTAACGACTGCCCTGTTACAGAGCTCTTCTCATTCTTTCGTGTTCTTTGGCGGGTACTACAACAGATCTCCTTATTTCACTCCCATTTCCCTGTTACTGTTGTGTGGAGGTGTGAGTGTGGGCATATGTGAGAGAAAATTGTTTGGAGCTGTGTGCTATAGTGAAAGAAGATGACATTGATGTGTTTTTAATATAGCTGCTGTGGGCTTAAGGTCTTTTGCTAAAAATCTTCTTTCTTTCCCAGGCTGTGTCAGGATGGTGAAGCTGTTCATCGGAAACCTGCCCCGGGAGGCCACAGAGCAGGAGATCCGCTCCCTTTTTGAGCAGTATGGGAAGGTGCTGGAATGTGACATCATTAAGAACTACGGCTTTGTGCACATAGAGGACAAGACGGCGGCTGAGGATGCCATACGTAACCTGCACCACTACAAGCTGCACGGAGTGAACATCAATGTGGAAGCCAGCAAGAATAAAAGCAAAACCTCAACAAAGTTGCATGTGGGCAACATCAGTCCCACCTGCACTAACAAGGAGCTTCGGGCCAAGTTTGAGGAGTATGGTCCAGTCATCGAATGTGACATCGTGAAAGATTATGCCTTTGTACACATGGAGCGGGCAGAGGATGCTGTGGAGGCCATCAGGGGCCTTGATAACACAGAGTTTCAAGGTGAATCACTCTCTTTGGGTAGAGAGCTGAACACAAGGCTATGTGCAGACGTTGGATGAGTAAAGGGAGGGATTGGAATAGAGATAAAACTGGTGTCTGGCTGGTGGTGAAGGATGGGTGATGGGTGCCATAAAATGAATTGTAGACTGCATGATTTAGAAATCAAGTCTGGGAAAAAACCCATGTGGTTTTCATTTGGAGCCCTTAAGGCTTTTGTGCCTCTCCATTTAAAAATCGTTTTCTCTGAAGATACTCAATTTATTGTCGTCTTTCTTTTTTTTGGTGATAGAGTGCTTTACTCTGAATTTATTGCCTCAGCACTGTATCACTATTATGTCTCACTTGATATATAAAGAACCAGTTAAAACAACATACTAGAGCAGAATTCCTTTTAAGCTCCCCCATGTCCCCCCACCCTTAACTTTTTAACTAGGATATAGTCTAGTTAATTTTGTACTAAATCTGTACTAATAGGTTACATTTTGAAAGCCACTCTAGAATTAAAAGACTGACTTTAGGAGTCTATGAGGAGGAGGCATTGGGATTTGGGATTTTAATGGCATGTCTTAAAATTGGTGTGAGGGGTAGACTGACTTCATCTTTGGTGAATAGTGTACTTATTTGGGTGTTACCTTGGAATCCTGACTAGATGAGTTTGTATATGTAGAGAACAACATGGATGGTGGTGTGAATTGTCACTTTATTTGGAAGCGATTCTGTTCTCTTGGTTTAAGATCTAAACTCCCTTGTTAGGAGTGGCATTTAGGAGATAGTAACCATGGTGAGCAGCCAGCTGAACTCTTAACTCTTCGCCCCTTCCTTTGGGTCCCCAGTGTCTGCTTTTCCCTGTGGTTGTAATTAACATCTGAATAGAGTATATGCCTATAACTTGTGGCTACATTTTAAATGTATGTTCTGACCATATTGACATGAACATGGTGGTGACTGGTTCTTTTCCTGAGTACACTGCCTTTATTAAGATGTGCTTTTAACTACCATTTCTGTTCATTTGCCTTACTTAAAGCTGGAGGTCTTATTCCCCCAGGTAGTGGGTGCCTTGTGTCATGGGCATTGCTGTGAGCATTAGTTAAAAAAAAAAAAAAAAAAAAAAGTGTTAGAGATCTCTTAGGTCTAGTTTGCTTTCCTTTTTTAATTGGCAAATTGAGAATTATTTTGTCAGCATCTTAATTAGGAGCAAAGATTGCTGTTGTGGAGGGTTATGGTTTGACTTCTGATTTTTGGATACTGTTTGACACTTTTAGTCATAGAAGTGATAATGTGTTGCTAGTAGCAGTTGCATGTATAGGGGAGGACAGTGTGGTTTGATCAAGGGCAGATGATGAGGAAGGCATCTGAAACTGGTGCTAACTTACGTTTAGTCGTTTTTACACTGTTTGCCTTAATATCACCTGCCCTCCACCCTCGTACTGCAGAGAATGGAACCCAGGGCCACATGCATACTAGGCAAGTATTGTACAACTGAGCTATACCCCAGCCCCTCTTTTTCTTTTCCTTTGGATGGGGAGGTGTCTCTCACTATGTTGCCCAGGCTGGCCTCGAAATCTTGGGCTCAAGCCATCCTTCTGCCCTCAGCCTGCCAAATAACTGAAGTAAACTAAAGGCATGCATCAGTTGCATGCCAGGCGCTCTACTGCTTGAACCATGCCTTCAGTCCATTTTGCTCTGGTTATTTTAAAGATGGGGGTTTTGCAAATTAATCGCCAGGGCTGGCCTTGAACCTCGAGCCTTCCAATCTCAGCCTCCCAAATAGCTAGGATTGTAGGTGAACATCCAGCATTGGCCCTTTAATTTCTTTATACTAATTTATAGTATCACCAGTTGCTGAGTGGTGCTATTTTTGGCTGTTCTTTTCTCTCAGTGTTGGGTATTCTCTTTGTTGTTTGTCCAATAAAGAAAAATCTATTTTAGATGTTTAAAGATTTAGTTTCTCTCTCTTTCTTTCTTTCTTTTTTTTTCTTTTCTGGTGTTGTGATCGAACCCAGGGCCTCACACATGCTAGGTAAGCACTATACCACTGAGCTACATCCCAGCCCTAGCTTCTCTTTTGCATTAGAATCGGCAGATCCTTAAATCAGGGTATTTATTGACCTTTATATCTCAAATGTGGTCTGTTAGTTTCTCGGTTGCATTTGTTTTCTCTAATTTTGTCAGGTGCCAAAGGTATTCCTTAGGCAAATGGCCAGACACAGGCTAGCATTTTAAGGCACTTAAATACATAATCATCTATCTTAGTTTGTTTCTTTTATTTATTTATTTATTTATTTATTTATTTAGGGGGCACTGGGGCTTGAACTCAGGGCCTCTTGCTTGCTAGGCAGTTCTACCACTTGAGCCACTCTACCAGCCCTTTTTTTGCGACAGGTATTTTTGAGATAGGGTCTCCAGAACTATTGAACTGTGACCTCCTGGTCTCTGCCTCCTAAGTAGCTAAGATTACAGGTGCGAATCTCTGGCATCCAGCTCTTAATTCTTTTAATGACTTGCAACCTAAACTTAAAGTATGTAATAATTAAACCAGGAACTATTTTTGGTGTTTTGTTCCCTCCACTCCTTTTTCTAGTCTTCTAGAGCTTAACTTTAATTTTGCAGATAAAGTCATATATTTACCATTCACTTCTTAATATCTGTGTGCTTTGATGCATTGCAGTCAGTAAATTGGAAAGACCTTGGTGGATTTGGATTGGATCCCATATGAATCTGCATTTGTCACTCAACCGGTAGATTTATTGGTGGAAATTGCTCAGGAGATTTAGAGTTCAGTTTTAACTTTTCCTAGTTTCTGCTTTTCTTCTGTTAGGATTTTCAGAAATAGTGTTTCATTTTCAAAATATAAATTGTGATCCCCCCCCCCAAAGAAAAGTAGTATTAAGTGCATGTTCTTAGAGTCTCACATTCTTTTGTTCTTTCTTCATTTCCTCTCTTCCTCCCTTCCTTAATAGGGTCTGGCTGTGTAGTCCAGGCTGGTCTCAAACTCAACTGTCCTCTCACCTCAGCCTCTTGAGTGCTGGGGCTACAGGCATGCACCACCAAGTCCACTTTCACATTCTTATTTAGAGAAAGAGTACTTTAGTTTTGCTAAACTGAGCAGTTTGGTCCATTGACTAGTGTTACTGATTATTCTCTACTTTCTCATCCTCTTTTCCATGGCTTACAAATATTCTGTCTAAAAATCGGGGCATTTTTGTGAACAGCTTGCCCTATTTTCGTTTGACCCTACCAGAGGGTCACTAAAATTAGTTGTCAGATTAAGAATCCTTATTAGGATGATTATCAGAAACTATTTAAAACACTCAGTTAAAGGGGAAAGCTTTCCTTCAACTTGTTTTGTGTTCCCTATTCTCCTCAGTTTATGATTTGAAGCCTGACAGCACTGTATCAAATCCTGATCACTTTTGTTTTGGGTGGTATTGGGATTTGAACTGAGTGCTTGTTAGGCAGGTGCTCTACCACTTGAGCCACTCTGCCAGGCCTTTTTTGTGATGGGTGTTTTCGAGATAGGGTCTCACATACTGTTTTCCTGGGCTGGTCTTGAACCACGATTCTCCTGATTTCTGCCTCCTCAGCAGCAAGTATTACAGGCCTGAGTCCCTGGGACCAGGCTGATCACTCTTGAATGGTGGTATGGTAACTTTAGAGTCTTGCTGTCTTTGGTTTTGGGGGAAGATATAAACCTGGCCTTGATATTCTCCTGTTTAATGGAATCAGTCTTGATAGTGAAGACTGAAGGTGTCAGAAATGTGGAACACTTACTCTTGGTGTTTGGCCACTACTGGGAGCAGATTTTTTTTTCCTGCAGTTACTTGGCAGTGGATGAGATCTTTGTTTAGGAGCGAGGGTCATTTCTTAAGTGGTAAACTGGTGTTAGATCTGTAACATTTCTTCATCTACTTCATCTATTCAGCTGAAAACACGTCATCGTACTGAATTTATTTGTTGGGCCTTATTTTTTTCTTTTTAAATCTTTTTGGCAAAGGCGAGTCAAGCATTAAGAGTTGTCTAGGTAAAGCCATTGTTATGACCAGTGGCTGGGGTAGGGGTTTGGCCTATGACTAAGAGTGATAGCAACCCTTCTTGCGTCTGTTTCTTCAAGGCAAACGAATGCACGTGCAGTTGTCCACCAGCCGGCTTAGGACTGCGCCCGGGATGGGAGACCAGAGCGGCTGCTATCGGTGCGGGAAAGAGGGGCACTGGTCCAAAGAGTGTCCAATAGATCGTTCGGGCCGCGTGGCAGACTTGACCGAGCAATATAATGAGCAATATGGAGCAGTGCGTACGCCTTACGCCATGAGCTATGGGGATTCATTGTATTACAACAACGCGTACGGAGCGCTCGATGCCTACTACAAGCGCTGCCGTGCTGCCCGGTCCTATGAGGCAGTGGCAGCTGCAGCTGCCTCTGCGTATAATTACGCAGAGCAGACCCTGTCCCAGCTGCCACAAGTCCAGAACGCAGCCATGGCCAGTCACCTCACCTCCACCTCTCTTGATCCCTACGATAGACATCTGTTGCCGACTTCAGGAGCTGCTGCTGCCACAGCTGCTGCTGCAGCAGCAGCCGCTGCTGCTGTTACTGCAGCTTCCACTTCATATTACGGGCGGGATCGGAGCCCCCTGCGTCGCGCTACAGCCCCAGTCCCTACTGTTGGAGAGGGCTACGGTTACGGGCATGAGAGTGAGTTGTCCCAAGCTTCAGCAGCCGCGCGGAATTCTCTGTACGACATGGCCCGGTATGAGCGGGAGCAGTATGCAGATCGGGCGCGGTACTCAGCCTTTTAAAGCTTGAGGTGAGAGCGGTGGGTTGTCCCCTGTTCTGATTTTGCCATCCCATCCCTCCTGCGGCATAAAGAGCTCCAATTAGGCTGCATGCTTGCTTGCTTTTTGCAAGGTTGGGCTGAGGTTTTGAGCATAGTTCAAGGGTTAGGAACAAGTCCTAAATGCTTAACTTTAAGTAAATGTTCTTGGCCCTCATTGCTGTTTTTCTAGCATTTCTGCTAGTAGGAGTCACTTTTCTGTTTTTTTGTGGAAAAACACAGAATGATGTGCTGGTGAATTTTGGGTCATACCTGTGTGCTACAGTTGGACTGATCCTGGAATCCAGACATTCAGAGTCAGGTGTCCTGCTTCTCAGAGCCTTTGTTGAGTTTCCTTGATGTGTGGTATTACAAGTCTTCAAATTTTCTGTGTGTTTCATGCTATGTGAAGGGTCTGATACAACTACTAATGATAAAGTGTATAACCCTAGTTAACTAGTTACCACTGCTCAGGTCCTAGTTAACTGTGAAGACTACCAAGATGGCATCATCTTAATCTTGAAGTGTATTTCTGACATTCCCAAACAATTCAGCCCTTACGTGTTTTGTAGAACTTAACTTGATGGTAAGTTGACGCAGAGAAAAGTAGAAAATCTCTCTTACGAAGTTCAGCAAGGAACTCTGGACTTGCACTGCAAAATCATTCCCTGAAAAGAATGCCCACTCTTATCTTTGACTGTCCTGGAACAGCCTCTTTGTTCAAGTTAGGTGTTTTGTTCCCACAGTGTTTGGTTTGACATCTTTCACTTTATCGAGGTATCTGGCAACATAAGTACATGCACACCTATTTTTCTCTTTGGTGATGTTGAAATTCAGGGCTGGGAGTGTTGCCATAAGCAGATCTCTCCCTTCATCTTCCCACTAGTTATGGGCATTTAATACTCTTGAGCCACCACCTTTACCTTGAATCCTAGCTTTATTCTCTACCAAATATTTTGAGCTTCATGATCTATTTGGTTCTACTTGAATGTATTCTCTTTTGATGCTTGACAGCATTGGGCTCTAGGTTTTTGAGATTAGTGTTGTAGTTAAGGGTAATTCTCAATACCCTGATGAGTTGTGATTAATCCCAGTGTGTCCCTTAGCCCATGTCCCAGACATTATCATAGGTCCTTAGTCCTATACAAACAGCAGGAGTGATACTTTGTCATCTTTTCAATTAGGAAAGAAGGTATGTGACTTGCCCAGGTCCATTGTATAGGAAATAATTGCTTGGGCTCATTCGCTAGGAAGGTGACTGGAACAGAAACTTAAGTGACTTTGTGTAGCTTACACATACCCTCTAGCGCCTTCTTTAAAAGTTAGTTTCTTAAGTAGGCAGAGTTGGATGTTGTTAGATCTTAGAACTTGCTCAGTTGATGTTACTTTTGTCTCTGCCTTGCATGGTTTTTAACTTGGATCTTGGCAGTAACTCCCAGATTGAAACAGACTGTTGACTTTTTACCCCAGAACGTTAATTGGAACCTTTCCTTTTTTTCTTCTTTGACATTTTCTGATGTGGAATTAGCTTCTCTGGGGAATGCTATTGTTAACATCAAGAGCAATGGGATGTCTTTGCGTAATTTCATGAAAGAAGATATGCTGTTTAATTTGGAGAAAGACCTTTATCTAGGATTTAGTCTTCCACAATGGTTCTCTGGCCTTTTTCTTTTTTTAGAGATGACGATACTGGGAAAAGGGTACAAGTAAACAGAGTTATCACAAGTTATCAGACTTGGTAAAGATAGTCTTCGAAGTTTTAAGTGGGAAAGCCCTTTTGAGCTTTGCTGTAAAGCCACTGTATTGTGCTCTCTTTCAGGTGGGATGTGTGTGGGCTGAAATTCCAAGCTGCGGTTGTGCATGGGAGAGAATACACCCTTCGTGGTACCCCATCTCCGGGACGTTCTCAGCTCTGTGCGTTCAGGAACCGTGGACCTTAATTTACTTTGCTAAGTTCAGACCTCCTTTCCTCACTCCTGCCAATTTTCCTGGGTTTTTTTTTTGTTGTTGTTGTTTTTGTTTTTGTTTTTAAGTACTTCTGTAGCTTCCCATTTATGTTATGTTCTCCCAGCAGGCCTCATTGTATGCAGAAACTAGTGGGGGCTGTGCTGTCACCTTCCTGCCACCTGCCTCCAGTGGGTGTTGGATTTGGGAATGACCTTGTGAGAGAGTCACTGCTCCAGGGTTTCTTTTTTGGCCCAAAGGCTAGACCTGTAGAGTTGAATCACTTTTTTTCTTTCCGGTGAAATAAATGTTTTTTCAACTTAGGGTATGTGTGGTTTGAGAGAGTTCTTGCTTGGGCTTGTTTCTGCGTTCTTTATTTGTACCTTAGGAGAAGGGGAGGGTCTAAAGATTAAGATAGGAGGCTTTGGGTGAACATTACTGCAGGTGTTTTTTAAATTGTAGATAGAACTTTTAGGTGCTAAGGAAAAAGGTTATAATGAAGAATGGAGGCGGGCAAACTTACTCCAATGAAGACTTGTACTGGTTTACCTTTGTTATAAAACCAACTACTTACTAGTAGTTTAGAGATGTAGGTCTTTCTCGGTTAGAGAAATAATCCCCTACGACTACTGTTCCAACCACTCAGTCAGCATTTCTGGCTTGACTTATTTCCAGAAAAGAGGTATAGAGGAAAAGAAGGGTTTGAGGGAGAAGGGGGCAGCTTTCACTTTGGAAAAAGGTGATCCCATGGGAGAGACCATATGCTACTTCTATAGGCCAGAAACACCTGTGATACCTTTTACCATCTATTTGTATAGCTCTGCCAAAATCTGGAAGATACTTGAATAGTCCCATTAGCATCTCCTAGATTATACTAACAGCCTTTAGATGATCAGCATACAGAAAGGACCTAGCAGTAGCTTTCAGTAAGCTTACTGAACAGTGAGGATGGGAGCTGGGGGTTGAGTGCAAGGAAGAGCCACTGCCTTAAGTAGTTAAGAGTTTTTGCTTGTTTTGAGACAGGGTCTTGCTTGTAGCCCAGGCTGGCCTGGAACTTGGGATCCTTCTGCTTCCACCTCCCAGTTGTTGGGGTGTCAGGTATTCTCCACTGCCTGGTGCTGGTTTTTTGTTTTGTTGAGACAGGGTCTTACTAGTAGCCTGGGTTAGCCTTGAAACTTGCTATGTAGCCCAAGCTGGCCTCTAACTTGTGATCCAGCAGCATCGGCCTCAGTACTGGGATTACAGGTGTGTGCCACCACACCCAGCTTTTTTTTCCCCATTGAAATGGGGGTCTTAGTAGCAGGCACCTGCAACTGCACCCAGCTATTGTCTTCCATATTTTTGTTCTCTATTTCTTGCTCCAGTTTCAGCATACAGGACGGTGTTTTAGTAAATACTGAGCACCTTCTGTATGTCAGACTTGCTTTTGGGATGGGGTTGGGAAATGAGAGAGAAAGGATTGGTCTATACTGGATGATTTCTCAGGTTCTAATTTTTTTTATCCTGTTGATCTAACTTGTAGATCAGATTAGAACAGCTCTGTATCAGTAAAAAGTTATTAAATGTTTTCTATGATGTGAGGCCTTGTGCAAGGTGTTTTAAAGTGTTCTCACTTAATTCTCCCAGCGAATAGTGTTCTTACCAGTTTTTTCCTTCCCTGTCTGGGTTGGTTTTCTGTGGCACTGCCATCTATTAGAAAGGATCATACCTACTTTGGTCCCTCTTTTTCTAAAGGACACCTATCACTGACCTGCACTTACACTATTTTCATTACATCCCTTGGGTGATGGGTGGGGTTGTGGCAAGTTTCAAAAGATGGGAAACTAACGGTATTCACTGATTCAAGTTTGATACTTTTCAAGGTGGCACTTATATGAGGGGAGTAGATAGGATGCATTGTCAAGTAGAGAACTTGGTCTAAATGTTGATGGTCTGAAGGATTTTTAAGGAACATGTCATGCATAGTAGATTAGACCTGGGCTTTTTTTTTTTTCTTTTTTTGAAACTAGGTCTCACTGTGTTGCCAGGCTAATCTCTGAACTCCTGTGATCAAGTGATCCTCTTGCTTCTGCCTCCTGCTAGGATTACAGGCATGAGCCACCAGCGCCCAGCTTTAAATGGTGCTGGGGATTGAACCCGTAGGCTCCCACACACTTGGCAAGCACTTGCTTTCTGGTTTAAGACCAGGTATCTCTCTGTCAAACAACCTAAGAGTATTTTTCATGGCTCAGAGTTAAACGTTAAAACTTTTTCTTGAGACAGGATCTCACCTGTGTAACGCCAGGTTGGCCTCAGACTCATGCTCTTCCTGCCTCAGCCTTTCTTTTTTAAAAAGCATATTTGCCTGGTGTGGTGCATGTTTGTAATCCCAGCACAAGAGAATTGAGAGTTTGATGCCAGCCTGGGCTACCTAGCAAGCCTGTTTCTCAAAAAAAAAAAAAAAAAACAGAAAACTGGCTGGACACTGGTGGCTTATGTCTGTGATCCTAGCTACTCGGAAAGCAGCGATCAGAAGGATTGTGGTTCAAAGCCAGCCCTGGGCAAATAGTTCATGAGACCCTATCTCAAAAATGCCCAACACTAAATAGGGCTGGTGGAGTGGCTCAAGTGGTAGAGTGGCTGCCTAACAAGTGTGAGGCCCTCAGTTCAAACCCCAGTACCGCCAAACAAAACAAACAAAAAAAAAACACACTTGCAAAAACTGACTTGCTGAAAGGAAACAGTTTATGAAGAACATTGGGAAAATGATGAATTTAAGACAATTTGAAAAGATAGTTTAATTCAGAATTTTCAAGATTAAGGTGGTTTGAAATTGTTTCCAGTCAAGTGAGACCACATTGCTTGTGTAAATGAACAAAGTAATACTGGCATCACTTACCTGAGGTGCCATAAAGTACTTTACCATTCTGTTCCTTAGCACTTTACCATTCTGTTCAGTAATATGACTAGCAGGCACTTGTGAGCTGACTTTGCACTCACTGAGTAGCCACTGAATGCCTCCTATGTGTAGGTTGTCTTGTGGAGATTACACAGATGGTTTTGGCATGTGGCCTATCCTCATTTGCCTCTGTTTTTTTAGCTAGTTCCTGTCTGAACCTTGAGTACACAAATGATTTTTAAGTCAGGTGGTGGATGGAGATGGGAATGGTTACACTTTTGTAATGATGTTGTGTAGCCTGGATCTGAGTGGATCAGAGGACCTACAAGTGTGACCTTCGAGTTCTAAAGTGGTGTTAGACCTCTGTGTGCGAGCAAGAGCTGAGGATTAAACCTGGGGCCTCATGAAAGTTAAACACATTAGTTATCATCAAACTGTACCTCCAGCTCTGGTGTTAGACTTTTTCCCAGGCATCCTCAAAAGGGGTTGGGACTGGAGGTATGACTCAAGCAGTAGAGTACCAGTTTTTCACGTGCAAAGTGTGAAACCCTTATGTGGGTGAGTGCTAAGTTAAACCTAGCTCCATACCCTATAGCTGTACCTAGGGGGATGGAGTAGTGAGAGGTGTAGATTATGTACTATGGATATTAAGTGCTATTTCAAAGTGTTGAGTCAGTTTGTACAATGCCCAGGGTTCTTAATACGTGATGTCATATTAAGGCAAACGATTTCCAGGACTAATTTTCTGCTTGGGGCTTGAAGAACAGTTTTATGTTGAAGCAGGAGAAAATAAAGAGTTCCAAGAGGAGATGTCTGAAAGAGTTTATTGTATTTGAACATTTATTTTGGGCTCATTGAGGAGTTCATAGCTGAATTACTGGTTAAGTACAGAGTAAATAAAAGGATTAACTGGAGAAAACAAAAACTTAAAAGTGTTAGGGGCTAGCGGAGGGCCTGCCAAGGAAGCATGAGGCCCTGAGTTCAAACTTCAGTGCTGTCAAAAAATTTAAAAAGTGTATATACACACACCTGGAATCCCAGCACTTGGGAGGTGCAGGCAGGAGGGTTACGGGTTCTAGGTCAGCCTGGAATATATAACAAGACTGTCTCAAAAAATAGCTCACTCCTGTAATACCAGCTGCTTGGCAGGCTGAGATCAGGAGGATTGTGGTTTGAGGCCAGCCCAGGCAAGTAATTCTCGAGATCCCATCTCCAAAATAGACTGGAAGTTAGCCTCAAGCAATAGGGCTCCTGTTTTGCAAGTAAGAAGTCATAAGATCAAACCCCAGTCCCACCAAAAAAAAAAACCAAAAAACCAATATTGCTTGTCTTAGTTCGAACTGCTTAAAGAACTTGCCATTAAATCGAGTGGTTTTACAAAACAATTTTCTTTTTGTGGTACTGGGGTTTGAACTCAGGACAGTGCATCTTATCTCCATTTCTGATAAACAGGAATTTTGTTTGCTAGTCTTTTTTTTTTTTTTTTGAGATAAGTCTTGCTGTATAGCCCAGGCTGGCCTTGAATTCGTGATACTCCATGATATCTTATCTTAGCTTCACAAGTGCTGATGTGCACCACCAGGCCTAGCTTTGACACCCTTTTTGGTAAACAACTGCAATGAGCAGATGCTATTCACCCTGCTTATCTAGGGAGAAATCAATGTTCTAGACCAATTAAGTTCTGGGGTCGGGATGCAGATTGACTCTGACTGGTTTAGAGTGCTTTGAATAAGGTAGTTATATTATGCTTTCACTGATTTTTGCTGCTGTTGGGGATGCCTGTCTTTTGTAGGAACTTAAACTATGGATTTTACCTGTGGAATCTGCTGAACAATCAGCAGTGCTCTCTGGTCCAGTTACCACAGGATGCCAGAGCTTGTCTATCTCAGGGTTAAATCTACATGGGCCCACCTACCCCTGCTTTCTATTGGTTAGGAAAGGTGAGAATGACATTTCTCCCATCTGTTGCTTCTTTATCCTCTTACAGTTTATATTTCTGCTGTACAACATGCAAACCAAATTTGTGGCAGACATATATAAGTTTTTTTTGAGATTGGGTTTTGCTATTTAACCAAGGCTGATTTGGAACTCAAAGTCCTCCTGCCTTATCCTCCAGAGTGCTGGAATTACAAACGTGAACCACTGCTCCTGGCTCAAAGCAATTTCTTTAAAAATTTTCCTTTAGGTTTTTCTGCTGGTCTCATAAAATAGCAGATGGATAAAAAAAATCAGGCTGGCAGTGTTTTCCCCTTCACCAAGGGAGAATAGGTAGATCATATCAGTATGTGCTGTTTTGTTTTGTTTTTTAACTTTCTTATGATCCTATTACTGTTGTACTGGGGTTACACTGTGACATCGACATCTACAAAATTTTTTACAATATATCATAGAATATGTGCTGTTCTTAACGGGTTTTATATGTGTTTTGGAAATGATCTTCTCCAAAAATACCAGCCTCTTTTCTTAATTTGTTTTCCATTGGTGCTTCATAATTTCTTGAACTTTACTTCTTGTGCTTCTTACCTAGGCAATCTTTTGTTTTTTCAGAATGCTTTTTTTTTTTTTAACATTCCAACAGTCCTTTTGACCTCACTGGAATCTACACTCCATTAAGCCCACCGGCTTTGCCCTGTTCCTAACCTCTCTTTGTATCTTCATTTCCTTTTCTTAACCAATTTGAAATTTGTGGCCAATCATTGTCTTTCCTTTGCATACACCGTCAGTTGCTTTGCAAGCTATCACAGCCCCTCGGCTTCATCACACTTACTTGGCAAAACTGCAACGCACATAAAATCTAATTTTCCAACCTATTCTATTGCCCGTTCCCTGAGGCTGAATGTGAATGCAGAAAAATTATCTCAGTGACTGGTCTCATTTAAATAAGTGAGGGCTGAGGATATAGCTCAGTGATAGAGTATTTGCCTAACATGCACCAGGCCCTGGATTTAATCCCTAGTACCATGCCAGCAATCAAAAACCTTAAGTAAATGACCACAAGACTGTTATCTCTAAAGTTCCCATAATTCTGCTGGGCAATCAGAGAATTGTTCCTCATCCATTTGCCATATTGTTCACTTTCTTGCCTGTTTGCTCCTTGGCTAACGAAGGACCTCCATGTTTCACTGAGAAGACAAGCAATCAGAAGAGAATTGTAAGGGAGGGAAATAAGAGTAATAAAGGGGTGAATTTGTCAAAGCACATTATACACATGTACTGACATATCACAATGTACCCCTTTGTATAATTAATATATGCTAATAAGAATACCAAAAAACTTGTAGGGGCTGGGGGTGTGTAGTTCATTGGTAGAACTTGTGCTTAGCGTGGTTGAGTACCTGGGTTCCATCCCTAACACTTCCAGAAAAAATTTTTGTTGGCAGTCCTGAACTCCAGGCCTCACACTTGATAGGCAGGCACTCTACTACTTGAGCCACACCTCCAGCCCTTTTTTTCTTTATTTTTGAGATAGGATCTTGCTCTTTCTGTCTAGCTCCAACTAACAGTCTTCTTGCCTCTGCCTCCCAAATGCTGGAATTACAAGTGTGGGCCACCAGACCAGGCTCAAATTTCAGCAGTCTTACTATATGTGGGTCAGTCTCACCAGTGTTTCATTGTGTTATTCCTGTTTAAAGAAAATACATCCCTATTTCCCATGACAGTTTCTATGTAATTTCTTCACGCCTATTTATAGCAAAACTCAAAAGCTTTTTCTGTAGTTTATCTCCCAGATATTACCTTCTGCGTTCTCTTAAACCCTCTTTGATACTGCTTCTATCCCCTACCATGACACAGGAACAGTTGCTAGTGATTTTATCTTGTTAAATTTTGTCCCTTTGTGGGTTTTTTTTTGTGTGTGTGGGACTTGAACTCAGGGCCTACATCTTGAGCCACTCCACCAGCCCTTTTTTGTGATGGGTTTTTTTGAGATAAGAGTCTTGAGAACTATTTGCCTGGGCTGGCTTTGAATCTCCACCTCCTGACCTCTGACTCCTGAGTAGCTAGGATTTACAGGCATGAGCTATTGGTGTCCAGCTCCTTTGTGAGACTGTTTGCTCCTATTTGTCCTAAGTTCTGTGTAGTAGCTTCTCAATGTTGGCCCCTCTACCTGGACTAATGAAAGCGCCACCATCTGAAATTTACATCCAAGACAAATGGTGAACATAGAGTCAATTGTGTGTAAGGAGATAGAGCTTTGTAGTAAACAGGGTAGAGTTGAGCAAAGAGGATGGAGAGCTGGATGTCCATGGCTCATGCCTGTAATACTAGCTTCTTGGGAGGCTGAGATCAGGAGGACTGTGGTTTGAGGCCAGCCCTGACAGTAGTTAGACCCCATCTTCCCAAAAAAAAAAAAAAAAAAAAAAAATGGACTGGAGGGGTATGGCTCAAGCCACAGAGTGCCTGCGCCTGCTTTGCAAGTGCAAATTTCTGAGTTCATAACCCCAGTCCCACCAAAAAAAAAAAAAAAAAGAATGGACAGAGCTTGAGCAGATACACATGTATATGCAGATTACTGTGGTAAACAGGGCCCAGCCTCTTTAAGAAAGTGAGATTTGGGAGTTTTTTTTGGTCAGGGGCTCATGCATGCTGACAAGTGCTCTACCACTTGAGCCAAGGTCTGTCTGTCCCCCCTCCACCCCAGCTTTTTTTGTTTTCAAGATAGGATCTAAAATTAGTGCTGTGTAGTGAGGGGGTGGGGGAGAGAGGGAGAGGGTGGGGGGGGCATGGGGGAGAAATGACCCGAATAAAAAAAGTAAAAAAAAAAAAAAGATAGGATCTAGCTAACTTTGCCTGGGCTGGCCTCAAACTCTTGGTCCTTCTGTCTTTACCTCCAGAGTAGCTGGGATTATAGCTGTACACCAGCTTCAGGTATTCTTTTCATGTAGTAAGATACACCAATTTTGACTATAATTTAACATTTTAACAAGTATACATTTAACAAATATATAGTGATATCACCACAATCAAAATATAGAGCATTTTTGTCAACCCAACACCCTTGTGTTGCTTTGCAGTGAGCTTTGCAGTTAAGCTCAGTCTCTGGTCAATTCCTAGTGTTCATTTTAGTAACCTGCTTATGCTTTGGGTATTAGCGTTTTGGCATTGATTATTCTATACTTCATGAATTCCTTTGGCTTCCAGGGCACAGCACTCTTGGTTGTCATCCTCTGAGTCCCCATCCTCTCTTGACCTCTCACTTATTTAATTCAGGGCCTTGGGTTTGCTAGGCAGCACTCTACCACTTGACCCAGGCCTCTCAGCTCTTTTTTGCTTTAGTTACTTTTGGATAAGGTCTCAAGTTTTTGCTGGGGTCTGGCCCGACTCTGATTCTCCTACCTGTGGCCTCCCGTAGCTGGGATGATATGCACCGTTGCACTCAGCTTACTGAGATGGGATCTCACTGACTTTTTGTCTAGGCTGGCCTTAAACTGCAATCTTTGCCTCAGAGTAGCTGGGATCACAGAGGAGAGCCACTAAGCCTTGCTTTCTTTGTTTTTTTTTTGCTGCCAGTACTAGAGTTTTGATCTCAGGGCTTCACACTTGCAAAGCATACACTTTATCACTTGAGCCATGCCTCCAGTCCATTTTGCTCTGGTTGTTTTGGAGATGGGGGTCTTACAAACTTTTTGCTTTGGCTGGCCTCGAACTGTGATCCTCCTAATCTCAGCCTTCCAAATAGCTTGGATCACAGGTGTGAGCCACCAGCCTGGCAGTTATTGATCTTTTGAATATGTGTCAGTCCCCTCCTCCCTTTATATTTGCATCACCCTGTCCTCTTTGTCCCTGGTAAAGGCTTGGAATTTTTTTGCTCTTTTAATAGATTTGGGGTTTCGAGGTGAAAAAATGACCAAAGGTTTTCAGGGCAGAGAAAATATACTCCTCTGTGTTCTCTGTTTAGATGATAGTGTTTTTATTTATCACCTAGATTCTGAAGATTCCCAGGTGTGTCCCCAGTCCTGCCCCATACTTTCTCTTTAGTGCTCAAGCAAAGCTGTGTTTCTAGCCTAGAGGCCTTCAAAGCTTGATACTTGAATCTGCCCTAAGGCTTCCTCTTACTTGGATAACTCAGTTATCTACCAATAGGTATATGGAGTTTCTCTTTGCAGATAGTGGTCCTTAGTCCATGTTACTGGTTTTGGGGAAGGAAGGGATCAAGAGACACAAAACTGATGAGAAGTGAAGATGGAGAAGACCTCTTGATGTGGCTGTTTGCAGATAGTGGTTAAGCTTTTTCATGTGTTAGAAGCTAGAGCTCTGCTTTGCAGTTTTCACATAAATATTCCCGCCCTCTTTCATTTTCCTAAGACCCAATGTCTTAGGGTCCTATTGTAGCTCAGTGTTAAGAGCACTTCCCTAGTATACACAAGGCTTGAAGATCTGTCCCCAGCACAGTAAAAGTGAAAAGAAAAATTGAACTAGAGAATGCTGTTCCTTTGCATTCATTCCACATGCATACTACATAAGGCAGATGCCAAGTCTAGAGTTTCCCAGTGCTGGCCCTTGTCTTTCTGTATTCTCCCTGACTGTCAGTGTTTTGTTTTTTTTAACCAGTAGTGATTTCTCGTCTCCATCATCACCCTTACTGGAACATTTGGCAATACCCTGAAGGCAGACACCGTTGCACCCAGTTCATGTATTTTGTGGCGCCTAGCCCAATTTATTTGCTTACTCATTTATTGTGTATTCTCATAAAATTGTGAAAGGGACAAGAAATGAACTGCCCCACTAATAAAAACCCCAGTGCCTGGAAACAATCCTTGAAACACATACAGTGGCATTCAATAATAAATGTCTATGTAAGCCATCATTTGAATGTTTCCCGAGTATGTTCTGTTCCGTCTTCTCAGCCTTCCATCATTCATTGCTTTAACAAGTAGGACCAGAGGGATCATGGGTAGCCACACTCTGTTGAAATTATCCCGGCCTATGAGTTTAGAGTTCAGCAATCTAGGGGGATGTAGCTCAGTGGTAGAGTGCTTGCAGGTGCTGTACTGCTTGCACCACACATCCATCAGTCTCCCTTTTGATAGCAGTTAGCATGGCTAGCTGAGGCCACCGTTAGCCTTGCATAGGAAGAGCTTGAAAACCTCCATCCCCTACACGTGTGCAGAGCCCCTTAACACTGCAGGTCCATTTGCCAACAGCTCATTCGCATTTCAGTAGCTTCCTCCTTAAGCTTTCTACCCAACAAGCATTAGGAATCAAGGGCCTTTTTTTTTTTTTAAATCCACTGAGGAAGGGCAGATCATTTAACTTTCTAACCCTCAGTTGCCTTAATTAACGGGAGATCCTGCCATCTGCTGTGTTGGGTTCAGATTAGCACAGATGAATACATGGTTTGTATTTGGCCCTGCAAAACTACCCTTAGACTTTATCTTCCCCTGTGGATTCCTGGAGCTGATTCTGCCATTTCCTATACGTCAGTTCTTGGCAGTAGAGCTCTACCCTGTTCTCAAGAAAGCCTTCACATTGATTCTTTTGACAACTGACAGCTTTTCTGGGAATGTTACATTTCTCCTCTCCTTCTTCCAAATCTCCAAGGACAGGAGGCTTTCTGAGGATCACATTTGAGACAAATCCTGACAAGCCATAAAGCCAATCTTAGGTAAATTGCTTCCCTTTTCTGGGCGTTCTTGCAGGCAGCCAACCTTTTTCTGTCCTTAGGACAAGCTCCTAAGGACATTAAGAGTCCAGAGGACCTACTGTTTTTCTGTGCCTCACTTCTAGCTGCACTATGTGACTGGCAATCAGGGGAAAGGGGTAGGCCAGAAGCTCCTCAGGCAGGCCTCAAAGGTGAGCAAGGCTTCTGCCAAGCAGAGCTGAGGCTTTAGTAGTTCCATGTTTCCTCTGCCACCCAGGGAATTCTCACTCTACCTAGGGAAATCTGGCTGCTTTTCTCCCAAGCATTGATATTTAAACTAGGCTGGGGTTTATTTTCCCTTGTACTTCTAGTGCCTCACAAAATGCTGCTGCTATGGCTAGGCCTTGCTTGGGTGAGTTCCTATAAGCCTGCCCCTTTTCCCCCAGCTGGGCCAGGAGCATCCCTCATCTTCATCATGCCTCATAAACATTCACAATCTCTCTAGGCTACTGATGGGTACAGTTCTATTTTGAGAGAGAAATATTTTCAAGTTTCAGTCTCAAGGCTTTACAAAAACTATTTTAGTAGGATTACATAAGTAATTACCCATCTTCTGAACTCCAACAATGGTTTTACATTTCTCATAGCAATTGCCATTTTATACCATTTGTTAGTGTCTTTGTATGTCTTAATCTTTCTCTGTTACTAGGTGGTAGTGGTCAACTGTAACCACAGAACACTATGATTTCAGATCTTATGTTCCTAATTACCTATCCTATCTCGGTAGTCTTTTCCCTGTGCCCCCTTACTGGGGGTTGAACTCAGGACCTCACACTTACTAGGCAGGTGCTCTACCACTTGAGCCACTCTACCAGCCCTTTTTGTGTTGGTTATTTTTGATACAGGGTCTTGCTTTATGCCTGGACCATCCCGGACCAAGATCCTATTTGTGCTTCCCCATAGCTAGGATGACAGTTGTATGCCACCATGCCCAGCCACTGGTTGAGATGCAGTCTCACAAACTTTTTGCCTGGGCTGACCTTGAACTAAGATCCTCTTGATCTCTGCCACTGAAGTAGCTAGAATTACAGGCTTGAGCCTAGCTTCTCACTAGTCTCTTAAGATCTCCAAAGGGAGCCAGCACCATGACTTATACCTGTAATCCCAGCTACTTGGGAGGTGGAGATCCTGAGGATCACACCAGCGTGGAGTTTAAGGCTAGCCCAGGCTAGACCCTATCTCAAATAGTAAGAGCCGGGCATGGTGGTGCTCACCTGTCATTCCAGCTATGCAGGCAACATAATGGTCTAGCTGGTTCAGGTATAAATGTGAGATCCTATTTCAAAACTAAGCAAAGCAAAAAAGGGCTGGAGGTATGGCTTAAGTGGTGAAACACCTGCCTAGCAAGCCTAGCCCCACTATGGTCAAAAAAAGTCTTTGCAGGACCCTCTCATCTCCTGTGCCCTTAGTATTCAGTGGGGTTTTCTTCAAATCCTTTAGGCAAGGCCTGGCCCAAGGTGCTCAGCAAATGTTAGGGTGGGAGAGACAACCTATCTACTTACAGTTTATCAACCTCAGGAATTTAAACCCTACTGAGATATCCCTTTGAATCACTTCTTCACCAGTATGGTTGGGGGTGTGGCCCAAGTGGTAGACCGCCTTCCAAGCCAAGCGCAAAGCCCTAAATTCAAATGCCAGTAGTGCAAATAAAAATCAATCCTACTGATTTCATGACTAGGGAAGAGACCTCTGTAACATATCAGACAAACCTCACATTTGTAATGTTATTTCCTTTTGTTTCTCTTCAGAGTGAACTTTTTTTTTTAACCTAAATAGTTTTAATGAATCCACAGGTAAGGAATCCAGGATACAATGCAGCACCAAATGTACCTACCACATATCAGGTTATATTCTAGAATCTAAGGGTATCACGGTGAGGGAGACCAAAATCCCCTCTCTCAGAGTGTTCATTTTGGCGGGGAACAGAAATCCAAAAAAAAAAAAAAATTGGTAAATAATGATAGCATGAGTAAAGAAAAAGTCAATATGGAGATGGAGTGTGAGGAAGAAGAAACTTTTAGTTGGGTGAGAAGTTTTCTCACAAAGGATGATGGTTCAGTAAAGACCTCAAAGAAGTGAAAGAGTGGGTCACGATAACCAGGGCAAGGGAATGAATTCCAGATAGAAGAAACAAGTCTCCGCTGCCTAGGACAGCAAACTCACTTAGAAAGGAAAAATACATGCTTATTGCAGCCACTTTTCTTTTTCTTTTTAAAAAATTGTTTATACATTTATTCATATGTGCACACATTGTTTGGTCCATCTCTCTCCCCTGCCCCCGTGCCCCTCCCCTTCCTCCCTGCCCCCCTCGCTTCCATGCAGAACCTGTTTTGCCCTCCTAACCAATTTTGTTGAAGAGAAAACATGAGAGATAATAAGAACAACATAGCGTTTTTGGTAGTTAAAGATAAAGATAGCTGTACAGAGAGATTCCTAGCATTGCTTCTATGCACATGTGTATTACAACCAGAACTGGTTCATCTCTACCAGACCTCTTCGCTACTTTCCTGTCACCTTCCCATAGTGGACTCTGCCAGTTTAAGATTACTTTATTTGCTCCTCTACAATGGGCATATCAACCACTTTCAAGTTTTAGGTTTCCTTCCCTTTCCTTATTCCTCTTGTATTTGTTGGACATGTGTGACCCATGTCCAAAATACTTCAATTGTTTTAGGCCTATAATACACATATGTGGAAGAACATACAATTTTTGGCCTTCTGAGACTGGCTAACTTTTCTTTTTTAAATATGGAACGCTTCACAAATTTGCGTATCATCCTTGCGCAGGGGCCATGCTAATCTTCTCTGTATCATTCCAATTTTAGTGTATGTGCTGCTGAAGCGAGCACCGGAGTGAACTTTTTAAAGAAAAAAAAACCTGGGCCTATTATTCCTGAGCTTCAAACCTGTATCTTCCCATTTTTAGTTAAAAATGAAATCCCTTCATATAATCTGTTACAAGGCTTATCATTAACTAGCTTTTCTCCTGCCAGAGCTGCCTTTCTGTTGTCTAATGGGTATCATCCACTTCCCAGTCATGGGTCTTCACGTGCTGCTGCTTCTACGTTTGAGTAGCTGCCCCACTCTTCAGTCTCTATGTTTGTTTTCACAGTACTAGTCACTCCACAGTACTGATCACAAATATAATGAAGATGTGCTTATATGTCACCATTTCCATGAAGGGTACAATAAAGCTTAAATAGAGTCCATCATTAAACTTGTTTATGGAAATTAAAATTATAAATAAAATGCCCACTTTAAAAACTTCTATGATACTTTTTATTGCAGAATGTTGTCACTGCTAATCAATATCCTACATTTGGTCATACATTTAATAATACGAAGGAAAAAAAAACACCCTGTTTGCTTTTCTGCTCAAAGAAACACTTTCCTGTTTTTCTTTTTTTGGCAGTACTACTGGGGTTTGAACTCTGCCTCATGCTTAGTAGACAGGTGCTCTATCAATCACTTGAGCCGCACTTCCATTCCTTTTTTTGTGATGGGTATTTTCAAGATAGGGTCTCCCAAACTATTTGCCTACTCTGGCTTAGAACATTGATCATCCTGATCTCTGAACTCCTGAGTAGCTAGGATTATAGATGTAAGCCACCAGCACCCAGTTTTTTTTGAGGCAAGGTCTGGCTGTATTGGCTCGTGCTGGCCTCAAACTCACTCTTAGCCCAGGTTGGCTTGGAACTCACCATCCTCCTCTCTTAGCCTCTTGAGTGCTGAGATTACAGGCATATGCCACCACACCCAGTTGACATGTTCCTTTTTTTCGGTAGTACTGGGTGTTGAACTTAGGGCCTCATGCTTGCTTGCTAGGCACTTTACCACTTAAGCCACACCTCCAGCAACTTTGCTTCTTTTATCAAAACCATCTTACTCAATTCAATTAAACCCTAATCCTAGCAGAAATAGTAACACCTTTGGAAAGAGAAACCTCTTTCAATAGTTCGTAAGTTAATTTAAATGCATACACACATTTTGGGGGGAGGTGATGCTGGGAGAATAAATTTAGGGCTTTGTGCTCTACCGCTGAGTTATACCCCCAGCCTCTAAATTAAAAACCTTTTGTTTTGTTTGGCAGCACTGGAGTGTGAACTCAGGGCCTCATGCTTGCTAAGCAGGTGCTCTTACTGCTTGAGCCACTCCACCAGCCCTAAATTAAACTTTTTCTTTTTAATTAAAAAGGACAAACATTGGGGAAAGAGTGCTAAAAGGGTTTTTTGTTTGTTTTTAAAGCAGGGTCTTGCTGTATAGCCCACACAGTCCTCAAACTCAGCAGTACAGGCTGGCCTTGAACCCAGTCCTACTTCCTGTGGTGTATGCCACCATGCCCAGCTAAAATGTACATTGTTTATATTGGTGCAGCAATCCAATTGAGTCAACCTGATAAGTCCTTGGAGATGTTCTGGCTCAGCCTTTTCCTGCTGCAGGACTTCCTGTGAGGTTTCTATCACTAGTACTCTAGGTTTGTTAGCTATTGAACTGGAAAGAGCAGCTCCATATTTATCAGCTCCCTATTTCTAAAGCTATTGTTACTCACCTTACTGAATCTTCAAATTTTAGATGTCCACTCATTTGAGTTTTGCATAACTGGAAAGTCAGAAAGCACTGGTAAATAACAGTTACACAAAAAGATTTAAGTGTTAGAAACGTTTATTTGTCAAAAAAAAAAAAAAAAGTGGGAGGAGTGGAGAAAAACAAGACTAAATTTCAGCTAATGCTGTACCACGATCACAGGTCAGACAAAAACAAAACAAAACAAAACAAACAAACCAACAAAACCCCCAATGGTCCTAGCAATTTCAGAAGATTAGCTTCAATGTTAAAGAGTCCAGAGCTAACAGAGAAGAGTAAAAGGCTGTTTGTCACTACAAGGTCATTTTAAAGGGAAAGGAGATGCTGCAGGTAGGCAGGGAGAAAGGCTCAACTCCTAGGGAAAGCAAGGTAAGAGGGGTTTTTCCACTGTATGGAAAAAGGGGATGCCAGCATAATCCTTACCTAGGGCTGTTCAGAGGCTGAGGATATGAGGAACAGAGTGAAAGGCTACAGAGACTAGCATCAGAAGGAAAGAAAAGTCAACTTAGAAGAATTAAATTAAGAAAGAAAACATAGTTGGTCACAAACTCCTTTGTTTTACTGAAACATGAAGCAATGGAAACATCCCGGCAAAGGGGACCGCGCGGAGCAAGTTCTCATATATGACCGCAGCCCGAGGGTTCAGTCCGCAATTATCCTACCTGAAAGAGAGCACAACACAAGAGGCTTACACAATGCCTGGAGAGCAGCTTGGCTCCGAGTACAAGGGCCCTGGTCCCGTCCTGTATTCCAGGGGAGGGAAAAAACAAAGAACAAAACAAAACCAAGTCAGACTGGATCAAACTTATATCCCACAAAATTACCCAGGAGTCTAATAGCTACATATAGGAATCTAATTATAACTATATATAAGACAATATGCAATCTAGCTGGAAAACTGCTGTGTTAACATTAAATTCCACTTTCTCATCTTCTTATCCATCTTTTTAAAGCAAGATAACCTCTGTGATAGAAGGCTCCAACAAAGGGCATACATTATCAAGAATTACAATTTTAACTTTGGGATCTAGGAAAAGCAAAAGATGCTGAGATCTCAAATATAGTCAACTGCTCTATTCTTTTCTTTTCTGAAAATGGGACAAGGTCTCCTCTTGAGTAGCTGTGACTACAGTCACATACCACTGGGCCCAGCCCAAATACATTATGAATATTTCATTTTAATCTTTCAAAGTAAACTTTCTGAAATGACAAGTCATAAAAGGTAGAGTCTCAAGGAGTGGTTGGTCATTCATCCATTTCCAACACATCTCCATGTCACAATGTCACAGATTTAGAGCCATAATTCCAGTAGTTCCCCTAGTTGACCAAATCTCCCTTGACAAATCAAAAGAAGAAATCACTGCTAGGATTCTCTTAATTCTTCCATTGATGATGGGAACTCCAGACACCAATGGCTGAGGGAAAAAAAAAAGTTAACTCACACCAAGTTCCTCTACTTATTACAGACAAAGGGCCAAATCTTGGTCTTGATCTGTGCCAATCGACTTCAAAAGTTGTGACGTTCTTGGATCAGTTCTGCTAGGGTGAGACCCGAATTTGGATCCCCAACAGTTCTGGAGTATTTCATCCTGGCAGCCTCATTAACATCAGGCTCCTGGGACTGCAACCAACTCAGGGTTATTCAGTCCATTTGAGGTTCACACCTGGAAGGTAAGTTTCTTTAAAAGTCATCACTAAAAAGAGGTTAGTTGAACAACCACTGCTTGAAGTTAAAAATCACTTCTAAAATGCCCTAATACCCTTAAAGACCACAATATGCTAATTTGTTATTTAAATTTGAACTATACTTGAGAAAAAATAGAAGTTATATGATGGATTGACATCAATTTACTTCAGAGGTATCTCACCTCATGGGAGATCTAGCTATAAAAATTAGTGGCAAACTCCACAAGTACACACTGTTGCAGGATGGTCTCAGGAAATCCCAAGTCTTACTGACACAATTGTATATAATGTAATTTATCAAACATTAATGCCACATTTGCTTCTCACTTCATGTAATTTTTTTTTTTTTTTTTTTGCTGGGTACTGGGGCTTGAACTCAGGGACTCACACTTACTAAGCAGGTGTTCTATCACTTGAGCCACTCCACCAACCCTACTTCTCACTTCAAAAAAGCAAATTTCTGAAGCTTTGTTTTCTTCTACACATTTACCAAAGGGGGGGGATGAGTTAGGAACCCTGGAAGCTCATTGGTAACTCAGTTCAATTTCATTACTGGGTGTCCAAGTAATGCTCAAAGTACAAGGAAAACTATGAGAATAGCCATTTTCACTCTGATGAAGAGATTTACCTGTCTCTAGATACTCCTAATTATTCTTGCCATGCCAATACCTTTGGTACACATTTCAAAGGAATTTTCAGTTACCACCTATGGGATTTTATGCACGTCAGAAAATTACCAATTTATCTAATTCTTTACATGTTCTCTTAAAAAGCAAAAACTGCTGAAGGAAATGGGAAGGATATCATAGGCTACAAAAGAAATAGGCTTAAATGCCCCTTCTGTATCTGAATAAGGAAAGGACTGCATGCGACAGTATCAGAACATTCACAGTTCAAATAATTGTCTTAGAACTAAACACAACATTTGTAGGACTTTAGCTGGCTTGCAGATGGGATACTTGAAGAGCTTCCTTTGATACAGGCTAATAGTCCAAGAAACAGTTTTGCTAGCAAACTGGAAACCTAAGATTATATAATTCTCACTGTGATATCTATTACTAATTTCTGAATCTGTACCCTTCAGCTTAACATCACAATGACTTTGGTAAAGAACATGGGTTTTAGCCAAGCCTGAGTTTGAATTTTGGTTTTACCTCTCATTTAACTAAGTAACTAAGGGCAAAGTACTAAGCCTCTGAGCCTTAGTCCCTTTCCTCAATGAGAAAATACTTATTGTCTACATGATATAATATACACAATGTTTATAACCCAATTCTGCTTACGACTGATTAAAGAATATTCACACTGACAAGCTGAGTTTGTTCTTCTCACAGTGTGTAGGAGCCACACACTAAAACCTCAAAAGGCCAAATGCACCTGTGGCCTAAGCTAGAGAAATACTGGAAACATAGAATTTGTACTTTTTGGATATGTTCCTGACAGCAAACAGGTTGCTCGAGCGTCTTCTATGAAGCAAAGGTCTCTCAGAAGGGAACAAAATGGAATCTCTTAACCACAGCACCCCACTCTCACCTCCAGTTTTTAAAAGGCTGAGTACCGTGCTCGGTCCACATACTGCTCCCGCTCATACCGGGCCATGTCATACAGAGAATTCCGTGCAGCTGCTGAAGCCTGAGCCAGCTCACTCTCTGGCCCATAACCGTAGCCCTCTCCAACTGCAGGGAGCACAGCTGCAGTACGACGCAGCGGGCTCCTGTCCCTTCCATAATAGGAGGAAGAGGAGGCGGCAGCAGCAGCCATTGCAGCTGAGGTGGCAGCAGCACCAGAGTTCTGCAATAGGTGTCTGTCATAGGGATCAACAGAAGTGGAGTTGAGGTGACTGGTCACAGCTGAGCTTTGGACTTGAGGCAGATGAGACATGGTCTGCTCTGCATAGTTGTATGCGGAAGCTGCTGCCGCCGCCGCCACCGCTTCATAAGAGCGAACCCGGTAACGCTTATAGTAGTCGAGTGCTCCATAGGCATCGCTGTAATACATGGATTCCCCGTAGCCCATGGTGTAGGGTGTGCGCACTGCTCCATACTGTTCATTGTACTGCTCAGTAAAGTCTGCCACACGCCCTGTACGGTCTACTGGGCACTCTTTGGACCAATGTCCCTCTTTCCCACACCGATAGCAGCCACTCTGGTCTCCCATCCCAGGGGCAGTCCGAAGCCGGCTGGTAGATAACTGCACATGCATTCTTTTGCCTTAAGGAAATAGATTAAGATGATTAATTATAACAGTGATATTCTTAATCCTCCCCCAAATGAAAGTAAACATAAGATACACATACATACACATACTCTCCTGTGACTGTATTTCAGCCATCCTTCTAAAAGTGTTGAAGTTTCATTACAGTTGACAGCTAGAAAATGTGAGTCCTCAGAGACAAGTTAATCCAGACCAGGCCTCCTCATATACTTCTGTCTCCCCAGTTCCTCCCAACATAAAAAGTGAAAAACTTTCTACTTCTAAGACCATCATTAATTTAACAATTCAACACTTGCCAATACTGCCAAAACAAAATTCAACAAAAACTCAAGTTATGCCAAATTTATAAGGCATCTTTCTCATGCATGCCCAAGCATGGATTCAGTCCTCGGCACTGTTTAAAAAAAAAACAACAAAAAAAGCAACCAACATGTATCTTCTTTCCCTCGTTTCCTCTAGCATTTGTGCAGGTGTCACCAGAGGCTCTGCTGGGTACCCAACACCTGACCCATCATCATCTGCATCTCTTTGTTTGGGTGGGACTGGGGCTTGAACTCAGGGCTTCATGTTTGCAAAGCAGGCACTCTACAGCTTGAGCTACACCTCCAGTCTGGTTTTCTCTGGTTATTTTGGAGAAGGGGTCTCATGAACTATTTTGTCAGGGCTGGCCTCAAACTGAGATCCTTCTGATCTCAGCCTCCCAAGTAACAGACATGAGCCACTGGTGCCTGGCCACATCACTCTCTTAAGGCCTGCTCAGAACAAATCCCTCCTCTGCCATCAGTAAGTTGATCTCTCCATAGCAGAACTTGTTCTGGATGAAGGTTTTTTTTGTCACTACTGGTGTTTGAATCCAGGGCTTTGCTCCTGCTAGACAGGTGCCATACTGCTAGCCCTGGATGCAACTACATGACAGGAGGTCTCATATCCACCTGTAGGAGACAGTTTGGACTCAGGATGGCAGCCAGGATAGGTTAGTGTAGTTCTATCACTTTAGTCAAACTCAGTTCTGGTCAATGTTTAAGATTCCTACCACGTCAGTTTCCAGAACTTGCTGCCTCCAACTTAAAATCCACTCTTTAGCAGAAACAAAGGTGCTCAGGCTTCTGACCTATGCTGCTAGTAGGTGCATCCATCATCACCATTGAGACACTCAAGACACCAAATGGCAATAATTAACTGAAAGAAGCATTTAGTCATACAACCCACTGTTTTCAGAGATTTAAATGGTCCCAATTAATTCTTGGATGTTATAAGGGCTACAATGCTACCTATGCTTAGAACAAAAACACAGATCTCAAATAGAGTGTTTTCTATAACTTAAACTAGAGGATTACAAATTACTTAGCTTCCAAACAAACATGCACAATGACATTAAACTACATGACAGATATAAACTGTACTCTATTCTGAAGTCAGAGTAACCATGCCAATCTAAAAAGCAGTTAATCCAGAGACTTAGAAATCACTTACAAAGGAAAAATTCAACTAAATTTGTTCTTTACTTTAATAGATTGTGGATCTGATTTTTAGAGAAAAAAATGGAATGATTTTACCTTGATGTTTCTATTAGTCTATTTATTTTGGCGGCACTGGGTTTGAATTTGGGGCCTCACACTTAAAAGGCAGGTGCTCTTAATGCTTGAGCCCTCCACCAGCCAACCTTGATGTTTCTAATATTAAATCCATTCCTGATTTTTCTTTATAGAGGGTGGAAACTCTTTAAGATACTAAACATCTGTGGCAAAATCTACCTCTGTGTAGTTGTGAAAAAGGATGCCAGTTTAAAAAAAAAAAACAAAAAAACCCAAGAACCAAAAAGATCTGTACTGGAAGTGACAGGTGTTTTATTTTTTTCCCCCAAATAGTCTTTCCAAAGATTACAACCAGCTTTTAAAACTTAAATCCCCTAAAGTTCTTTGCTATGAAGTACCATGTCTATTACCTTTAGGAAGCATGTCAAAAAAAAATTTGAAAGACAATTAAATTTTACTAGAGGTGGACAGGCCAAAAGATTAGAAGATTTTCTGAGATCTCCAAGTTACTGAAATCTTCCAGTATTTTCCAGAAAACCAGCCCAATAAAAATATTTTCTCTTGAAAGTGGAAACAGAAGAGAATACAAAAATGCCTGAAGTGGGAAACTTGGGGTCCTAATTTCTGAGCTCCTACCATGTGTGAGGATCCAGAGAAGGCTATAGATGTAGTTAATAGTACTCTGATTTAATGCTAAAAAACGACACCTCTACATCTCTCTCCAATTCAGCTGCCTGAATGGTTACTTAGGAACAGCTTCCTTATGACTTCCTATGAAACTGTGTTCAGTGCTGCTTTTGGAGAGGAAACAGATTTTGAAAGACCCAGGTAAACCCAGAATCATTAGACTCTAATGCTTCCTTTTATAATATAATGCAGATGCCTAAATGGCATCATTAACATACAAAAAGGTTCAAAAGATGCCTAAAGTTGCACTTCACACAGGCCACTTTCATTAGTAGGTGACTGAAATGACTCTAAATTGGAAGAGTCCATGGCCATACCTGTAATCCTAGCTACTTAGGAGGCTGCAATTTGGAGGAATGTGGTTTGAGGCCAGCCAAGTCAAATAGTTGGTAAAACCCCATCTCCAAAATAACCAGACCAAAAAAATGGACTGAAGGTGTGGCTCAAGTGGTAGAGTGCCTGATTTGCTAGTGTGAAACCCTGTGACATTTGAAGTACCACGCCCCACCACCCCCAAAAAAATGTGAGCTAGGTGTAGTGGTACACTTATATAATCCCAGCACTGGGAAGGCTGAAGCAAGAGGCCAGCCTGGACTACAGAAAGAGACTCTCTTAACAAAAAATGACAAAAACCACCTCAACTTATTATCTGACACTAAATTTTCTCTTGTCAAAAAAATAGAGCTAGTTACAAAATATCTGTGTTGGAGGGAAGGCTCAAGCAAGTAGAGCACCTGCCTTATAAGCACGAAGCCATGAGTTTAAACCCCAGTACCACTTAAAAAAAAAAAAATCTGTAAGTATAACTAGGATAGACTGCTCTCTCCTAGGAGCCAGGCAGAGAACATGAAAACCAAATAAAAGATTTTTCTTTCCAATTCAGTTTATCATTTGCACTTTCTAAGGAACTTATATTTAAAAAAAATCTCATGGATCCATTGCATTATTCAGATATCCACATCCTAAATTAATTACAGCTGCTTTATTAAAACTATCCTTGGGTCTGGAGGTGTACAGTTCAGTTGTAGTAAGTGGGCTTAGTATGCACAAAACTCTTGATTTAATCTCCAGCACCAAAAAAAAAAAAAAAGCAAAGCAAAAAAACCCACACAATCATCTTAAACCAACTCCTCCAGTTAACTATTTCTCTTTACATATTTTCACCCCTTTCTTTACATTCAATTGTACATTTAAAAAAGTAAGGGCATGCAGTATTACTTACTAGAAAATATATGCAATTTGCACCTGACTTGACATCCTTTTACATTTTGCTTGTTACCTGATAAAAGCCTCCCTCAGAGTTGGGGGTGTCAGGGCTCAGTGGCAAAGCACTTGCCTAACAGCATTTTTAAGGCCCTGAGATGGCCCCCGCACCACGGAAAAAAAAAAAAAAAGAGAGAGAGAGAGACAGAGAGAGAGAGAGAGAGAGAGAGAGAGAGAGAGAGGAGAGAGAGAGAAAGAGAACCCTTCTTCCTTATCACCGCTGTCCATCCATGAACATCTTCCCACATCAAATGTAAATATTTAAGAATACTTTCAAAGCTGAAGTACACCAGCATTCCCAAATAATAAAAAGAAAAAAAATCATATAAATTTAAAACAGTAAATAAGGAAAGTTTAAGCACATTTTAAATAACCAGAATGGAAACACTCATGGTTGCAAACAGCACTCACCTTTCATCAGATAGTGCTTTTACTGCCCAAACACTTTCACATTTATTACCTCATTCTAGTCTCACTACCATCCTGTGAGGGAGGTAAGGCAAGGATCATTAACTCTATTTTGTAAGTGGGGAAAAGCACAGAGAGGTTAAAACACTTGTCCACTGTCCACTTGCTGGTTAACAACAGCAAAGCCAACTTTTGCCTTTTGCTTAAGCCAGGAAAGAAATCCCTAGCTGAGGCCAGGAACACTGATGATGTTCCTCTAACAATCTCCATTATTTACACACTTCCTTACCCTTTTCTGGCCAACCTTCCCTCTTCCCCCATGTTTTTTTCAATCTGTTTTCTAGGTTTAGCAGAGGACCTTTAAGTACTCTTGACAACTCTTTTAGTGGGAAAAAAGAGTGTTGACTTAGGAATCAGACAAGTGGCTGTGAATGTGTGGTCCAACATGACAATAATAAAACCTTGTAGAATAGCATTAACAAAACTTTCTATGATGATGGAAATATTCTATCTGTATGCTAATACAGTAGCTGTTGTCCTCATATGACTACTGAGTACTTGAAATGTGCCCAGTAGGAATGAAGAAATGAATTTTAAACTTTAATTTCAATTAATGTAAATGTACTAGCCATGTGTGGCTAGTGGCGATCATATTAGCACAGTTCTAGAATGTCCGAACAACCTCTTGTGGCATTAATAATACACATACATTTATTATCAGTATAAACAACTAATATACTTGATGCCCTTACTGCAATTTCCTCAGAAGCAAGGCCATCATTCCCATTCAACCTTGAATTTCTAGACATTTCCTTTTTTTCCCTTAGGACTAAATAGTAGGTTGAG
The DNA here is from genome assembly GCF_047511655.1 of Castor canadensis. Classification (NCBI taxonomy): domain Eukaryota; kingdom Metazoa; phylum Chordata; class Mammalia; order Rodentia; family Castoridae; genus Castor; species Castor canadensis. The sequence goes on from NC_133386.1 coordinate 203,445,614, forward strand.
CAGAATAGTCCATGGCATGAAAAAAATCTGAGAACCCAAAAGACTCCCCCAAACCCAGACTCACTACCCAGATTTATAATATAGGGCTCCCTGCAGATACCTTTTCCTTCTTCCCACCATTACCCATCACCCAAGGCAGCAGAGTACATTTAGAATTAAGCATTTAAACTCTCAAAAGGCCTCTTGCTCATATCAAAAGGAGCAGGGAAGCCATAGATCTTTACCTTCGCTTTCTCCCTTGGGATACTCATTTCCCCAGGCAGACTACACTTCCAACAGCATTCAAATGAACTAAGGCCACAGGACATAGTAACCCGCAATCTGTGATTCCACACAAACCTGAAACAGGGAAACCTATGCTTCCCCAAGAGTAAATTATGCTTAAGAGCAGTAAACATAATCTATTATTTCCAGTTAAGAGAGATCACCCTGCCAGTCCCATGGTCTTGTAATTGTGCCTCTGCCCTGAGCTACACCCCACTGAGCTCTGCCACCACCCCAGAGCAGTTCACCTTGAAACTCTGTGTTATCAAGGCCCCTGATGGCCTCCACAGCATCCTCTGCCCGCTCCATGTGTACAAAGGCATAATCTTTCACGATGTCACATTCGATGACTGGACCATACTCCTCAAACTTGGCCCGAAGCTCTTGGTTGGTACAGGTGGGACTGATGTTGCCCACGTGTAACTTGGTTGAAGCTTTGCTCTTATTCTTGCTGGCTTCCACGTTGATGTTCACTCCGTGCAGCTTGTAGTGGTGCAGGTTACGTATGGCATCCTCAGCCGCCGTCTTGTCCTCTATGTGCACGAAGCCGTAGTTCTTAATGATGTCACATTCCAGCACCTTCCCATACTGCTCAAAAAGGGAGCGGATCTCCTGCTCTGTGGCCTCCCGGGGCAGGTTTCCGATGAACAGCTTCACCATCCTGACACAGCCTGGGAAAGAGACAAGATTTCAAAAGTCAGGTGCGGGGTGGGATATTTCATTGCACTGCAGCATTGTGCAAAGTTGTCGGCACCTTCAAGACCCTCCAAGAGACCTTCCTTATTCTTCCTCGATGGAGGAGGGGCAGTTTGCTCTTGAGTGGTGCAAGCTGTGTGTGACCCGCAAGCAGCAGGTCGGGGTCAGAATCCAGTCCAACATCTCCATGAGATGAGGCGCATTTAAGCAACAGGGTTGGCCCTTCCACGCTTTAAAGCGAGGGGGGAAAAGCCCAGGAAGGCAGGAGGCATCTGAATGTCCCTGGTAACAAGGTTTTGGAGGGAAATCTGTGTGCCTTTCCATTGCGCGGTATCACCTTCCAAGATACTCTAAATAACAAAAAGACTCCGTTTCTCCCCCACACCTGGACACTCCCGCAGCGCCCGCCACCCAAGAAGCCCAACCTCCAGCTCCATCATCCCAACAAAGACTCGGCCCGACCCCTGCCCCGCCCCCTCCGGAGAGCCGGCCCCGCCTCCTCTCGTTGTCTTCCCGCAGACCTTCCACGGCAAGATGGGAAACCCAAAACCTGGGCCATTCCCGTCCGCGAGAGGCTCGGGCCGGCCCACCCTGGGCTCCTCACACACCCAAAGGACGCTCTCGTACCTCCGGGTGGCGGTGGCGGTGGCGGCGGCTCCCGCGTCAGAGAGAACCCTACAAAATGGCGACGGCCGCACGAGCCTCGGCGCGACCGGGCCCTTCCTCGCGCGCCAGCTCACGCACGCGCGAGTGCGCGCTGCCGCTTTCCCCTCCTCCTCGCGGGAGCCAGGCAACCAATCCCACGGCCGTATACAAATGCCTGTCCACCACGGGGGCGGGGCCAGCTGGTGACGGCGCTGCGGAGCAGAGGTCAGCCAGCCCCCAGTCCTGACCAGCCAATCACCGCCCTAGGTGGGGTTAGCGGCTCGCGCGTCTGAAGGGCTCGGGGCTCTAGCACTGCCTTAGTGAAATCGGAACCCCGGGGAAGTCACTAAACCATCACAATGGTTGGGCCAGCTGGGGAGGGGAGGCCGATGACAAAGGGCTATCTCACTGGCTCCGCCAACTGGGGGTTTTCTTAGCGACTTGGGAAGCTGAATGCAACGTTTCAGAAATCTAGGCGCGCCACATTTTTTAAGCGAAACTAGGCATTTTTTTGGTGACTCTTTAAACAATTTTAAAAATGCTTTCATTGCAAACGTGTTATTCATTTGTGAGGAAACTGAGACCCAAGGAGCAGAAAGATGATCTGTGGCAGAACTGGGTTAGGTCTAAGAGGTCGTGTTTTGTTCGCTCGTGAGTATACGTGGGCTGTTTTCTCTCTCGCTACAGTCTAAGCTCTAATTGTCCATCCCCGTTCCTGGTTCGTGGTGAGCACTCCAGAGGAATTCTTGGTGCAGAAGCCCAGAGAGTCCTGCTTTGGGGGGACAGGGTCTCCACGTCCATACCAAGCTGCTGGAGGTCTAGGCAACTGTGAGGTTCCCGGCTCTCTACCGTTCAAAATCCAGCTGCGGTCCAAGGGCGCCTCCTGGTGGCAAAAGGGAAGCTGTTAGATGGGTTTCTCGCAGATTATGGAGATTGAGGGATTGAGTTTATCTCATCCTAGAGGCGCCAGGGTGGTTGTCATTCATCATGCCTCAAGAGGTGGCCGCGTAACAGCGTCTCTGATACCTCAAAGCACAAATTCCCCAAGCTGTCACCCCAGCTACTTAGATCTGTTCACGGAATCCTTTTTGTTTCCCAGTCATTTCGGAAGAGTCAGTCACTGCGCTTCCAGTTTTAATAACGGACACGCATACTTGACCCTCACCTAATTCTGTTTGCCTCTCCCTTTCCCTCCGGTTGGGCATTTCCAGTTTCTCTCTGCACTCACAGTTTCTACTCTCGGACACCTCTAGAGATTCTCTTGACCATTTCTGAAATAAGTTTTACTGTTATCGTTACCTAAATGGCTTTCTTCCTAGAGACTTCTCAGAGTCTGAATCTGCTATCGCCCATCTTCATACACTGTATTTTGGATTCTGTCTTTCCAGTTCCCCAGTTTTTCTGAGGTCTCCACAAAACTAATGTCCCGTCCAGAGTTTTCTTTTTTTTTTTTTTTCTTTCTTTTCTTTAGAGACAGGGTCCCAGGGTGGCTTTGAATTTGTGATCCTCCTGCCTCAGCCTCTCAAGTACTGGGATTACAGGCATGTACCACCCAGTGAGATTTCTTTCTTTCTTTCTTTTCTTTTTTTTTTTTTTTGTGGTACTAGGGTTTTGAACTCAGGGCCTCATGCTTGCTAGGCAGACCTCGAGCCACTCTGCCAACCCAAGACTTGTCTTTTTAATGCATGATTGCTTTTTCCATTCTTTTAAAAACTTCTCATTGTGGAAATTTTCAAAAAGGCACAAACAAGGGCTGGTAGAGTGGTTCAAGTGGTAGAGTGCCTGCCTAGCAAGTGCAAGGCCCTGAATTCAAACCCAATACCACCAAGAAAAAAAAAAAAAGGCACAAACACCATACGGAGATATAAAGGTCCTCCTCTGGACATTTTTATCCAGCTTTGACATTATCAACATCTTGCCTATCTCATTTCATCCATCCCCCTGTACACATGTCATTTTGCCTGTAGTTCACTATTTCTAATTTTAAACATCAGTGCCATTAATAATAATAATAATTATTATTATTATTATTAACTTGCAGCAGTGGGGATCAAACCCAGGAGTTTGTGCACACTAGGTAAGCTTCTACTACTGACCTATACCCTCCACCCATATGCTATGGTAATATCATCTTGACTTTCACAAATGTCTTTTCACAGTTGGTTTCTTCTGATCTGGACCTAGGCAAGGTCCACCCATTGTACATTTGTCTGAATTATGGAACTGGCATGTTGTGTTGCAAGTGTTTCTCTTTCCCACTCACCTGCAGCACACAGGGACCCTGCTGCTGCTATATCTTTGCCAGTGTTTGATATTATTCACTTTCCTAATTTTTGCCAGCTAAATAGGTCTAAGGTGATATTTCCTTCTTGTTTTGATTTGCATTTGTCTGTTTACTAATGATTATAAACATCTCTTCTTGCTCCCCTTAAGTTTTGAGGGGTTTACTCTGCTGTGAATTTCCTGTTTATATCTTTTGCCTTTTAGATTACAACCTCTTTTTGTTGATTTGTGGGACTTTCTTGTATATTCTAGAGATTACTAGTTGATTTCAAATGTTTTCTCTCAAAAAAAGTTATCTTCTCTCATTCCACTAATTTTTTTTTGTGATTCTGGGGCTTGAACTCAGGACCTTCACCTTGAGCCACTCCACCAGCCCTATTTTAGTGAAGGGTTTCTCGAGATAGGATCTCACAAACTATTTCCCTGGGCTGGTTTTGAACTGCGATCCTCCTGATCTCTGCCTCCTGAGTAGCTAGGATTACAGATGTGAGCCTCTGGCCCCTGGCTTCATTCCACTAATTTCTAACTTTGTCTGTGGTGTCCATTGAACGGAAATTGTATTTTTAATGCAAATCATTTTTTGTCTTAAAGATTGTGCTTTTGAAGTTTACTGTAAGATGACCTTGTTAAACCCAAGTCATGATAGTCTGCATTTTCTTCTATTTACCATTATAGTTTTTACCTTTCATATTTTGAGCATATTTCCATTCAGAGCAGTGTTTTCTGATAGAAATATGTGAGTCACATGCACTAATTAGTGGGCTGGGGGGTGAAGTCAGTGGCAGACAGCAGTTGTCTAGCATGCACAAGGCCCTGGGTTTGACCCACATGAACATAGTAAGAAAATAACTAAAATGAATAAATAAAATTTTCTAGTAAACATAAAAAATATGAAAACCAAAGTTTGAAATCCACTTTAATACTTTTGACTTATTTCAACACATACTCAGTATAAAAATTGAGATATTTAAACTTTTTTCTCCTCTTAAGTCCTTGCAATCCAGTCCGTTCGTTATAGTTGTAGCCCAACTCAGTTTGGACTTGCCACACACTTCATGTGCCCAGTAGCCACATGTGCCCAGTGCTTTCCATATTGGACAGCACAGGTGGAGTCCAACTTGTAGGTGGTGCTCAGTAAAAATGCAAACATGTTTATCTCTAAAAACTCTATTTTTATTTGTCCATGTTTCCCCATGGATTTACAGCAGCTGCACTGATGTATTTTTGTCCCATTCCACCATCTTTTCCTGCAGCTTTTCCTCTTCCACCCCCATCTGAAAGTGTCTCTGCCCAAGACTTACTTCCTAACCCTATTTTTATCCTTTTTTCCATCCTGTCCTTATGGAATCATGTCCTGGAGTAGCTTTAGCTGCCAGGTGTGTGCAGACATTTTCTGTCTCACCTTTCTATTCACAAAGACTGTTCTGCAGGACTGCTTCAACTGGAGGCCCTATCTACACTTGCATTTTTACATCAAAGCGATCATTTGTCCATTGATTTCTCTCCCCCATATATTACATATCGTCCTAAAATTTCCAACTATTGCTTTTGTCCCAAGCCCCAGGCTAGAAATGCCCAGATTCCCTGAGCACTCTACTGTGCATGGCTGTCCCCTCTGTCACAGTGGAGATTTTCAGCTGTACTTGAGGTGCAGGAGGTGTCTGTGTAGGGCTGATGCAGTATTCCATTTAGTCCCATGACAGACTGTTTTAGTTATATTTATGCACTTGTGTTCTGTGGAATACTGAATCTGCCCATCTTAGGAGAAAGGAGTAATTCTCCTGGGGGCTGTGTGCTCTCGCAGATCTCCCACCTAGAGCACATCCTAGGACTATGCTGGTTTAGTCCTCGGACTGCATACACCTGACTGTCTTTGTCTTGACTGATGACAGTCAAGAGTCTGGCCAATTATGCTATAGGGCAGCTTTTCTGGAAAGATGATTGTAAAAAAGAAAACAATGGAAGACCAAAGTTTTTTTTCTGAGCACCAAAGAGTGCTCACCTTTAACATCTGGGGTCAAATCGATCCAAAATCTCCAACTGCCAAGCCCTCTGTTCCATTTTTAATGTTTCACTCCATGGAGAATTTATTGTCCTGTTTGTGTTTGTGTCCTTACGTGCTCAGGGTGTACCTCATAACTTCCTACGTAGCATCATTCTGTTGGGAACCTGCCCCTCTTTGATCCCCATGTGAGCTCCTTTGATTCTACTGGGGAGACAGAAAGCAGGGTCAGTAATCACCCACTATGTGCTCACTTCTCCTCTGTCAGCTGAGCAGTGGTTGAGACTACATTGTGGCAATGCTCCCAGTTTACTGAAAAAAGGTTGAGAATCATGAGCAAAGAAAGTTGTGGGGGTTGGGGTGTAGCTCAGTGGTAGAGCACTTGCCTAACATGCACAAGGCCTGGGTCCATTCCCAGCACCTTAAAAAAAAAAAAAAAGGAAAAAAGCAAGTTTTGTACTAGGGAAGGGGCCACTCAGTGCCTTTTAACATGAACACTACTTGCTGACATCATCCCGAGCCACAGTGAACATCTTTGGTCTCAAATGAGGCTTGGCAATGGTCGACCCAGCAAAATAGAGGCCATTACATGGGGATATGAGACTTAGGGAGGCATCCAGAATCTTTCAGAATCACAGAGTGTTTTTAGGGCTTCGAGGCTGGGGGCAAAGTAGAAACCCTGGCACACAGTAGACCAGAGCCAAAGGGAAGAACACTGGCTTAGGTAGAGAGGCTATGGTCAGGAAAACAAGACACCCAGAGGCAGTGAGAGAAGCTGAGCTGTTTAATCACCTGGGCCAGACTCAAGGCTGTGGCTGCCCCTGAACAACTCACACCTGGACACCACTGAGAGCAGCTGGAGACGGAGCGGCCACTCCAGCCAGAGGGTGAGGCAGGAGGGAAGGGAGAGCTTCAGTGCCTCTGATGCCATCACCTGGTGCTCCTGCCTCTAGGGCCTGCTTCAGCTCTGAGAGATTCCTGGCTGGTCCCCAGGGGCAAGGAACTGCATGGCGTGCCCTAGATGTTGGAGGGTGGGGAATGACCTTGAGGCAGGGGCAGCCATTTCCGAATGGCCTATGTTGAGGGTGCAGTGCTGTCTGCACTGTGGTAGGGGATGGAGGCACAAGGCTGGGAAAGAAGGGTCAAGGAGGAAGTAGAATTGGGGGTTGCCTGGGTCCCACCACCAGTCTGGAATTAAATAGCAGGTTGTTTGTGGGAACACTGGCTTGTCCCCGGTGACAGTTCCTGGTGATGGGCTGACCTTGGCAACAGACCCTAGCAGCAGGCAGTTGTCCTGACAAAAGGGTGGTCCCTGTCAACAGTCCCTGGCAGTTTCCTGAACAGAGGGAGGGAGCTGGCCTGGGAGTTTCACCCCCAGCTACTTGTTCTTCTTGAAGAAGCTGAAGCGTTTTTCTCGCTCTCGTTCTCTTCCCTCCTTGCTGCGCAGCACTACAGACCCCTCAGGCTGTGATACTGGCGGCATGGTCAGGGCCCGAGTCATGCCCCGGGTGGCACTGGGCAATGCTGGCTCCTCCGGCTCTCCAGAGGCTGAGGATGCAGAAGCAATGGCCGCATTCACCACCCGCAGCCATGAGCTCATTTCTGCCTGTGGGGGACAGGGAGACAACTGCTCAGCCTCAAGGACTCTGTGCTGGGGCAGCTGGTGATGGACAGCAGGAAATCGTGACGGAAGGAAACAGAAAAGTGATTGACTCTTTTATCTCATTAGGAGGAAAGGTCTTTAAGACAGGGAACATGTTTCAGTGTGGTCCTCATACACATCCAGTTGGCACATTGTGTGTGGGCTATCCTATTAAAGCATGAGACACGAAAAAGAAGGAAAGAGAGGGAGGAGGGGAGGAAGGGAATGTGCTACTGGAGGGCCCTGAGGGAGAACAAGGGGACAGCTCACCTCATCCTTGGCCTGGAATAAATATTCTTTTCCATCCTGTAAGCTGTTGGGAGACAGAAACCACAGGGCAGAGCTGAGTATCTGTATCTGCCAGGTCAGTGCTGCTAAGTTCTCCCAGGAGCAGGCTGGGAGGACACCGGGCAGCCCTTAGGCCACATCAGACCGTTCTGCACATTCTTCAAATTCCCAGGATTTTGCAGATGTGCAAAAAGCAAATCCTTTCTGACTGGTTGCAAAGGGCCATGCAGGCTGCTTACTGGCAGGCAGGGGCAGGTCCCTGGGGGCAGGGGAAGGCCAGCACCCTGCCCTCACATTTCCCACCTAGGATAACTTTTTGGCTTGACAGTAGTCAGTTTTCAGCCTGTGTCTTAGTTCCCCCACTCCACTTACATGTAAATACAACCAGAATCCCCAGCCTCTCCCTCATCTACAGGTGCCCGCAAGTGACTGGTTTGGCAACTCCATTCAGATAGTCCTTACAGGTAACTCTCTATTCCTTCTAGACCTCACTCATGGCCCACCCAACTTGTGTCACTCCCAGCTCCTCCTACCCCATCTCATCCTGGCAACTCCCCGGTGCCTACCCCAGTTTGAAGACATGTTTGCGCTTCCGGTAATCAAAGGCCACACTGCCCTGGGCCTTGGCCAGGCTAACAGGCACTTCTCCGTGGTATGGCACTCCTGCACTGGCTGCCTTGGCATCCTTGTAAAAGCCAAGGCTCCCACGCCGCAGGACACAGTACACATTTTGCCAGGACCTGGGAGGGACATGGGGTTAGGGGGCCAGATGGGAAGGTGTGCTGACCAACCTGGGTGGGGCCTGTAACCTGGGGCTCCCTTCCGTGTTGTAGGACTTACAATTCTACTCCTTTTTTTTTTTGAGACAGGGTCTCACTACGTGGCCCAGGTTGGGGAATGAACTTGTGATCCTCTCAGCTCAGCCTCCCAAGTAACTGGGATTACAAGTGTGCGTCACCATGCCCAGGTTCCACTCTTGTCTTAGTCCCCTTCTGGCCCTCCAGAGGCCTGTGCTGGTCCTGAGTCCCACCCCTTTCCCAGAGGACAAATTTCTACAGGACACCCCCCACTCTATCAGGCTTCCCCTGAGCCTCTTTAGAGGCAGGAACCTGAGAGACCACAGGCACTGCATGGCCTGGCCTAGTACCTGTTGGCGGCTTTCTTGCCAGTGACCTCCATCTCCTGCTTTCGGCACAGCATCCCCTCCATCTGTTCCTGTGCTGAGAGCTCTGGGCCTCGAGTGGGCAAGGTGGCAACGTGGGCTGACTCAGATGATCTGCTCTGGGGCATTGCAGGAGGGGCTGGACCCCGGGGCTGGGTCTGCCTTTGTCCCCGTGGCCCATTGGCCTCATCCCCTGCTCCAGATCCCTGTGTAGAAAAAACTGTCAGCATCAAAGGATGACGTGGGAGGTGTCTTGCCTTGGGATTGGGAAATTCTAGAGCCAAGGGTGTCCCAGTCTCCAAGTTTCCCTGGAAACTCTCTGTTCTCTCCCATCTCCAGGATGCCCCTCCCTCTTTTTGTCCTTTCATCTCTCAGGCATCCACACCCACACCTCCAGGGGGACTCACGGGCCCTTCTGGGAAGCTGCTCTGCTCAAGTCTCTGCTGTTCGGACAGGGGCTGCAAAGACAAGAAGCTGTGAGAGGATTGGGGGCAGGGAGAAGGGGAAAACAGGGTTCTTACAGGAATGCTCAGGGACACAGGGTTACCTGTGAGGACTCTGTGTCTGTGCAGACCCCATTGACACTGGGTGCCTGTGTTGATGGTGGCAGCCGTGACTGGGTTCTGGAATGGCCAGAGGTGACACAGAACAATTAGTCCCTGGCTGGTTTGGGCTCAGTCTCATCCTCCTGGCCCAGTTATCCCAGCTCTCACCCATCCCAGGCAGCATTGGGAGCTGTCTGGCCATCTACCAGGTCCCCTCTGGGCCAACTAGTTGTGGGCTCTGGAGCAGGGGGCTGTTTCCTCCGTTCTTCCTCTTCCCTCTTTCTCCTCTGCTCCTTCTCCCGCTCCTCCAGCTGTCAAGAAATGCCAAGGTCAAGTATAAAAGGCCTCTTGTAAGAGGAGCAGGAGAGGAGGAAAGCTGAAATTGAAATGTCTCAGCTCTGTTCTGATGAGACAGGAAGTATAGAAAAGAGAATCTGAAAAGAAGGTAGGGACAGGAAGCAATGGGGAAGTGGGGAACATGGGTACTCTTGGCCAGTGTAGAGGGAAGAAGAGAAATGTCTTCCCTGGGTAGAGAGAGCAAAGGCTTGGGGCAGGCACCCAGGGTCACAACCCTCACCGCAGTGAGCTTCTCCAGGGCGCTGAAACGCTCCTCCCAGGCAGCTGCTGACTTCTGGAAAGCTTCGTGCCGCTTGATGAGGGTCTCTACCTCATCCACTGTGCACCCCAGCTCTGCACTTCGCACCAACGGCTCTTGGCTGCACAGCCAGGCCTCCGCCATCCCTGCATCTCTTCCAAACACGAGCACCTCCAAAACTGCCAGGAGTAGGGGTTGCAGAGAGATGGCAGGTCAGATTGGGCACTGGCAGAGCATGGTAGCCATGGAACCCTTAAGAACAGGGACAGAGAAAGCCACTACCCCAGTGTACTGCCTGGATGGGCGTCTGGAATTCCTCCACTCCCGGGGTTCCTGGTCTCACCCAGTCTGCCAAGCACAGTAAAGGAATGCCCAACCCTTCCTCCCAGGGCCTGGTGCTCCCACAGTGGCTCACCAAGTTGGAGCCAGTCCATCTTCTCCTGCCACTTGTCAGCTGTCTCCTGGCGCCTGGCCTGCAGCTGAGACAGCTTCTCTGAGATCTGTGAGGCAGAGACATGAGTTAGTATCCAATGGGGCCTTTCTAGGGTCTCTGGGAGGTCACTAGGGGAGCTAGAGATTTCTGATGTCAAGAAGAAAATAGTTATGGGGGAAAGGTGGGTTGTGGGAAATCCCTGAACAACACTGAGAAGACAGACAGTGAAAGATTTCTTGCTAAGAACAAGAAACAGAAAGAGTCAGGAAAAATCAGCATTGAGCCCTGATCAGTAAGGTTGGCCAGGCCTTGCCAGGCCTCACTCACCTCCTCGGCTGCATAGTGGCTCCTGGCCAGCAGCTCCTGTCCCATGTTGATGCAGGAGGAGAAACGATCTGCTCTGGCCTCAATCTCTGCTTTGATTCCTTGTTGGTTCTTGATGACCAGGTCTGCAGAGGACACGTCGCTGGGAGGACACAGAGATAGTTATCACCCTCAGCCCCATCATTGTTGCCAGACCTCCCAATCTCTGGAGGCCAGCAGGCACCACAGTTCTCACCGGGGCCGCTCCTGAGCATCCATCTGCACGTTAACCCCATCCATCCACAGCATCAGCTCCCGGACAGCCTTGAAGAAGCGGAATTTGTCGGTGGTGTCCAGCAGCAGCTGGTGGCGGGCAGCAGAGCTTCCCTGAAGCTGGGCCCAGGCCTCAGCCACAGCCTGCATGTGGCGGCCAATCTCCTCAGCCTTGTCTCCAGCATAGGCTTTTTGGAGCCGGTGGCCATCATCCTGCACCTGCTGGACCTGTGGGACCCCAGGTCAGAGTCAGGCAGAGCAGGGAGACTCCCAGGAGCTGTAGCCTCCCCTGGCCTTGGCCACTGCTCTTCACCGTGTCCTGCTTGCTTTACCAGCTAAAGAGGCATGAAGAGGAACAAAGGTTGGGGGCTGGGTAAGATGGCAACAAAGATTGGTTGCCATACTATGCTCTGTTGGGTCTCATCTGGGGACCAGTGCTTGGCCTTGGGGATGGGACTTCAGAAGGGCCACTAGCCAGTTGGGCTATCCTATTCGGGACATGAGGCATATGGAAAATTGCTAGAATGAGATGTGTAGCCTGCAGAAGGAATTTGGGTGGGGACTGAGTGGGCATATGGGGTAAAGGAAGGATCTGTGTTAATTTTGTTAGGTCCACAGCTCTAGCATGGGTAGCAGTTTTAATATAGTGCTCCTAAGACCTCCTCTCCCATCTCCCACTTGTCCTCTCAGCCCTGCTGCCCTTCTGAGCTCGGGTCAGACCTGGGCGCTGAGGGCCTGGATGTCGTGCTCATAAGCACAGTGCCGGCGCTGTAGGGCCTCGGCAGCATTGAGGTCACGGCCGGTCCCGTCTGGAAGCTGCTGTTGTTTGTGCTGCACCCGGGCCAGGGCCTGGCGAGCCCCATGCAGGAAGCGTTGGAGCTCATAGGCAGCGGCCAGCACTTGACCCCGCGTGTCCAGCAGTTCAAGCAGGTCAGCCCAGGCCTCATTGAGACTGTCCTTCCACTCGGCCACAGTGGCCCGTGCGGCATGGCCACCTGCAATAAGCCCGTTGGCCAGGGTGTTGACACTGTCTACGCGCTCCTGACCGATGGTGCTCGTGTCCCGAGAGAACTCACGGAATTTGTCCCGAAGCATCTGGCAGAGGAAGCAGTTGTAGAGACAAGGATGTGACCGGGGTGAGTGAGGTCCTGCTTTATGGAGGAATCACTCCTCAACCCAAACTGAGAACCCACTGAGTCAGCGAGCAGGTGTGGCTGCTTCCTACCTACAGTGTATTGCTTAACAATAAGGACAGGTCCTAAAAAAATGCATCGTTTGGCAGTTTTGTCATAGAGTATTCTTACACAAACTATGATGGCTGCTTAGAGGACCACCGTTGTATATGTGACCCGTTCTTAAATGAAACATCATTATTCAGTGTATGACTGTATTTGCCTGAGGCACCCTACCCCTCAGCAAAGGCACATGGAGGCGCTTTTTTCAGACAAGGATACCCTAATTATAGTCCGTATTTCTGCACCAATGAGGATCCAAGCTGTAGAGGGGAATCTAAAGCTCACCCCATTTTGTCGAGGGCTGTTGACAAAGAATGATTGGTAATTTCCTTTTTACCCTCCCTTATAGTTAGCCCCATGTCTCCTTTTCTGTACAATTCTTCAAATTACATACCTCAAAACTTAAGACAGTGCTTGCGCTGCCTGGCCCTGTGCCCCTGCCCCTTGGTGCTCTGCCCATGGCAAGGCCCTGATCTCCCAGTGCATCCCAACCCTTCCTGGCACCCTCCTGCATGGCGTTCTGCCAGCACTCACCGTCACATGCTCATAGTCCTGGCCCAACTCGTGGGAGGCCGCCACCACCTCACGCTCCTGGATCCACTGCTCCAGGTCATCAAGCTCGCGGCGGAGCTGGCACAGCCGGAGGTGCTCCTGCAGGCGCTCACGCCGCTCTCCCGCCAGCTCCTTCAGGCTGGCGTACAGCTTGTCCACCTGGGCCTGGCGGATTGTTATCCGTGTGCTACATGAGGGATGGAAGGCACCATGGACTTAGCAGATGTTGCCCCAGTACCCAGCCTGTTCTGTAGACTCCTCCTGTCCCTCTTAGATTTCCAACTTCTCACCAAGTTTCTGCTTCTCCAATTTTCTAGAATGTTCTGCACACACATGGTATAAAAGGTACCACGATCCCTGTCCCTTCCCAGAACCAGCTCCCCTCTTCCCCGGAGACTCTGCCCCTCTCCTGCCCGTGAATTCACCTCTCTGGGTGGTCATGGTCAATCATGTCTTGGCTACTGGCTGCTAGTTGGTGGATGGTCTGGGCGTAGTCAGCCAAGGCTTGTTCTAAGACCTGATGCTTCTTCACTTCTGCCTGGGCACTCAGCTCATCCTAGGAGAGGGGTCAGTGGGCATCAGCCAGCAGGGCCTGGGAGCGGAGAGAATCAGCCACACAGACCAGGTTGTGACCTGGCTCTCACCTTGGCCTTCTCCTGGCCCATCATGTGCAACTCCTGTTCACCCATCCAGGCCTCAGCCTCGGCGGCATCTCGGTAGAACTGCTGGGCCCGCAGGGCCTCCTCCAGTCGCTTCCCCCTAAGCTCCAGCTCGTGGCTCAGGCGTTTCCACATTTCCTGGAGCTCAGCCAGCTCCGGGCCTGCTGCAGCTGCACCCAGAGCACGCTGCCTCTCCTTAAGGTCAGCAATCCGGGGTTCGTGGCCCTGGATCTCTTTCTGCAGGGTCTGTCCCCAGCCATAGAAGAAGACACAATGAAAGGCTTGCAGAAGGGAACCCTAAGCCTACATCCCCTTACTCAACCTGAACCCTCCCTTCACACCCTGCCTCTCCTCCTTCCTGAGCCTCTCACAGTCCTCCCTCCAGGCCCAGGGACACAATGGTGGTGCCCTATCAATCCTCATACTCTCCTAATGAGACCCCACCGTCTTGAGGTAAGGAAAAGTGAACCCCTGAAGTCTGGGGTTAGATAGCATCTTCGGAAAAAACCAACATTCCAGTGTGGGGAGGCTCTGGGGAACTTTTTTTTTTTTAACCCTTAGCGTCTGCCTTACCTGGTTTTTCTTCATGAGAAGCTGGACACTGGGTAGGTCCTTGCCATGTTCCATGGAGCTGGCCATGGGCAACCGCTCAGTCACCCACAACTGGATGAGAAAGAGGGGTCAGTGAAGATGCAGAGGGCAGCACTGGAAGCGGGGGGGCTGGACAGTGGGGATACGACAGCTACAGGTATGTGTATAGGGAACAGCCATTTCTGGTTCTGGGGTAAAGGGACCTAGAAGGCATCCCTGAATGTCCTTAGAGGGGAGACTCAATGCCTAAGAGAAGAGGCAATGGAGCAGTACAGGCATCTCCCCAGTGTCGGGAAGGAGGCTGGAGAGCCCTGTGGCCAGGGTCAAGCTGAAGACTATCCCATGCCTGGCCCCAGCAACTCACAATCTCGTCCTCCACATCCCGGTGGAACTGGTGCTGCTCCCGAGAGGCTTGCAGGCGCTGGCAGCGCTCCTTCATGGGCTGGCACAGGCTCCTGAACTTCTCCTCCACGGCCCTTGAGGTCCTTTCCACCTCCCCTGCACCCTGGTCTTCCTGGGCCAGTGCCTTCGCTTGGGCCTGGATTGCCTCCACCTCCTTCTCTCTCACAGCCATCTCCCGTTCCAGCATCTGCAAACCCGGAGGACAAGAATGTCAGCCCCGCATTTCCACCTTCAGACTCAGAGGAGACACTAGTGTGTATCAAGCAAATCGTGATTTCTTATCCCTGGGGCTCCACGCCAGAGAAAACATGCCCTCGTGGCCTGATCAGTGAATCTCAAACTTTGATTTTGTATATGTATGAGAATCCAGGGTTGTATGATAAATGTGCCTGCTATGAATTTATTGTCTTTCAGTTTCAAATCCACCTCAGTTCCAAATTCATCTTTGCCCTGCAATGAGATGTTGAAATGACCCTGTAACCATTTCTCCTTGGCCAGCTGGTACAATGCCAGACTTTGCCAGCTGAGGGTGCTGGTGAGCTAGCACAACACATTGAGAAAGAGGAGCTATAATTTCAGCCCACTTTTCTTCTTCCTCCTATAGCAAAACTGCCCAGTAGTGCACAAGATATTCTGTGGCTATTCCCACTCCAGGGGCAACTTTCTGCTGGCCAGTCTTGGCTTTCCAGATGCAGACCTGCTCTAGTCATGATACCCCAGCAAATTTTTAGGTCATTCAGGGGCCTCTGCCTTTCCAAAATGGTCTGAAATTCAGCTATCATTCTTTCCTTGGGTCTTCATCTGCAGCCCTATACGTATAGCTGCTCCCTACATTTGCTATTTTAAATTTTTATGCAGGGGTCAGCAAATACATCCCACCGTCGATTTTGTAAATAAAGTTTTATTGGAACACAGCTTCACTCCTTTTATGTATTGTCTGTCTTAACCCTACAAGAACAGAGTCGAATAGTTGTGACAGAGACCACATGACCTACAAAGTCCAAAATATTTACTATTTGACCCTTTACAGAAAAGTTTTCTGACTGCTACTGTAGGATTCTCTTTATACCTGCTAGGATTTGGATGTGTTTTGTCCCCTCTGAAACTCATGTTGAAATTTGGTCCTCAAGGGCTGGTGGAGTGGCTCAAGCAGTAGAACACCTGCCTAGCAAGTGTGAGGCCCTGAGTTCAAGCCCTAGTACCGCAAAAGTAAATAAATAAATGAATTTGGTCCTCAAAGTTAAAGTGTTGAGGGGTGGTGAGACCTTTAAGAAGTGATTAGGTCATTAAGAGGATTAATACAGGTCTCATGAGACTGCATTAGTTAGTATAAGAGCAGATTGTTATTGAGTCTGGCCCTCCTGTTTTGTCTTCCACATGTGCTCACTTCTCTTTGTTCTTCTGCCATGTTGTGATGCAGTACAAGGCATCACAGAAGCCACGCAGATATCAGTGCCATGCTCTTGAACTTTTTAGCCTCCAGAACCACGAGTCAAAACAAACCTCTACTCTTTATAAATTACCCAGTCTCAGATATTCTATTATAGCAACAGAAAATGGACTAAATCAACAATACTTCTTTTTATTAGTTTCTCTGTTCCAATTACTAATGTAGTCTATCCCCTGACTGATACACATCCATGGAGATTCTGATGCTGGTGACCCACAGAAATCACTATGAGAAACACCAAAAGATGTCATCTGCCAGGCCTTAGAATGACCTCCTAGTCTTGAGAGCTACATCATCTCCTTCCTCCTGCCATTTATCCTCCCCAAAAGGCCTACAGTGTACCTGCTGCTTCTTAAGCAGAATGTTGACGCTGGTGAGATCCTTGCCATAGTCATCAGAATGCAGCTGGGCCTGCAGGCTCTCCAGCCAGCTCTCCAGGGCAGAGCAGCTCTGGGCAAACAGCTCGGCCCGGTTGGCATCAAAGAGGCTGCGGGCCTTGGCCTGGGTGGTGGTCTCCAGCTCATCCCAGCGCCTGTGCAGGTCTCCCAGCTTCTCTGACACTAGGGCTTTCAGATCTGGCTTCTCGAGAGTCAGCTCCCGCCCTTCCTGGGTGGCAGGACAAAGAAGGTGTAAGTACCAGAATTAGACACCACTGAATACTATAGGTGGATAGCAGACCAGAGACCTAAAGGGCAGAAGAAGACTCAAGTGTGGCAAATAACTGCAAGTTCCTATGTGAGCTTATTAACATACCCTTCTGAGAGGTTTTTAAGTCCCTTCTAAACTGCCCATCCTAATTATACCCCACTTCCCCCCACGGTCTAAACCCAACCTCACTTCAATCAAGAAGCCATGCAACCTTTCCTTCCTTTGAATTTCCTAGTGCTGGTGGTTGCTAGTGTTTCATTGCACGTGGACTTGTATTATCATTTCACGTTTCTCAGCTCATTACTCTGCACTTGAACTATGACAAGTGAGTCCCACCTAGGAAGACTTTGAAGACTTTTGCATGCATAGAAGTGAGTGAGCTGGAAGTGCCAGAGAGCTGATGCTCGCAGAAGTAGCTCTCAACCAACAGCAGATAGAGAGGTGATGAATGCACACCCAGCTCAGCTACCTCATGCTTTTGGTGGGATAAAGTGTTCTATACTGTCTCCCAGAGGGCCCCTGTAGGACTGTTCTGTATAGCTGGCACGAGGATATACCCTACCTCTCCCTTTCTTCCTTCTTTTCCTCTGCTAGGGATAGAACCCAGGCCTCACATACTAAACACACTCTACCCCTCAGCTACATCCCTGTCAGTCCCTGTCTGACTCATCTCCCAGGCCCCTTCTGCTGCTTCCGGGAATCACCTCTCCTGAAACAGTCTGCTCTACAATCCTGGTTTCAGAGTCTACTTCTGGGAACTCAAACTCAGACACTGCCTTCAGGCCCTTTTACATGGCTATCAGGATGAAGTGTCAAAGGTGAGTGTCATGGCCTTCACACACTTCTTATATGATGATCAGGGCTTTCCCACCTTTGCTTCCAGGGGGCCCTTTCACAAACTGTGCTCCTGCCAGCCAGATTGACGTCCTCCTGTTCTTTTTGTTCCCCTAGGCACTCCTCAGGCTTTCTGTTCACAGCAGTTTCTCTACTACAAGCATTTTCCCCCCAATATCTCTGTCCACATTCTCCTTATCCTCCATGGACTACTACCCTGGATGCTCTTGTTTTTTTTTTTTTTTTGAATTCCCATATGCCCTCTCCTTACCCCAAGGCTTCATGGACTCTCTGTCTTATTGCACCTACATATTTGCTCTGGATGTGACTTTGCTGTTGTATATACAGCTCACATCCTGGCTGCAGCCTGTGGTAGTATCACCCCCATTCCCCACTCACTGCCTAGGAGAATGCTTTGCAATATAGCAGCACTAAGTCAGTATTTGCTGACCAAATGGAAACACTGAAAAGGCATTGGTCTCCTCCTCTCCCTACCTACCGTGCCCTTGAAGGAGGGAAAGTGTCTCTTCATATACCATGCAGCACCTAGTAGCATGCTAAGCACACATAACAATCTCTAGGAATACTTGCTGAGTGGAAATAATGTTTCGTCTGTCCTCAGCAATCGAGGCAGAGCTGCATGGGAGACAAATCCCAGGAACAAGAAGACTCAAAAGCAATGGCCAGCAAACCACAGTGATGGACCAAATCAGACCCACTGCCTGTTTTTATAAATGAGGTTTTATTGGAGGACAACCAGGCTCAGTCTTTTATGTATTCTCTATGGCTGCAGATGAGTGGCTGCAGCAGAAACTGTATGGCCCAGGAAGCCTGAAGTGTTTATTATCTGGCCCTTTACAGATGTTCGTAGACTCTGGCAAAGAGAGTCATGTTGCTCTGAACCCAGGAACAGTTTCAGCGTTGACCAAAAGCTGTAGTTTGCCTCCCTATTACGTTGTACTTTCTCAAAGTTCTGGAGTCCTGTCCCACAGTCCTAAGACATTTGTCCCCAGCAGGCTGTAACTTTCCATTCTGGTGGAGCGGTCCCAGAGGCCCACATCTCTAATCCTGAAAGAACCATGTCCTGGAGCTAGGCGTAGGTCTCTAAGGCTAGCTAGCTAGCTAGGTCCCCAGGCCTGCAGTCCCCTGGCTGGGACCCGCCCAGAGCAGCCCCAAAGACTCACTCCTTGCTGCTCAGCTCACCTTGTCCACCTTGTCCAGCCAGTCCTTATTGGCCGCCAGCTCGGCCATGAATGCCTGGTGCTTCTGCCACTTCGTGTGCAGGCTGCGAGCCTCATCGTAGGACACGTCCTGGGCTGTCAGCATCTTCTCGTCAATCCAGAGTTTTAGCTGCAGCAAGCATAAAACAGGGATGGAGGAGGAGGGAATATTTCACAGGAAGGAGAGGG
This sequence comes from Castor canadensis, assembly GCF_047511655.1. Lineage (NCBI taxonomy): Eukaryota > Metazoa > Chordata > Mammalia > Rodentia > Castoridae > Castor > Castor canadensis. Next base: position 203,464,525 of record NC_133386.1, read on the forward strand.
TGGGGCATGAGCCTGACGGAACTGGGAGACATGGAAGACTCAGGAAGAGGCCATGAAGGGGCTCACAAGCCCTGGTGACACCTTGATACACATACTTTACGCCTGGAGTGAGGGACTGTGAGAAATGGATGGACGGCTAGGGAACGCTGCAGGGAACCAAGAGCCTCACCTCATGACAGTCTTGCAAGAAGTGCTGCTGCTCACGGTTGTCCCGAAGGCGACCCAAAAGCTGCTGCACTGCGTCTTGATTCTTCCGGTGTCTGCAATTGCAGCCCCATGTGAAACTCTGAAGTTGCTTCCATTAACTCATCTGGAGGCCCGATAGTCACCTTCCCGTAGAGATAATGTCCCCACCCTGACCCCGGAGCCTACAGGACACCCTAGGAATCCAGCTTCCAGGTCTGCCATCCCAATAGGCTCCATTTTGCCCTAATATGGGGGAGGTGGACCCCCTAGGCCTGTCCAGGTCTTTTCCAACCACTCTGGTCTTCCTTCTCTATTTTGTGGTCAGCCCTCCACCCCCGCTATCTGTCAGTTTGCCCGTGCCAGGTCTCCACCTTTGAGGCCATCCTGCTTTCACTTATTTTCCTGTCAGTTGTCTGCTGCCTTCATCATACCTGCTCTCGATGGAATCTGCCTTCTCCTGGATCTTCTCAGCGTGGATGTTGCCTTCCGATACCAGCTGGCGCCCAGCCTCCAGGAGCCCTCGGATGCGCTCCCCATTGGCATCCATAGTGCTCATGAAATCTTCCAGCTTTTTAATTGCAGCATCAGCGGCCTGGAGTGTCCCTGGCATCTCCGTGTGAGACAGAACATAGTCCTGTGCAGCAGGGAAGGTACTGAGCTCACTTCTCAAAGCATGCCACTCCCACTCCTCAGAGGGGATCCACTCAGAGGCACATCTGAGATGCAGGGGCCATCCTGAGGAGGGGCAGCCTAGCTCAGATAGCTCTGAAGACAGAGGGGGTGAGGGCCACTAATGCGGGAGCTGAGCTGGAAGAACTTTACCAGTCCAAATCTGTTCTGTCTTGTTTGTACCTACTGGTTTTGGTTTGATTTCTTTAATAGTTACACGACTGGCCAAGATTTTTATTTCTTCTGAAGTCAGCTTGGGAAGCTACATTTCCTTTTAAATGTTTTCACTCTATATGTTTCTTCCTACCCATCCTTCTTCCTCAATTACATCCACTGGCATTGCCCTCCCCCCTCCTCCATATTCCTTTGAGCTTTCCCCAGTCCCCATTTTCCTCCTCTTCCTGGTTGGGACTTTGCCCCCTGGGCTCTCACCTGGCTGCTGAGCACACCCTCAGCCTGGCGAGCATCACGCAGGAACCCCTGGAAGCCATGGGCCTGGGCCAGGCGGCCTTGCCGGCTCTCCCACATGCGGCCCAGCTCCTCCCAGCCAGTTCCCAGGGCTTCCAGTCGCTGCCGGAGGAAGAGGCACTGGGGATCGGCCTGGTCCCGGGTCACCTCTTCACCCAAGGCCCGCAGGCGGCTGTACTCGCTCTGGGCCCTCTCCACCTCTCCCCGCAAAGCTGCATGTTGGGCCAGGAGAGCTTCTGCCTCAGGTAGGGTGGCTGGCCCTTCCTCAGAGGCCACAGCAGTCTGCGTGCGGCCGAGCCAAGCCTGGAAGTCATCCAAGCTGCGCAGGAAGTCCTGTAGCCGCCGTGCCTCACCCAGGGACTCCTCTCGACGCCTCATGGTGGCTCGCAGGTCCTCCCAGCCAACTTGCACTTCTCCAAGCCGGGCATTGATGGCAGGGGCTTGGGATGGATGACCAGCAGCCAGGGCATTTGCCTCTCGGGTTAGTTCACCAACCCGTGCAGCGATAGCTTCCAGGTCCCGCTCGGTGCCAGCTAGCTTCCGCTGCAGGGCCAGCACACCAGCTAGATCATTGCCCAGGCCCTGGGTGGATTCAATGACCTTGGTCTTTTCTCTCATCCAGGCCTGGGTCTCTGTGCACTCTAGGTGGTAGTTCTGGATGCTAAGAGCTGAGGTCAGAGCCGCCTTCTTGCCATCTGCTAGGGACCGAAATTGCTGCCACCTGTGTGAGAGTAAGGGCAGGGGAAGGTCTGATATTTGTTGCTGCTCAGCTTCTCTGCCCTGGCCAGGTACATCTGAAAGCTTTGTCCATGCTGCCCTTCCTTGGATATACCTTCTTCTGCTGCTTTTGTAAGGAGGCTACTCACCTCCTTCTCGTCTTGGTCACTCCCTGAAATCCCCACCCTCTTCTGACTGCCTTGACCCCCCTTCATCACTTTCACCATTTCTCCTCCCTCAACATATTCCAGACAGTTCCCTTCCTCATTTTTAACTACCCTTCCAAACTCTCTTCCAGTTACCATCATTATTTCCCAGGTGCCTAGCTAGGGCAGCACACTCCCCCACCAAGCCCACCTGAGGTTGAGCTGCTTCTGGGTGTTGACAATGCGGTCCTTGCCCGGTGGGTTGGCCATCAGCAATTGCTCAGCAATGTCATTCACAGCAGTAATTCTAGCAGCCAGGGCATTCATTTCAGGCTCCAGGGTCTCGAACCTGAGCAGGGAGAAGAAGCGCTGGGCATGGGTGACAGCAGGTGGCGAGACACCCAGTTGCCTTCCTTAGACACCCACGGGAATGTTTTTTTTTAATTTTCACCCACGGGAATGTTACTGCTTCAACATGAGGCTTCCGTCCTGGCATCTCTGCACCTTTGAGTCTACAAGGCCCACAGTACCTGTGGGTCAGGGGAGGAGCCTCCAACTCCCCCCAAACAAGGAGAAAAACTATTCTCCCCTAGCGTTGCTCAAACAGACAGTGAAGGCCAAAATGTCAGGAACTTGCAAAGTCAAACATAACCCTGTCACAGGAGGGACACCACCTTTATCAGAACCTTGCTGATCCTCCTAGGGCTCATTCCTCCCCAGGCCCCATCCTGCTATGATGAGCTAAAAAATGAAGTGATAACTTAAAACATGTGTCTAAGGGATAAAGATGTGAAATATGACTTTTTTCCAGGGATATTTGACATTCTAATAGGGCAGGGCAAATGTTTCAGGCTGCATGAGCCATGGTGTCTGTCTCATCTCCTCAGCTCTGCTGTGTGGGGTGAACACAGCCACAGATGACATGTCAATGACTAGGCACTGCTCTGCTCCAATAAAACTTTATTTGTAAAAAAAAATGGGCCGCAGGCTGAATTTGTACCAAGGGTTGTAGTTTGTTAAGACTTGTAATAGGAGATCTTGAAAACTAAAAAAAAAAAAAAAAATTTAATTACATTTTAAGAGCCACCATGAAATTTAATCATGGACTGATAATAGGTGATATCAAGGAATTGCTAATTTTATTCTACGTGATCATAGTATTGAGGTTCTACAAGAAAAATGTCCTTTCTAAATGACTTTTAAGATGTCTTATTCTGTGAATAAAGCTAATTCATGAGAGGTTAATCAATGTCTCTGCCTAAAAAAACAGTAACTTTAAAGTCTCAGCTATTTTAATTCCATACGTGATAAGTAATGAATTGTATGTAAGGATGCTTCTTCATCTTTCTTAAAGGGTCATTTGGGGAATACAGGAGTGAAATGACAACACTGGCGACTCACTTTTTAAAAGTCAAGAGAATCAAAAAGAGCACTATACTGATGTGAAGGAATCTGGGAGATGGGTGTATAGGGTTTTTTTGTGATTTGTTCTCTACTTTTGTTTATGTTTTACATTTTAATTAAAATTAAATACATGATCATTAAGACTCAGAGGTCTGGGCATGGTGGTGCATATCTATAATCCCAGATACTCTGGAGACAGAGGCAGGCAGATCGTTAGTTCAAGGCTGCCAGGGCAAAATAGGTGAGACCCTAACTCATAAACAAAAATACAAACAAAGGTGGGGGCGGCTGGCGGAGTAGCTCAAGCGGAAAGAGCAAGTGTGAGACCCTGAGTTCAAGCCCCAGTACAGAAAAAATAATTCGTAAACAAACAAAAAGGGTCTGGGGGTGTGGTGTGGCTCAAGTGGTAGAGTGCTCGCCTAGCTGCAAGGGGCCCTGAGTTCAATCCCAAGTACTACAAAAACAAGCAAACAAAAAAGCCACACAGAGGGATGTGCTTAAGGCTCAGAGAGATGTTATGACAGCAGTTTATGGTGGGACCCACTGCCCCACACCCCAGCCCCAGTTCACAGGTGATCAATCCTGGGAGAGCAGCAGGCCCTACCTCTGCTGCACCACTTCCAGGTCCTCCAGGCGCTCAGGCAGGGCCAGCCCGTTGAGCCACTGCTCCTTCTCCTCCACCCAGAGCCCACAGGCTCCGGCCTCACTGAGCATGGTGTAGAGAGCCAGGGCTGCCTCCAGGGCTCGTGCACGTTCGCCCGCCCGGGCCTGCAGCTCCTCATAGTGCCGCTCCAGGGTGGGCACCCTGCCCCGTACCTCAGCTGTGTGGCTCAGTGCGGGAGGCAGAGCTGCAGCTTGGTCCCTCAAGGCATCCAGGGTGGGCCGGTGGCCTCGGATCTCCTCCTCCAGGGCCCGGTGCTGCCTGGCCAGGGCCTGAGTGGAGAACTCGTCGTGCCCCAGCTCCGGGCTGGACACAAGGCGCAGCGCATCCACCAACCAGGCCTCCATATCGTTTGCATCTGCCTGGAACTGGTAGAGGCTGGCAGCCTGCTCAAGCCGCTGGGCACGCTCCTCAGCCAGGGCCTCCAGCCGCTCCCACTGGGCCTGGAGCTCTGCCGCCCGGGCAGCAGCCTGGCTGGCTCCAGGGTGGCCCTCGGCAACCAACTGCTGGCCCTGCTCCAGAGTGAGCTTCAGGGGTCCCAGCCGGCCACTCATCTCACCTCGCAGGGCTGTGTGCTTGTTGAGCAGGCGGAGGACTCCGGTCAGATCCCGGCCTGTGTCAGCTGAGGCCAGGAGGTGCTGCTGCTCCCGTACCCAGGCCTCAGCCTCACCCACCTCCCAAAGGAACCGCCAGAGGCGCCGTGACTCCTCCAGACGGGCCCTCCGAGTCGCTGCCAACTCGCACAGGGCCTCATAGCTCTGCTCCAAGGTGGCTACCCGCTCTGATACCAGCTGTGGGTCACATGGTCTGTATTCTGAAAAAGTCAAGCCAGAGGTCAAGGGCTCTGACTGCTCCCCACCCAACCCTAGTGTGCCTCACTCCCTGGCTTTAGCTCTGTCACGCGTCACCCACCCACCAGCTCGCCTGTCCCAGGTTCTTGTAGGGGACAGCTGGCTCCCCTTCCTTGCCCTTCTGTTTTCAGGGCCTTTCCCCTCCTCCATTATCACCTTTCCCTGGGTCACAGAAGCGCAGAGCAGAGGCACTGACAGCCCGCACCCTCTCGGCCTGCACGGCGATGTCTGCTTCTACCAGCCCATGTAGCTGCAGCAGGTCCTCCACTCCAGTCAGATGCTTGCCCAGATCCTGAGTCAGCAGCCGGCCCTGCCAGGCACAAGTGGCCACTGCCTGTCTGAGAGCCACCCAGCTCCTTCCCAGCCAGATGCTCACACCAACCCCACTCCCTCTTCCTTCCAACCTCTTTGGGTAGCTCCAGGTGTCAAACCCAGGTGAGCACACCTGCTCACTCATGGGATACCCCAGTTTCGTCCTGGCACTGGATCCTTACCCTTAACCTGCCTCCTGTGGAACAGCTTTCTTAATCCTCCTCCTGGAATCTCCTGTGACTCATCTCCTCAGCCCCAGAATCACAGACACCTCCTGACGTCACAGCACCCTAGCACCCATGTTCACGCCCACCTCTCACCTAGAAGATTGCAACAGCCTCTGAGTGGTCTCTCTGTTCCCACTCACTCTGCCCACAGGTCTTCCGTACATAGTAGCCCAAGAGACCTTTTCAAACTCCCTTTCTCAAAACCTTCTGAGCACTTTAAATACAGTCACTTTGAATAAAATCTAAATTCCTATAAGGCAGTAAGTGAGCTGGCTGCTCCTTTTTTTTTTTTTTCCTGTGCCAGGGATGGAACCCAGGGACCTACACACATGCTAGGCAAGCTCTCTACCACTGAGCTACATTCCTAGTCCTAAGTTGTTTTTGGTTTTATCGGATAGGGTCTTGCAAAATAGCCTAGGCTGGCTTCAAACTTACAATCCTCCCATCTCAGCCTCCCAGGTGCGGGAATTACAGGCCTGCACCACCACACCTTCCTCTGCTCCCTCCTTTATCTCATTCCACAGCCCCTTCTCCTCGTACAGCTACTGTCCTTCCTCTCCACCCCCATGTCACTTATGTCTCCTTCCCCTAGACTGGGAGCCCCATGTGGACTGGGGCCTGTTTGCTGTATTTATCAGAAGTAGAGACCCCCACACACTGGTGCATGCTCTACAGAACTGGCATGAGCAGGTAAGTGAAGGTGCCACACCCACACTCCCACGACTCCTGCCCAACTGAGCCCCACCACGAGTGCCCCGCTACCTTCATCTCTGCCATCCAGTCCATGAGGTAGAGCAGGTCCTGAAAGACCTTCTGCAGTTCCAGGTTGAGAAGGAGCCGCTCACGCCGGGCTGCCACCATCTGCCGCAGGAAGTCCCACAGCCGAGACACGTTGTGCTGTCGGGCAGCGATGCGTTTGATGTCATGGTAACGCTCAGCGGCCAGCTCCGCGGCCACAGCGTCCACTGCCTGAACTCGGCCACTGTAGGCCACGATGTCTGTCTCAATGGCTTCGTGCTTCCGGACTGCTGCCTCGACTGCTGCCAGCTCCAGTCCAAAGTTGTCCTGTGGCAGAGGCAGGGAGGGGAGCTTGGGAACCAAGAGACAATGCCTTTGCTGGCTCTGTCTGTCCCCAGAGTGAGTGCTGTGGCTTCAGGATGCCACCTCCATGTGGCTCTCTCAGTGTCCTCTGCATCCCATCCCATTCTGTCTCACTATCCTTTCTCCTGAGCAAGCTTCCGGGCTCTGGCTGCTGGATTTGTCTTTCTACCTGTGTGATGGATATTTCACATTTCATCACCTCCCCACCCTGCAAGGCTCCTTACCCATCACTGTCTCTCCTGTTTCTTCCCACCAATCTGGAAGTTCCCGGAACCCCTTGCATCCTACCTGGGACACAAGGCGCTGGTTCTCACTGAGCCAGGTCTCCCGCATGGCGGCCTTGCGGTCAAAGCGGGCGGCCAGCTGCTCCAGCTTCTCCTGGCGGATCAGCTCTGTGCGCAGGGCCAGCTCACGCTCGTGCTCGGCTTTCTCTAGCCGCTCCCAGGCCTGCAGGGTGGGGACAGGATTAGTGAAACACGGCCAGGGCAGGGAAGGTCGGCGGGGCTGGGGCCAAGGTAAGTCCCATGAAAGGTGGGTGTAGTGAATTCATGGAATGCAGTCGGCGAGGCACCTGACTGAGGCCTGTGCATCGAAGTGTGAGAAACGGGGAGGAGCCGGACATGCTATGAAGCCATGTAATAATTGCTTTGCTTCTGGACAAGGGCCAAGTTTGCAGTGGCAGAACTGTAGGTAAACCTTATCTCACTTTTATTAATTTTTCTTCTTTTAATTTTCGGTGGTACTGGGGTTTGAACTCAGGACTTCATGCCTACTAGGCAGGTGCCCTACCACTGGAGCCATGGCCCTAGTCCTACTTTGATTAATCTTATAATGCTGTGAAAAAAAAAAAAAAAACCCAAAAAACAGAGGTAGCGATAGTGAGTTGGGGACATGTTGAACAAAATAAGGGCCATGAGGTATAATTTCCTTATGTGATCCAATGTGGTGAGTGAGAAGTGGAAAGGAGAGACATGCATGAGGGGACACCTGAGTGATGTCCAGGGGCAGGGGAGCGGGGTGGAGTATGTAGGATAACAGGGTGTGGTGAAGGTTAAGAAGGTCCTGGGTCAGGGTGTGTATGACAGATGTCCAGGCCAGGGACTGCCGAGGGAGGTCATCTGTGGGACAGCAGGGCAGTACACAAACCTTGTTGATGTCTGAGATGAGCCGGCCCTCACGGGGTGTGTAGACCTTCTGGTTGTTGGCCCGCAGCTTGCTCTGGATGGTGAAGAGCAGCACCTCCAAGTTCCCTTTCTCAGTGAACCTTGAGGTAGAGGCCAAGTCAGGGTCAGAGGCAAAGGCCCCAAGAGTCTTAAGTCCTGGGTTCCCTTTCTTTTGTTTTTTTGCAGCACTGGGGTTTGAACTCAGGGCCTACACCTTGAGCTACTCCACCAGATCTTTTTTGGTGATAGACTTTTTGGAGATAGGGTCTCATGAACTATTTGCCATAGACTGTCTTCGAATCAAAATCCTCCTGATCTCTGCCTCCTGAGTAGCTAGGATTACGGGCGTCAGCCCCAGTGCCCAGCTGTGTTGCTTGTCTTCTTATAAAGGTAATACATGGTCTTTGTGGAAAAACCAGAAAATACTGGCAAACCAAGAGCAACATTTTAAAGCAACCAAAAGCCACACTGAAACAATGGCCACTGTTGCCCTTCTGCACATGAGTGTTGGCTTCTGTCTTACATGAGGTGGGGTCCTAGTGTAACCACAGGTAACATGATCAGCCTCGCTGTGAGCTGGGCTGGCTCTCAGTACACTTCTCAGTGTTTTGCATGTGTTAACTCGCTTACTTCTCACTACTGTCTACATTCTCATTGTCCTCATTTTCCAGATGACAAAACTGAGGCCCAGAAAGGCTAAAATAAGTTACCCAACACTCATAGCTGCTAAGTGGCACAGCCAGGATTTGAACTCAGGCACTTGAAACCAGCAGTTTGTTCTCTGAAGCCCACAAAAAACTCCTGTAGCCTACTTCTTTGATTATTTTTCTTAAATCTCCTTTCATCTCAATAAATGTATTTCTTCGATACTATTTTTAGTAGCTGCCTCGTGACTTATTTTCCTTTTCGAAGGTCATGTTCTTTTTTTTGGAGGGGGGGTTGTGCTCTTGAACATCCTTGAAGCTTCATCTTTGTGGAATGCCCAGAAAGGATTTTCCAGGCAAAGGGTACACCTTAAATTGTTCCCTGTATGAGAACAGTTGTTTTCTGTATTAATATTAGTTTTGGAGGTGACACACATTAACTCCAAAAGAGCTTGCTGATGAAAAAGAAACATATACATGTAAGTCTTAGCATGTGCTGTATGGAACTGCTAACGGCAATTCCACATACGAAAGCAGTGAACTGCTAAAAATGTGTAAGTGATACAAACCTCTGCAATGCTCAAGTTATTATAAACTATACCCACGTTGCTGGCCGTGTCCTGCTTGTTCCTATGCTAGGACCGGGTGCTAACACACTCTGACCGGCTATCATTTTTTGTTTTGGTACTGGAGTTTGAGCTCCGAGCCTTATGCTTGCTAGGCAACCACTCTACCACTTAAGCCACTCTCCAGCCCCTGACCATTCATCTTACCTGACAAACTGCATGAACTCCACCCACCATGGCAATCATTTCCACATCACGGTTTTTAAAAATGGCTCTAGTCATTTAAAAAATGTATTTTGGAACAACTATGTTGTTTGGATGTTTCTGGCACTTTGAGCTGGGGGAAATGAGCCTCTGTTGCATTTATGTACTGCCAAATGTCCCTCCCAAAAGGCCACACTAATTTCAGCTCCCTCTCATGTGAGCACCGCTCAGGGCAGGCATGCCCCGGCAGGGTGACGCCCAGGGGTCCTACTTGGGCGGCTTCTCCACGGTGCGGTAGGAATTGAAGGATTGTAGCTGGTTCTGGACACCACTCAGGGAGTTGGCCAGCTGCCGGTCATTGAGGGTCACGATCATTTGCTCAATCCACTGCAGCAGTTCGGAGGCCAGGGACTCATACTTCTCCACCAGGCGCTCTGCCTCCATGGCATGGTCTAACACCTGCATGACAGGACACAGGGATGTGTCGATTCTGCCCAGTCTTCTAGCTCTACCCTGCCCCTGCTTTAAGGCAGTAAGTCCCTGAGCCAGGCCCCCTCCGCTTTTCTGCCCAGTGTCTCAAGGTGGGGGATACCTTGCCAATTCTTTTGCCTTCCACAGCCAGGGCCTTCATCTTGGAGAAGTAGTGGTAGTAGGTAGCCACATATGTAATGATTGATTTCTCATCTGGCTGGTCCACATTCACATCTGAGAAAAAGAATCACTCGGGTAGGCAGACATCTAGAAACCTGCCTCCTGGCAGTGGGATCAAAACCTGAATCACTTACCCCATGCCAGCCCTGTAAGGCTGACATCTTTCCAGCTATCTTCATAGCAAAGTGATACCTCAACTTTCAGATTACCAGGGCACAAACCAAGCTCACCTTTACTTTTTCTTTCTCCTCAACATGGGCAGGGCCCCCAAGGAGAGGACAAAACTCAGAAGCCCACGAGGTGTTTACCCCATAGGCCTGGTAGTTGCTGAAACTAGTCGTTTGGGAGATGAAAAACAAGCAAAGAAACAGCATGCCCATTTGGGCTTGTTTGATCCAACCCACAAGTGCGACTGTTAGACCGGACACCTCTCCAATCCTTCTGCACACACTTGGGCAGGCAGGAGCTGCCAAAGTCATTAATTAAGCCACAGGACACTCGCTTGACTTCCACATTCCACGTCATAGCTGTACTTCTCAAATGCTTGCTAAGGAACTCTGCTCAGCCCACTTCTGCCATACACCTGTCATTCTGGACTAAGCGGGCACAGGAGATGGGGCTACTACAGGTGGGAAGGAGAACAGAGAAAGTGACTGAGACCCAAACACACCTGGCGAGTTAAGGAGAGCTTCCAACAGGTGGCATGTGACCCTGCTCTCCTCCCATTTTCTGACTGCACCCAGATTGCTCTGCTCTACAGAGGCAGCTGAGGATACAAGCTCTCTCTGGAGCTGGGCTGCCTGAACTTGAATCTCAGCTTTACCAGCTGAGAGACCTTAGGCAAATCACTTGACCTTTATAGGCCTTGTCTTCTCTTCCATAAACTGAGAATAATGATGGCACTGATTTCAAAGGGGTGTTGTAAGGACTCAAGTAATTAAAGCATGCCAAGTGCCATGCAGCACCAGGTACAAAGTAAGAGCCTGGTGGCCGTTACTGATCTTATCAGAACCACAAAGCCAGTCGGCGGACGGCTAACCATGGGCCACTTCTTGGACCTCAACACTATATATCTTAATTTAGACCCCTAGATTTTTAGAAGAAGGAGGATCCTTAGAGACCACATGGACCAGTCCTCTTACTTTAAGCATGCGGAAACTGAGGCACAGAGAGGCTAAGCAACTGGCTGTTAAGTCACAGAGCAGCTCCGTGCTGGGGCTGGGATAGAACCCAGAGCCTTGGGCTCTTTTGCACACCTACTTTCCTCCTATAGTTTTTTTTTTTTAAATTAAGACATAATTTTCATACCGTAAAAGTCATCTCCCTTCTTTCCTTCTTTCCTTCGTTCTTTTCTTTCTTTCTTTGATAAGGTCTCTCTACATAACCCAGGTTAGCCTTGAACTTGCAATCCTCCTGCCTCCACCTCCTGAGTGCTGAGATTATAAGCAAGAGCCACCATGCCCAGCTAAAAATTTCCCCTTTTAAAGTATAGAATTCAGTGGTTTTTGATATATTCGCAGGATTTTTTTTTTGGGGGGGGGTAGCAGTACTGGGGTTTGAACTAAGACCTTGTGCTTGCTAGGCAGGCACTATCACTTGAGCCACTGCACCAGCCCTGTTTACAAGGTTTTGCAACCATCACCACTACCTAATTCCAGCACATTTTCATCCCCACTCTCCCCTTGCAAAGAAACCTTGTACCCATTGGCAGCTGCCCTGTCCAGCTCCTCTCCTCCAGTCCCTAGCAACCAACAGTTTGCCTTCTGTCTGCCCTACACCTGTTTTGCAGAGCTCTGGCCCACCTTCAGGATCCAGCAATTTGGTCAGGCCTAGCTCTTTTTCAGCCAGATTGAAAGCATTCTGCAGATTGTAATGTGCATTGCACTTCTTCAGGGACTCAAAATCCAGCAGGTCTGGCCTGGAGGGAAGAAGACAGAAGGCATTAAAAACAAGTGAGATCCTAAAGAAAGAAAAGTCAATTCGCTCCCATCTTTATCCCTAAGTCTACGACTCAACTTTGTTCAGAAGGGAGCACCACAAATCCTCCCGTTGCTCCCACCCCCTGCTTCCCATCACGAGTTCTCTGTGCTGCATGACACCCCCATATTCCGGCTCTTCTCTGCACACTCGTTCTTTGCATCTGTGGGGTGCACATCTCCTCTCCTGGCTTATACCCCTGGGTTGTTAACCTCCATACTTGCTAACCCCTTCTTCTCACCTGTGTTTGTGCACAATAGCATTGAAGGCCAGTCCATCTCTCCAGCTGGTGGTGAAGTTGTGCACGTTGACATTGGGGTAACTATAAACAGAGACCAGAAAACATGGTAGGCAGAGCTGAGCCCCAATCTGTGGTGCAAGGACAGTCTCCAGGTCATGAACCCCGGAGCCTATCCTTCCTATACTGCACAGCCTCGGCGGAGCCCACCTCCAAAGCACACTCCCCAGCCCTACCCTGCTGTCTTCATCTGACACCACAGCAGCAGGGCGTCCTTCGCTGACTTCTTCTCCTTGTTGTCTTCGGTCTCCACGCTGATGTCCTGGATCTAGGGACGGAAGTAAGAGAGTGTCCCTCACGCTCTGAACATGGACTTTTGGTGTTATCAGAGACACTCGAAGAAAAATGACAGGAAATGGCTCTTCAGATTGCTGTCATGGGGTGAAGGGACAGAGCCTGGGGCCCTTTCAACCTGGGCTAGTAACACAATTCATCAAGTCAAGGAATTTGGGGCAGGACACCAGTGGAGTGGAAATGCCCGTGTGAAGGGGCCAGTTTCCTCCCGGTGGGGAATATGGGGGTGAAGGAGTGAACATTCTCTGAGGGCTTTCAAGGATAAAGTCCAGGGAACTTGGTTTAGGGCTCTGAAAGGGACAGAGAGGCCAACCCAGAGAGGCTGGGAGTGATGGGGAGACTTGAAGTGGCACTGGGACACAGGAGCATGAGGAGAGTGACCAGACCCATCCCGCAGTTTTCAAACTCCCCACAGTGAAGGACGAGTTTAAAAACGTCTACTGCTGTTACCGTGGCTCAAGTGGTAGAGTGCCTGCCGTGTAAGCTCAAAGCCCTGAGTTCAAATTCCAGTACTGCCAAAAAAAAATTACAGTTCCTTGTGGACCAAGCTGGGGTCCTGATGCACATGACCAACACCCATACCAGGCACAGGTAACTTGCCACGGAAGCTTGCCAACACCAAAGTGGTCTCTCCCCTGTTGAATAAGGCGAGTCCCCTCATCGGGTGCACACATCATATCCCTGTGATGGCCAGTTGCTGGACAAGGGTCTAGATGCTCCACTTTTGTATTTATCTTGTTATAGATCAGCAGTAACAGTTTGTGGTGCATGGCTCCTGTTCTGGGGAAGGAGGGTACCTGGAATCGAAGGATGATGGTCCAGACCAGCCCAAGCGTCAGGCGGTGGTTCCCATCCACGATGTCATGGGACCCCATGTTTTCCAAGTGCACTTTTTGCTCCTTCAGGAACTGCAGCGCCTTGTCCACATTCTCCAGGCAGTGGATCCGCATGCGGCCCTTTGTGGGTTTTGGCTGTTGGGGGTCAGAGGGCACAGTGGCATGGGATCGTGGGTCTCCTTCTCTAGTCTTCCCAGTGCCCTCCTGTGCACATCTTCCCATCACCTCCCTCAGGAACACAGAGACAGCCCAGGGCCAGGCTAAAGGTCATGGAGCCCAAATTGAGGTTATAGATGAGACTTGGCCAGATTAAGATTCCCAAGGGAATTAACTGCACCCAGAGTGGGAGGGAAAAGAAATGTTTCCAATGGGGCCACTGTTTCTGTCTCTGCAAAGCAAGGCTCCTATGTAATCCACATAGCAAAGCCTCTCAGAATAAAACCATCCTCTGAGCAGAGGGGTCACCACATTCTACTCAGCTCTCTGGGGTCTCCCCTGAGGTTTGTCCTCTTGGCCAGTCTCTGAGGCTCCCTCCTCCCTCCATGACAGCTCACCAGTGTCTCTCCTGAGAGCACCTCCAGGAGTCTCAGGAGGTTGCGCCCGTCCCGCAGGTCGCTGTACAGGTCTCCCACACGGCAGGTCACCCGGGCCAGGTGGGAATTTACCCACTTGGTGAAGGTTTTCTTCTGCACGGCTTCTCGCTCATCTGTGGTGGCAACATAGGGTTATTTCTATCCTTCAAGTACGACGTGCTTGTTTCTAAACAGCAGTTGTCAGGGTGGGGGATGGGGACGCCCGAGAGAAGACAGGTGAGGTCTGGGGAGGAGAAGGAGAAGATGGCCAAGAGGAAAACCCGTAACCTAAATAGCTGGGAAATGAAGAAATCGGAATGAGCTCAAGAGGAAAGTAAAGAACAAGAAAGGTGACAAAAAAAAGGCTTTAAGAAGAAAGGATGAGCTGGCACCCGTGCTCAGACCTGTAATCCTAGATACTCAAGAGGAAGAGATCAGGAGAATCATGGTTCAAAGCCTGCCCCGGGGAAGTGGTTCTCGAGACCATACCTCAAAAATAACCCAACAAAAAACAGGGTTGGCGGAGTGGTTCACGTGGTAGAGTGCCTGCCTAGCAAGAATTCCAACATCCCAAGACTAACAAACAAGATCTTGGAAGTTGCAGAACCCAAGAAACAAGGGAGAGAAGCAGGCGAGTTAGGTGCCAATCTCAAAAACAAGATGAGCAAAGTCCTGCTGCCTGGTGCACAGAGGTCTCCCAATGAGGAGGTGGGTCAGGTTCTGTGGGAAACTTAGGATTCAAGGCTTTGTAAACGGCAAGGGAAGGAAGAGGCTCAGGCAGTGGAAGTTGTTCCTGAGGTCATCATTCCTGCCAGCTGCCCAAGTGGTCAGGGTGTGAAGCAGTAACTTTTGTCTCCATCTCAGCACAGACATCTCAGAAACCCAAAAGACTCCTCCCTTAATCTCACGTCCCTGTGCACCTCGCCCATGAAACAGCAACACACCCACGTCTGTTCCTGTCTTCCTTACCTCCAGCCCCTGTGTCCATGCTAGACCTAGGGGTCCTAATGGCTTTATGGGATGCTTCCAGGCACCTGTGGCACCCAGGTTGCCTCTGGGCCTACTTTCAGGGTCTACAGATCTGCCTGAGCTGGGGACAGCCAGGGTCACCCAACCATTACTAGATGGGGGGGAGGGAACTGCTCTGATACCAGGCACCCGGGGGTGAGGCCATTTTGGCACACAGGTAGAATAAAAGTAGAAATAGTGGCAGCTAGAAAGGCAATGTGAAGCACCAAATGTAGGGTCACAAACACACCCACAATATCCCTGCACACACACATACACACACACACACACTATCCCTGCACACACACACACACTATCCCTGCACACACACACACACTATCCCTGCACACACACACAAATATCCCTGCACACACACACAATCCCTACACACACACACCACACAATATCCCCCCCACACCACACACACACAATCCCTACACACACACACACACACACACACACACACTATCTCTGCGCACACACACACACACACAATATCCCCGAACACACACACTATCCCTGCACACACACAAATATCCCTGTACACATACACAATCCTTACACACACACCACACAATATCCTCACACACACACACACAATATCCCTGCACACACACACTATCCCTATACACACACATACACACACAATGAAACACAGTAACTGACAAAAAGTACACTTAAATATTTGTGTCAGGATGAACATTCCTGTTCAGACATCCACCTGTGTGTACAAATCCTTCTTTTTGACCCTTTCCCCAGTTTCCACACATACCTGTCACACACATGCATACTAAGACACCCACTAGGAAGCTCAGAAAAACACAAACAAGCCCTAAGTCCTGGGTCTCTGACCCACTCCCCTTGTCTCCTTCCCTAAGTGGGTGAGTGTGGCCCAACTCAAGGGGGTGAGCTTCCCAGGAGGGAGTTGGGGGAGGCCTGTTGGTGACAATGACCTACCTGCTCCCTAATCCTCACCACCTTTGCAGCCAGCACCTTCGGGTTACGCTCCTTCCCGCATGTTATCCCACACCAGCCCCTTCCAAGGGGTAAAAATGTCTCCCACTTCTGTCCACATCCCTGGATTTTCTAGCCACTTAAAAGGACCCCCCAAGGTCCCTCACGTTGCTTCCCAACACGAACATCTAAGTCTCAGAAAGTGTTCAGCTCTAGCTTCTGGCCCTGATGGCTCCTCCTGCCCCTGGTGCCTTCCAGCAAATTGGGCTCCCCTTTGCCCAGGAGAACTCACCTTGAAGCTGTTTGAAGCGTCCTTCCAGCACGCTGGCATACTGAGCGGGGTTGATGAAGGCAGCTGGAGAGAGCAGGAGGCCCCCAGGGTTCTGAGACCCTTCCACAGCCTCATAGTAAAACTCACCAGCCCCGTTCAGGCCATTCCTGTGCATCCTGCCCAATCCGTTTGCACTCATAGTGCCTGCTGCCTCCTACACAGCCCTGGGCCCAGAGTCCATGCTCCCCTGATCAGGGCAAGGTGGCAAGTGTCTGTCCCCTGTGCCTGTGCTGGAGGTCCTGAGAGGCCACAGTACTGGGTGAGGGGATTCAAGGATGCTAGGAGTTCCAAGGAGTGGGAAAAAGAGTTACTGGGATGTCTGTGCTCCTCAGACAAGTGAGCCAGCGAGTGGGGCACACCTGGCCCGTGGGGAGAGGAGAGGAAGGCAGCTCCAGACAAACAGGTCGGACAGTGGCGGGGGAGGGGCAGGAGGCGGAGCTGGGCTGGGACAGGGCCAGGCCCTGCGGGGGCGGAGAAGGGAGCTGCCAGTACCCAGAGACCTGCCCAACAGGCCACAAGTTGCCTAAGTCTAGGGAAGATCAGCCAGAGGGCCCTCGGAAGCAAACAGGTCTGCAGGTGGGCAAGGAAACCCCTCTTTGGGTGACTCTGGGTGGTTCCTCTTCAGGACACATGGGCTTGGATTTTAGCCCAGAGAGCAGAGAAGGAGAAACATGGAAATAAGGAGATACTAGGAGAAGCAAAGCCAGATGCTGTGCTGGTGTTTACTTTTGTCACCTGGCCTGGGGAATGGGTATTGCTACTGTCCTCTCCACTCAGTAGTTATCACACAGTACCAGCCCCTTCCCTGCCCACCAGGATTTCCTCTGCCAGCATCCCAGGGCCAGACACTCCCCACTGCTGGCCACATCTACCAGCTTCCTTTCTTTCCTCTCCCTGTGCTTCCACTCTTGTCACTGGCAGCCTATACTTGCCCCTCGTCATTTTCATTCCGTTAGTATTTATTTGGCACCACTGGTGCAAGACACAGTGCAAGACAAAGCCCACTGCAAGATGCCCCTTCAGCGGAGCCCAGCTTAGTGGTGAGACAAATACCTAATGAGAGTATTGAGTGGAACATGTGTATGCACAATGACAGTCCTAGGTGGCACGGGTCTGTGTGCACAGTTATGACAATGTTGGGTGGCATGCGTCATATGCACAAAGCAACAGTACTGGGCGGCATGTGGCATGTCACATGTGCACACGGACATTATGACCACATCATATAGCCTATGCAGAGTGACACATGTGACATGTGTCACTGTAGACATGGTAAGAGTCCTCGGTGGCATGTGCCATGTACACAGATATCATGACAGTTCTACAGAATGCATGAATCTAAAACCAGGGTCCCAGAGAAACTTCCCCCAAACAGGTGACATTGTCCATGCCCCACATCTGTCTTCTCTAAGCTGCGGAAAGCCCAACCAGAAAGAGTGACAGGCCCCGGAGAAAATGACCCAGGATCCTGGGAAGCTGCAGCCACCATCCAGGGCTCATCAGATTGGTGCTGGGCTGGCTGAGAAGAATTTTCTGGGGAGCTTTTTTTAAAATCCTGAGCTCTGGACCATATGTTCAAAGATTCTAATTCACTGTGCGCCCAGGGAGGAACTTGGGAACCTACATTTGTAAAGAACTGAATCTCTCTTCTCCTGGGGGCCACCTCCTCTCAGGTGGACTGGCTGGGCAACTGGCAGCCCAGTAGCAATGACAAGGGTGGGATGGAGGAGAAAAGCCAGACAGGGTGGGTGGCCATAGGGTGTGTGGGTGACTCAGCCCCACGCCAGCCGCTGGTGGTGTCAGGTGGCAGCCGCACTTTTGTTGCCATGACAACTCCTCCCCCGGAACGCAGGGAGGCCCGTCAGACGGGTTTGTTTGTGCCCAGAGCTGCAGAAGGGGAGAGCCCTGGCCACAGGGGAGGGCAGGGGCCAAGGTGGGTGGAGAGCAAACCCTGGAGAATGAGCGGCTGTGGACCACAGCAGGCCACCGGAAGGGAGAACCTGCTTCAGGGAACAGGTAGATAAAATAATGGGAGTAACAGGCAGCAAGTGGAAGGAACAGGTGGGGAGGAACAGGGAGGGGAAACAGGTGTGGGAAATGATATAAAAATCAAGGAAGACACCAGGGTAGGAAAGATAAGGGAGAGGTGGGTGGAGACAGAAGTGACAGCAAGTGTAAGAGTGCAAAAGGGATGAAGGGACATGACTCAGGAAGGGAAGATGATTTAGTGGGCTGGGCGAGTCCAGGGTCAGTGCAGCAGGTTTCCCTAGGCTTGGGGGAAAGGAAGCCTGGAAATGTTCATGAAGTTTGTTCCCGAGGCTGGATTTGGGGCTTGACAGGTTGCTCTGGCTCTTCCACTTTAGCACAGTAGCTTAGAAATAAAGTTGTCTCCCCATAAAGGTAAAGGACTCTTGGTGGCAAGTTTATAAATCCGCCTCCTCAGCACCTCCCCCAGTTGTCCCCTAAGCTCACCTGCCAGAGCCTTAATGCGAGACCTCTCAAAGAGGCGGGCTGAGCTGCTGTCATTGTCCCAATCCGAGTCAGGCAGGTCCCAGCGGTTGTTGATGTCGCTGTACTGGCCCTGGATCTCCAAGCTATCGAAGTCTGTGGGTGACAGAGTGCTGCTCATGGTGGTGGGTGGCTTCTTGCTCCTGCAAGAAGACATGACTGGTGAGGGGCATCTGGGGGCCACAAAGCCCACTCACCTTGTCTTGCTGCCATCCTGCCCTAACTCCGCTTTGCTCTCCTTGTAGAAGGATGTTGTGGTTGGGTTTTTTTTTTTCCGGTTGTTTTGTTTCATTCTGGTGGAATTGGGGTTTGAACTCAAGGTTTTCTGCTTGCAAAGCAGGTGCTCTACCACTTGAGCCACAACTCAGGTCCATTTTGCTGTGGTTATTTTAGAGATGGGGGCTTGAGAACTATTTGCCCAGGCTGGCCTTGAACCGATCCTCTGGACCTCAACCTCCCAAGAAGCTAAGATTACAGGCCTTAGCCACCAGCGCCCAGGCTGTTTTTGTTGGTTTTTGTCAACGAAATCAGCCCCTAGTGGGAGAGGGAAAGCCACAGTGAGGAAGCAGAGACACAGGAATGCACAGCAACAGCAATGTGACAGCTGCATGTGGAGAGAGAGGAAAGTAACAGCACTATGTAGGAGCACTTTAGACCAGAAGGGTTTCAAGGGCTTCAGCAGGGGGACAGGGCAGAGCAGGGGACTGAAAGTGGCGATGGGGGCTGGTGGTGTGGCTTAAGTCGGAGAGTGCCTATGTAGCATTGCAAGGCCCTGAGTTCAACCCTCAGTACCACCAAAAAAAAAAAAACCAAAACAGTGGTGATAAGCTTTAGGACAGCAGAATGTAGACCAGGGTGATGTGGCAGTAGACGTGGGTCCCCTTGGACAGTAATGAGTAGAAACTGCATTTACTCCTGCTGTGAGCCTTTTATACACTGTAGGAAATTAGAGATGAAAAGATCCAGAATCTATTCCTTTTTCTTTTTTTTTTTTTGGCAGTACTAGAGTTTGAACTCAGGGCCTCATGCTTGCTACGCAGGTGCTCTATCACTTGAGCCACTACCCTAGCCGTCTTTTGCATGGGGTTTATTTGAGATAGGGTCTCACAAACTATTTTCCTGGGATGGCTTTGAATCGTGTCTGCCCCCTGAGTAGCTAACTAGGATTACAGGCGTGAGCCACCGGTGCCCAGCTCAGATTTTGCTCGTAAGCTAAGACAAATCTATAATAGATACACCGGGAAGACAAATGTGCTGACAGGTAAGTATGGACCAAGTGCCCAGGAGTTAAAAGGAGGACACAGTATGGTTCTCACCAATTTTGTTTCCTTTTGTTTGCTACAGAGAATGTTTAATAAGCACTCACTAAACATTAGCTGTGATATACATGTCCCTGCCACTTATACACACCAGCCCATCACAACCCCCATGGGGCCACAGACCATGGTTGTCCCTATTTAATAGATGGAAGAACCAAAGACAAGGCAGAAGTCACTGGTTCAAGGTCATGCAGCTGGAAGGAGCAGCACTAAGTTTTGAAGCAAAGTTCTTTCTAACTTGTAAGCACAGCCTCTGGGAATAGCTAACATTTAGATGTTCCTTTACCATCTTGGAGCCCTTCAGTGCTATTTGGAGGGATCAGCACCCATTCAAGCCTTCTAAGGCCCAGGCTGCAGGTGGGGAAATTTGGATCATGTAGTTTGCCAGCACCATTTACAACCTAAACTTACACGAACATGTTCTGTCCTCAAAACTAACAAACAAGCTTCAGGTTAGCTGCTGGGGATTTAAAAAAAAAAAAAAAAGTACTGTTCAAAGTTCTTGTGTAATAGCATTCAGCAGCCATTCAAGGGGAGATTTCTAGCTTTAACAGAACCCCTAATTCTGCCTTTTTCATTTTCCTAGGACTTGAATACGAACACATTTGAAACCTAAGTACTACATCCTAGGCCAGGGCTGTGACCTTGGTAGTGTCTAGGAAGTGTCTGTGACCAGGCAGTGTCCTTCCTGGGAAGAAAGAGGGTGAGCAGGGGCTGGTGTAGTGGCTCAAGCTGTAAGAGCGCCTGCCTAGCAAGTGTGAGGCTCTGAGTTCAAAACCCAGTGCCAAATAAATAAATAAATAAATAAAGACTTGAGCAGAGTCCCTCATGTAGCTTGGGGAAGGCAGAAGGTATGGGTGGTGATACTCGGGTAGATGGGACAGTGAGTTCTCATGGGTACACAAAGATAGAACTTGGCTTCTATCAGTAACTGGTTCCATGAAGTAGAACCTGACCTGCTTGAAGGACAGGGTTGTCTGCCCCTCCCCTTTCCCTGGGCAAAAGGATTTCCCTGGGAGTAGCATGAATGAAGTGTGGGGAGCTAAGGTCTTAGGTTCCAAGATCTGGCCTTTTTATTCCCTTTACTAGGACAGGGAACTTAATTTGCATGAGACCTAGCACTTCTTTCCCATCATTTCCCCCAACAGAGTCTCTTGATTTGCTCTGTAAATATTTATATAAAAATAAACTCTAGGGCAGAGTTGAATCACCCTGAGCAAAGAGCGTTGGGGGCAAGGTATGACTTGCCAGGAAAGTAGTCTATGTTTCAAGAAGCATTGCCCTTCAGTTCTAGTGAGATATACTTTTTGTGTGTGTGTGTGGCACTGGGGTTTGAACTCAGGGCCTCATGTTTGCTAAGCTGACACTCTTACCGCTTGAGCAACTGCCAGCAACTTTGGGCCCTTTGGATTAGAGCCTCCTAACCAGCAACCCCTCTAATGCTCAGCTTTGGGAAAGCTATTTCCAGCACTCAAACGATCTCTGCACATACCTCCCAGCAAAAATGATGACATCCAGTTTATTGACAGTTTATTGTCAATTTATTGACCCCCTGTCAGTTTATTGACCCCATTTCCTTCTACCAGGAGGTATAAACCTACTAAAGCTGGCCCCTGGGACTGTACCATTGGGCCAATAGCTGTTTTAAAATAATTGATTTTGGAGCTGGATGTGGTGGCTCATGCCTGTAATCCTAGCTACTTGGGAGATAGAGATCAGGAGGATGGTAGTTGCGGATCACAGTTTAAGGTCCAGCCTGGGCAATTTGGTGAGATCCACCCCCATCCCAATCAATAAGCTGGGCAGGGTGGTGGGAGCTTATCATCTCAGCCTTACATCCAAGCTGGTGCAGGCATAAATGCAAGACCCTATTAGAAAAATAAACTAAAAGCAAAATGGGCTGGGGTCATGGCTCAAGTGATAGAGTGCCTGCCTAGCAAGCAGAAGAACCTGAGTTCAAATCCACCAAAGAAACAAATAAACAAAAAAATGTGATTTTGGATTCCTTTAGGTGGTGCTGTGGTTCCCACTTCTCTGCAGACCCCACCATTTCCTTTTGTCTCCTATACAAATGTGTCTTATATATTTATGTAATCTTCCTGGCCCCTGAAGACTTGAAGTTCTCAGCCCCTGCCTTTTTCTGTCTTTATACTCCACAAAGAGCAGACACTTCAGGAAGCCAATTGTCTGATGCTATCTCCAAATAAAAGACTCCCATAACTGTATGGTACCCAAATATGCACTACTTTGGCTTCATTTTGGTGATCCCACTTGGTCTTCCCAAGGACCTACTAGAGTCCAGGCATGGAATCTAGACCTTCCAGGGAGATCCAGCTGGTTGGGCTTCTCTG
Organism: Castor canadensis; assembly: GCF_047511655.1. NCBI lineage: Eukaryota > Metazoa > Chordata > Mammalia > Rodentia > Castoridae > Castor > Castor canadensis. Next base: position 203,486,943 of record NC_133386.1, read on the forward strand.
TGGAATCTTATAATTTGGGTGTAGAAAATCTTCAGCTAGATTCTCCCCTGCCCCCAAATAAAAATTCAGGCAGTTAAACTTTTCAAGTTTGGGACCTACATGCTTTTTGATCTGAATTCCCAGGGACCTACATGCTTTTTGATCTGAATTTCCAGGGATATAGGTAAGGAACTAAGACAGTATTGATGTCCTCAGGTCACAGATTCCCACAGGGCTCCCAATCTGCAACTTAGAGTTTCCCATAGACTTTGTGAGAATGTTGTTCTCTGGTGCTGTGCAGTACCGTGGCTCTCTGTGCCTTGAAAGTTTTGGGTTCCAAGCATTCCAGCTCTGCAGCCCATCCCTCCCCCCCCCCCCCCCCCCCGCTTATTGGACAATATGTTCTCTGTCCGAGTCCCCAGCCACCATCTCCAGATTCCTATAGTTTTCTGTTGGAGTTTCTGCTCCCCAGGTCATGCTCTGGTTCCTTTCTTCCGAGTTGATCATCCCTTGTCTATGATCTGGGTCTCCATGGTCACACTTCCTTATGCTGCTAGAGAGTCCCCCAGTCACATGACCCCACCCCCACCCTGTCTCTCTCTACAGTGAAGAATCTTTCACCTTATTCTCCTCCAGGGATTCCTGAACTCTGGCAATAGGGCCGTACCATAGCTAATCCAGCTTACAGTTCGCCATTCCCTCATTCTTAGCCACTGACCTCAGCGGGGCCCAAGCAGCTTATGTTGTTAGTGCCAGAATACTGTCACCTCCTGCCAGCTGCAGGCTTGGGGTCCTGCCGGAACCTACACCAGCCAGCCACGTGCCTGTCCTCCAGGCAGCGTCTGCCTGGCCTGTAAAGCTGGAAATTCTATACGAGGGCTAAAGGCTGTCTTGTATCCTAATTACTCTTCTCACCACATCCTGGTCCTGATTAATTCTTTACCTCCCTCAGAGAGACTTGATCATTCCCTTAATAGCTTCACATGTAGCGATTACTGCTGGTTCTCACATCGTATTGGTTAGTTGTTTATGAGTCTCTGCCCACTCCAGTTTTAACTCATTGAGGACTGGGTCTTACTCCTTTTTTAAATTCTTTTCTGGGCCCATCACAAATAGGTATTCAATAAAGAGATACTGCATGAATTGACCGTAATTCATTTCTGGCCACTGAATTAATGTCTTTCCTAGAGACAAAGAAGAGCTCAAGAGAAGAATGAAGATGGGGTAAAAAGGACCTGCTCCTCAGCTGCAGGGTTGGCCACCACAGCTCAGGACCAGGGCTTCTCACATTCTCACCATCACAATGCCCCAAGTGGAAGGCTGGAGAACCGAACCACTGAGCTCTGCCCCAGAATCTTTGGTTTGACAGATCTGGCATGGGGCCTGGGGATTTGCATTTCTTTTTTTTTTTTTTGGTGGTACTGGGGTTTGAACTCAGGGCCTCACACTTGCTAGGCAGGCGCTCTTACCACCTGAGCCACTCTGCCAGCCGTTTTTTGTGCCAGCCCTTTGAGACTGTTGTTTTCAAGATAGGGTCTCTGAACTATTTGCTCCTGGCTGGTTTCAACCATGATCCTTTTGATCTCTGCCTCCTGAGTAGCTAAGATTACAGGTGTGAGCCACTGTCCCCAGCCAGGAATGTGCATTTCTAACTTGTTTTCAGGTGGCACTGGGGAACATGCTTTGAGGGCCACTGCTGTCCAAAGATGATAAGCAGCTGGAACTGGGTAGAGGAGCTATGAGTGCTAAAAACCCCACAGTTTTAGGGGTGAGTGTGACAGGAATAGTGTCCAGGTATGTTTAGGCTTTATCCCATGCTAAAGTCAAATACAACTTCCTCTCAGGAGCCCCAGGCATGAGAGGAAAATGAAGATGGAGTGGGCGCTAGAGCTAATGAAACAGGGCCGATGTCCTGATACAGTGAGTCACTGATGTGAGGAAGAAGGACAAGACTGGAGCAGCCATGGGAAGACAGAGTTGAATAAATGACAGGAGGATGAATAATAGATTAGAAGAGATAGGGACTTTGGCAAAGTAAAAAATCTTTTTTGACTCAAAATATAAATGGTCAACTGCCAGGAGGGGAAAAGGAAAAAGAAGTCATAATTAAATCCAGGGCTCCCAGGAAGGCAAGGGAAAGGTACTCCAGAGTAGAGAAAAAGAGAAAGGTAGGAAAAACAAAATCTCAATCCATTTCCCAGGCCAAGTTCCTGATAAAGCTCAGGGACTGCTCTGAGGAATTTAGGAACTGGGCTGAAGAAGGGAACCAAATTTTTCACTCTCACCTTTATAATCCTTCACTTAGGGAAGAAGTATTTTGACTTACTTGCGCTCCTTTGCCCCCTTCTTTTCCAGTCCTGGGCTTATATCAGTTTCTCTCAGGCAGAAGTCTAAGATCCATTTTAGTTTTTCCTTCACTGATCTTTTACTCTTCTGCATACAGGAAGAGGTTGCCCCACACCTCAAAATAAGATACACATTGGAACTCACTCTGCTCTCTTCACCTTCAAGGATACCCTGACCATGCCTGCGACTCCACGCTCTCAGCATTGGCATTGGGGCTGCTCAGGAGAGGGGCAGGCAGATTGAGAACCCTCCAGACAGCATGTAGCAGGTTAGGACAGGGGCAAGCAAGCCTGCACTTCAGACAAGCGTGCAGTGTCACGGGGATGGGGAGAAGTCGGTCCGAGCTTTATAGTGGAAGGGTGATTATGGACTGTGGTGCTGGAGGCGAAACACCCCAGCCAGGAGGCCTTGCTGGGTAGCTGTGTGCCAGGCGGACTCCACAGCTGTGTAAATGTCCCGGCCCCCAAAACACCGTACACATCACTTCCCCCACCTCCGGAAGGGATTTCGTTCCCTCTCTACCAACGCTACAGTCACCACCAACCCATGTCTCCCTCTCCCACACACCGCGAGGGAGCCTTAAAAGACAGCATGGAGCCAGCTACCCAAGAGACGAAGAGAAGCCCACGCGGCTCCAGAGCGAGCCCCCGCCAAGCTGCGGAGCCGAGGGAGTGGGGCGCTCGCTCGCAACGCCGTGCAGAGCCGGCCGAGCGCATCCCCAGCATGGGGACTGGGGACCGGCGCCGGCCAGTCCGCTGGAGGAGCCACAGCGACGCTAACAGCCGGCGCTGTCACACACGCTCGAAGCCCATGCGACCCGATCCATCAACGCGTTTGTCAGCCCCAACTCTTCCAGACTCTTCTCTCGGCTCCAGGAAGGCCCGCCGGCCCCAAGCCTCAACCCTCACCACCCTCACAGTGGTACCTGACTGGCACATGACTGTCTGCATCCTGTCCCCTGCAGCCGGCGGGAGCGAGGGCCAGGCGCCGCACCCTCCTTCCCCGGCTCCCGGGACTGGTCGGGACCCCGACCCCGTAGCCTGCACGCGGCTGCACAAAGCGCGCCGCCCCGCCGGCCGGGACAAAGCGGGCTGGGGCGCCGGCACCTACCTGGGTGCGGAGCGCTGTCCGGACAGGCGGGAGCGCGGTGGACAGGGGCTCACCGGTCGTCGCCGTGCTCGCAGCCCCGCCGCGACAGGCGGTTGCGGGCGGCGACGGGTGGCGTGGCGGCCGCGGGGCGCACGGCGGACAGCGGGCGGGCGCTGTCACGGGGCGCGAGCGGCGCGGGGGGCGCGCGGGGCCGGCGGCGGCGGGGCGCGTGGCGGCGGCGCGCGGGCGCGAGCGGCGGGACTGCGGCGCCGCGGAAGGAGGACAATAGCCTCCCCCTGCCGCAGGCCGCCGGCTCCCGCGGGAGGCCCGGGACCATCTGGAGCCCGCGGCCCCGTGGGACTCGGGGCGGGGCCCGAGTCACCCCCTCCCCGCCCGGCGCCATGGCAACCGCGGCCCCTCTCAGTTCTCCCGATAGCTCTCCAGCCCCGGGTCGTTGACCTTCCCCGGGGCGAACGCAGCGCCCGCTCCTCCGCCGGCTCCTGACCCCCTACTGCCTTCCGAGTGGGTGCCCTACTTGACCCTCGCCTTCCGGTCCTCGCCGGCCCCGCGTCACCCCTCGGCCGTCTGGATATCCCCCCCTACACGGACACAGTTTACAGGGCTCGGTCTTCCTAGTTTGGACACCCCACCTTTGTGCCTAGTCTGCCTTTGGTCCAAAAATCCGTATACCCAGGTCTCGCAATTCTTTTAATGTCACTCACCGCCGAGGTTTGCCGAGATGTAGCCTCCGTTTCCTTCTCAAATTTTCCTCTTTGGGCACCACCAGGCCATCTCCCTTAAGCGTTTCTCTCTGCCATCCCCCCTCTCTCGCGTCCTCCTTCCGGCAGGTAGGCTGGCCCGCTTTCCAAAAGCATCTCCATGATGTTCGAGGAGATTCGCCTGCTCACAAATCAGATTCTCCGAACAGTCATCACAGCGGCTTCTGCGCTCCTCTCATTTATCAACCAGGAGAATTCCGGCCTAGTCACTGTCTTAAGGGGGGTGGGGGCGGGGATGGACATTTCTAGGCCTGGCACCGCTGGGTTTCTTCTTGGTTTATCAGCGGCTGGGTGGTCTAAGCTTTAAGATCATTAACTAAGGTGCACTGCTATCTGCTTAGGAGAGGAAGGAATTCTGCCCAAATCGTAGCAAACGTACAGGGTGGGTGCTAAGCTTTGGTGGGTGCTAAAAGTGCACTGTGTCATGTGACACTCCCACCCCCTCGCCAGCTCTGAGAAGTAGGTACTGTTCTTCCAGACTAGAAAGCTAAGCTCAGAGAGGAGCCAGTAATAACAGAGCTTTTTAACTTACATGGGCTTTGTACAGAGCCTTTTTAAGTTATAGGCTGTTCCTGAAGAGGTGGGCCCGTTTCTTCCTGGGGAATACCCGAAACGACCAAGTAATAGCCACTGGAAGAACACACTCGCAGTGAATTATTGGGTTTAAGATTTCATAGTGGCTTCATTGGTCATGAATTTTAGGATTTTGCTTCTTTCTGAACAGGTATGCATACGAAAACAAACAAGTGCAATTGAACTACTTTCCAGATCTGATTTTAACAAAATGAAATCACTTCTGTCAAATGTGCTTTGAACTTACTTGCAAGGTAAAAACAAAATCCTGCCACCACGCCTAAGTACTTGTGTCATCTTGTCTACCTGGACTTGGTTTTCCTGGTCTATTAAATGGATTGAGAGAGGGGTTCAGGAGTTGCACTAAAAGATTACCCTGAAATTCTTTCCTAGCTCTCCACTAAACTGGAACTCAGCCTTCTGGGGTATACCTCACCATTAGCTGTAATTCAGGCTATTTATGACTTATTATTTTTTAATACTCTTTTAGGCAATGGAATCAAAGAAGTGAGGGCATAAGCTGCCTTTACTGTCCCCAGAGATAAGAGTGTGTGTTGGAAGGTTCAGGAAGGAGTCTAAGTGTACATTCTGATTATCAAGGAGACTTGGTCAGGGATGAAAATCAGTGGACCCGCCAAAGGAACTGGGATCACCACTGCACTGCTACACTGGTTATAGGAACTGAGGGTCTCACCATAGCCTGTTAGATTGTGACCCAGGTAGAAGTCAAGCACATTAGGCATTACGATTAGCCTAATAATAGCTTTTGTAAAGTCATTGCCCATTTTCAGTATTTCCTAACTCTTTGAAAAGTTAGGAAATGTAAATTTAGTTAGGAAATGTAAGCATTCTAATTTTTATTCTCATTTTATTAATGTGCAAACTGATAGTCGGACACTGAAGTGAAAGTCCAAGCTCACAGAATTAGTCCATAGTAGACACTCCAGGTCCTCTGATTCCTAGTATGTTCAGATGGAAAGTATAGCAGACTAATTGAAAGCCTCTGTTTTGGGCAGATGGAGTGGCTCAAGTGGTAGAGTGCTTGCCCAGCAAGTATGAGGCCCTGAGTTCAAATTCCAGTACTGCCAAAAAAAAAAAAAGCATCAATTTTTGAAGTCAGATTTCTTGGGTTTAAAACCTAGTTTTGCTAGCTGTGTGACCTTAGACATATACTTTCCCTCCCTGGGACTCAGTTTCATCACCTCTAAAATGGGATCAGATTAGTTATTTCAGGCTTAGGGATGTGACTCGGTGGTAGAATGTCTGCATAGCATACTTGAGGTCCTGGATTCAATCCCCAACACTAAAGAAAAAAAGGAACTGAATTAGTTATTGCATGTAAAGTAGTAGAACAGCGTCCACCCTAGAGTAAGCACTCAATCATTGTCAGTCACTATTATTTTGCCATATTCTTCCTTTACTGTACTGTTTCCCAATTTGGAAAGGAAGCATGCTCAATAAAGGGAACACTGAGATCACTTGTCTCAGCTCTGCAGCAGGGTTGCTTTGGAAACGGTATTTTCCTCTGTAGTGAATTAGTACAGTCAATGATGAAGAAAACGCCTGTTTCCTTTTTATGTGACTTGCAAAAGTGAATGGGGTGATGGCCACTAAGTATGCTGAGCTGCTCAAAGAACCCAGATTTCCTGTTTAGGTTACCAAGATTCATGGAAAAGTATTGGTTCCTGCCACCAAACCTCCACTCATAGTTGTACCACAGAAGAGGTGTCCCTCCTTCTATATGAAACTGATTCTTCTGGCTCCTAGTCTAAGTCACATCCCCTCCCACACTCTCATGGTCCTCACTCCTGGTGCATGCGTTCTGCTGGCTCCTTCCCATCAGCATTTAAACATGCTCAAATATCCTCCAGCTTAAAAAATAAGAAGCACTGAGCCAGGTGCCAGTAACTCACCCCTGTAATCCTAGCTACTTGGGAGGCTGAGATGGGAGGATCACAGTTTGAGGCCAGCCCAGGCAAATAGTTTGAGAGACCCCTATCTCTAAAATAACCAGAGCAAAATGGAGGAAGGTGTGGCTCAAGTCCTAGAGTGCCTGCTTTGCAGGAAGCCCTCAGTTCAAGCCCCCACACACACACAAAAAAGAAGGCCTAAGCCCCGCCCCTCCCCACCATTGAACCCACAGTCTTGTGCATGCTAGGCAAGTGCTTTTCACTGAACTATACCCTTTGCCCTTACTCTTAGTCCACTTTGCTCTGGTTATTTTGGAGATGGGTCTCTTGAACTGTTTGCCTGGGCTGGCCTTGAACCTCAATCCTCCCAATCGCAGCCTCCCAAGTAGCTAAGATTGCAGGGTAAGTCACGGGCACCTAGCTGCCCCTTACTCTTTTATTTTCACAGTCTTCTTGAGTCATTTGTGTTCATCGTTTCTACTTCCTCACCTCAGTTCTATCAAACATTCATTCAAAAACTTCATGGCTTATCATGTGCCAAGCACTGATAAGGATGTAGGATCTGGGGTTATAATAGTGAATTAAATGGACTCTGTCTGTGTCCTCTTAGAGGACATGGCTGGGGACTTGACTCAAGTGGTACAGCGACTGCCAAGCAAGCACAAGGCTCTGAATTCAAACCCTAGTACCACCAAACGAACAAACCAAACAACCCTTCAGCTATTTAACCACATTATGTGTTTGAGTTGAACAGAGAGTAGTGACCTGGTAAGGGTGTAAAAGAGACCTTTCTCAGATCATTCAAGCTCAAATATAAGCATTAACCAGACAGAGAATTGGGAATATCATAGCAGTCACTAACATGAATTGAGAACTATGTATTTTTTGCACTTTATATATACTATTGCATGTAATCCTTATAACAACCTGGAAAGGTAGTAAGCCCATTTCACAGATGAGGAAATGGAGACATTGACTGAGAACCTTACCCAGGATCATTGAACTAGGAAGGGGTAGGGCTGTTTATTTATTTTGTGGTGGTATTGGGGTTTGAATTCAGTCTTGCACCTGCTAGGAGGTGCTCTACCACCTGAGCCATGCTCCCAGCCCTTTTTGGTTTAGATAGATTTTGAATACCTAAATACCATTTATCCCCAGGCTGCCTGGAGGGCGATCCTATTTACACTCCCCACATACCTGGAATGACAGGCACACGCCACCATGCCCAGCTTTTATAGTTTATGATGGGGTCTTATAAACTGACCTCCAATTGTGATTCTCCTGATCACAATTAGCCACTAATCCCAAGTAGCCACTAATCCCAGTTTGAGTTGGGATTTTAGCCGAGTCTGACACATGTACCCAGGTTCCAAACACAGAGAATATGAGTACCAGGGGACATATAAGAAGTGGAGAAAAGGCCCATGTGGAGGGAAAATGGCAAGAAGGAACACGCAGGGAATTGCAGCTGGGAAGACAGGCAAGGGCTAGGTCATGCAGAACTTTCTACACCATTTAAAAAATTTTGAATTCCACCTGTTAATGCCCTGGAGGCTGGAGGCTACTTGAGGGGCTGAAGCAAGAAAGTGAGAGGTCAACTTTGAATGCTTTTTTTTTTGGCAGTACTGGGGTTTAAACTCAGGGCCTCATGCTTGTTAAGTAGGCACTCTACCACTTGAGCCACTCCACCAGCCTTCAGTTTGTATTTGAAAAAGATTAGTTGGTGTGCAGGGAATAGGTGGCAGAGGTTCACAGATGGAAGTTAGAAACCAGTTATGAAACTACCACCACGGTGAGAGAGAAGACAGTAGCTTGAACTCAGATATTGGCAGTGGAGACAGAAGGTAGGAAGAATTGACAAGATGTGGAGATGGGTTAGATATAAAAGGTTGTGGTGAGGACAAATGGTTTATCAAGGATAGATTGAGCAGTTGGAAGAAGGAGGTGCCATTTACTGAGATGGGGAATACTGCAAGATGACCAGATTTGGGTGAGGAACCTGAGTTGGAGATAACTTTGAAGGAATAATCAATTATATATGGGTGTAGAGTTCAAAGGGGAGGTCTGGATTTAGGCTATCCATGTGGGATGGTAGTTGAAGAGAGATGAGCATTTGATGCATTGATTTAATCCCAACACAATATTTTTTTCAGTCTTCTAAAGCTACTTCCAACAAGATCATCAATGATCCTATTGCTAGATCCAGTTGTTATTCCAATTGCTATCTAACTGTTCCTCCTGACAGCAGTGACTCATTCTGCAATTTTCTTAGTTTAAGGTTGCCACATTCTTGGTTGTTTTTTTTTTTTTTTTCTTCTGTATGGGGTTTGAACTCAGGGCCTATACCTTGAGCTACTCCACCAGCCCTTGTTTTTGTTTTTTGTTTTTTTAGGGAAGGGTTTTTTTTGAGATAGGGTCTCTTGAACTTATTTGTCCAGGTTGGCTTTGAACCTTGGTCCTCCTGATCTCTGCCTCCTAAGTAGCTAAGATTACAGGTGTGAGCCCCAGGCACCCGGCTTGGTTTTCTTTCAACTTCTGTGGTTCCTCTTTCTCTGTTTCTTTTGTGGGTTCCTTTTCCACTTGTCCTTTAATGTTATTGTTGTTTTGTTTTTGTTGTTACTGGAGTTTGAACTCAGAACCTCATGCTTGCTAGGCAAGTGCTCTTGAACCATCCCACTGTGAGCCTGCTATTGCTTTTGATGGCGTTGCTGCTTTGTCTAGGTCTTTTCTTAGTCTATGCCTCCTTGATTCGTCTTAAATTCACTGGGCAGCTTGAGTTGTGTCTTTAATACATCAGTGTTACAGACAATCCTTCTACTGAGAACCCTCAGTGGTTGACCACTGGCCTTCAGATAAATCCAAAGTTTTTTGACATTAAAAGAATTAAACGAGCCAGGTGCCAGTGACTCACGCTGTAATCCTGGCTACTCAGAAGGCAGAGATGAAGAGGATAACTGTTTGAAGTCAGCTGGGGCAAGTAGTTTGAGAGACCCTTTCTTGGAAAAACACATTGCAAAAAAAAGGGTTGGTGGAGTGTCTCAAGGTGTAGGCCCTGAGTTCAAACCCCAGTGCTGCCAAAAAAAAAAAAAAAATCTGGAGTTCTGCCCCTATTGTTTTTTTAATTTTTGGTGGCACTGGGGTTTGAGCTCAAGCCATCCCTCCAGCCTCAACTAATCTTTTAAAATGTACACCAAAGCTGGGTGCTGGTGGCTCATGCTACTTGGGAGGCAGAGATCAGGAGGATTGTAGTTGGAAGCCAGTCCAGGAAAATAATTTGAGAGACTCTATCTTGAAAATATCCAACACAAAAAAGGGCTGAAAGTCTAGCTCAAGTGGTAGAGGTGCTCTACCACCTGCCTAGCAAGCATGAGGCCCTGAGTTCAAACCCCAGTACTGCTACAAAATAAAAAATAAAAAAAATGTATACCTAAAGCCAGACCTGGTGGTATAGGCCTGTGGTCCCAGCTATTCTGGAGTTTGAGGCAGCAGATCGCTTGCGCTCAGGAGTTTGAGGTCAGGCTGGGCAACATAGTGAGAACGTGTCTCAAAATGTATAGCAAGGACAAATGTCCTCAAAAACCCCATTTTGTTTTGTTTTTTTGTGGTGCTGGGGTTTGAACTCAGGGCCTATACCTCAAGACACTCTACCACCTCTTTTTTGTGATGGGTTTTTTTGAGATAGGGTCTCTGAACTATTTGCCAGAGCTGGCTCTGAACCTCGATCCTCCTGATCACTGCCTCCTGAGTAGCTAGGATTACTGGCATAAGCCACTGGTGCCCAGCAAAAATTCAGTTCTTAAGTTGGAAGTACCAGGTGCTTGAGAGGAACTTTTTATTTTTCTCTCTAGAAGCTTCCCTTTAAATATCATGAAACAGAACCATAAGCCTAAACTAAAAAAAAAAAAAAAGCAAAAAACCCCCAAAAAACCGAAAACAAAAACAAAAAACCAGAACCTCCTAAGCCTAAAGCTCAGAGTGTATGCAATCATCTGTTCAGTTAGGAATAACGGTGAGTTTCTCTTCATATAGAAAATATAATCCTTTTTGGGATTGGAGAATAATTGCATTGAAAAGGATGGGGACAAGAGAGCAAGAAAATTTGGGTAGCCCTGGTGCTCTGCTCTTTGTCCCCAAGGCCAAATAATAGTAGATGCAAGAAGCTTGGGCCAGGGCTGCGGAGGTGGCTCAAGGGATAGAGTGCCTGCCTAATGAGTTTAAGGCCCTGAGTTGAAACCTCAGTGCTGAGAAGAAAAAAAAAATGAGGCTCAATTTCATCTGACAAGACATAGCCTCTCCAAGTACCTGGTGCTACCAAGGGACAACTGCCAAAGTAGACATGGCATTGTCACCTGTGTAGGCAAAGCAGATCTGAGATTATCTACCTCACCCAACATGGCTATCTTACCTCCTAAGTCCCCTCCTTGGCTCCTTGATAGTTGGATGAAGTCTGAAAAGTGCCTTGAGAGGATAGAATAAGGGAGCAAGCTATGGTGCCTATGGAGACTGGTGTGGAGTGGAGGTGTGGGAATGAGAGCCCTGGAGAGGTAGAGGGTGAATGGCCAAGATCAAGGCATGGATGGAAGTTTAGCAGTACTGTAAAAGCTGAGGTGGAAGCTTGGGGTTGAAGTTTGTGCTTTGTCTACACCAAGCCCACAGGTGTCACCTGCCAGGGAACTCTGCTGCAGATGCAGTGGTCATAGAGCCCAATGGTCAAGACCAAATATAGGAAGCTATAGTTTGTTGGTTAGGCAAGAGAGAAAGTAGGGATATTTGGCCTTTATATCCCTTACCTTATGTCAGAATGATACAGAACCCCACACCTCACCTGCCCTCACACCACAACTAGACCATCACAAGAAGGGGCCTGGGAAGAGAATCCTCAAAGACCACGTTTAAAACTTAACAATATTTGAGTCGTATCATAACATTTTTTCTTTTTCCACCATCAGTAGAAATGAGGGCTGAGAAATAAACGTGCATATTGCCTCACTTGAATCTATGACTTGAAATTATAAATAAACTGGTGTGAGTAAAGGTTAGAAAGGTGGGCTTTCAAGCAAGGACCAGCCTGATTTTCTGTGACTAGGATAGGCCAGGATGCCAGCTTGATCCTGGCCAGCTTAGGACATGGTTTGCAAAGGATGAACATGTACTTAAAAACAAAAGTCTGCAAAGGAGACTGCAGACAATACCTTATAGCAAACAAGGCATTCTGATAATAGGCGTGGTCACATTTGGGTACAGAGGACTGAAGAGAGTCTTAACTTGAGCCTCCTCATAAAAAAGCCTGGGGTCCTAGGAGTCCCAAGGGCTGTGTTCTGATCTGAGTAATATTGTGAGTACATGCTGCTGTTGAATACATGGTGAAAACTGGAACTGATTTGAGGACAGAAATATCACATCCATTTATCTTTATCCAGTTTGGAGTCAAAACAGCACTTATTTATGGTCCATCCCTCCCAAACTATTTTTAACTTACAAACCTAAATACCTTTAAAAACTGGGCCTATTTGAATGACTCTGAGCCATCTAGGAGCAGGTTAGAATCAACGGTGATTTTCAATACCTTTGATTTTGCCAGTCAATAATGAATCACTACTTCTAAGAAACTCATGCCATAACCTCTGGGAGTACATAGATGCTTGGAAAAAAGTGTCTGCTCACAACCATAAGTCTGAAATGAATTTTGGAGGCATCTGTTTAATACCAATAGCTGAAGGGATTGGGATTCCTTGATCAAATTGCACTGGAAAATGTGAGTTGTGCTGGGAAACTTCCAGTGCCAAAACTCAAAGGGAAAAAGAAAAAGAAAAACAGAACAAAAAGAGTAGGTTTTGTATACACCTATGAATGTGTTGACATTTTAGGTCCATTTTTAGTACTTTAGCCTAATTTACTTGTGTTTTGTTACACAGTAAAAGCTAGTCATTTCAACTGTTGTGTCATCTGAAACTTCCTAGTGGTAAAGAACCAAATGCTGGGTTGGTCGAGTGGTTCAAGTGGTAGAGTGTTGCCTAGCAAGTGTGAGGCCCTGAGTTCGAAGCCCAAGTATTGCAAATAAATAAATAAAATAAAAAAGAACCAAACTCTGGACTATACAACCTTGTTTGAACTCTGGACCATCACTTTCTAATTGTGTGACCTTAATAAGTATTTAACGTCCTAAACCTGAGTTTCCTCATCTGTAAATAATTAGGGGATAATTTTCCAGAAGGAAGTTGTGGTAAGAAATTAAATAATGGTTAGCATGTGAGAAGCACCAGGTGCCGGATAAGGGCTCAATGAATGTTAGCTATTGCTGTTTTCATTATTTAACATAGTTTTGTATGTAGGCAAATTTTGCCTTCAGTAAAACATACTATATGAAAATTTGTATTTGTATAAAAGGTTAATGGGGGAGATTATTTACATTAGAAAAGATTCTTCAGTTTATGAAAGAACTGATGACAGGATTTCTTTTAAATAGTCACTTCCCAGTATGTCTAAAATGATTTGATTTACACCCGACTTGGTTTATACAATGTTTTAGGAACACAGCTAGTGAACCAAGGACAGGACATCTATAACACAATCAATTCAGACCAGGTCTGAGCCACTGTGACAAGTTAACAATAACAATCCTGAGTATTCCCCATACCCTTTTATAAAGGGATTAGATGGATTTTCTGTGGTTTCAAAGGGCAGATCTGGGACTAATGAGTGGAAGAAACAAGGCTGGAGAGATGGAAGAGATTTTTGCTCGAGATAATGAAAAAAGCTCTCTACCAAACCACTGCTGTCCAAAGATAGAATGGGATGTCTCTGAGGTGGCAAATTTCCTAACACAGACATTCAAGTAAAAGCTAGATACCACTTTGTTATGTATGTGGGCATGACTATTGCATGAAATGAGCAAAATAGGTCAGTGTTTTCCAATCCTGCCTAAACTACATACACTATGCAAATTGGATCTATTCTCTACCTTGGATACCAAAGACGTCGAGGGAGGAGGTACAGAAAGGCTATTTAGGAGGATGTGTGGGGCTGAAGGAATAAACATTGCTTCTCTGGCTAGGAAATACTGGATTAAATGGCCTCTAAAATTTATAATTTAAAGATCCTAAAACTCTCAAATTGTTTAATAGATGTTATTTTAACTATATTCCTGGGAGACTTTTCCTATTTCAGTTGTGGGAAACTAGAACATAATACCTAAAGAAACTAGTAAAATGGAAAAAGAATTCTGACATCCTGATCCTTTTAGACTTTTGCTCCCATGGCCTCTTTTCAACTGGTAAGAATGAAAGTTGGGGAAACAGAAGACAGAAGTGGACTTAAAGCTAGAACAGATCAAATCAAATCAACTTTAGAGAGCAGTGAAAAATCAACTCAACTAAGGTTTCAAATTCCTAGTTTTAAAAGACTTGTGTAGCTGTTGGTGGGAATGTAGACTAGTACAACCACTCTGGAAAAAAATTTGGAGGCTACTTAAAAAGCTGGACATCGATCTACCATTTGATCCAGCAATACCACTCTTGGGGATATACCCAAAAGACTGTTACTCCAGAGGCACCTGCACATCCATGTTTATTGCGGCACTATTCACAATAGCCAAGTTATGGAAACAGCCAAGATGTCCCAGCACTGACGAATGGATTAAGAAAATGTGGTATCTATACACAATGGAATTTTATGCAGCCATGAAGAAGAACGAAATGTTATCATTCGCTGGTAAATGGATGGAATTGGAGAACATCATTCTGAGTGAGGTTAGCCTGGCTCAAAAGACCAAAAATCGTATGTTCTCCCTCATATGTGGACATTAGATCAAGGGCAAACACAACAAGGGGATTGGACTATGAGCACATGATAAAAGCGAGAGCACACAAGGGAGGGGTGAGGATAGGTAAGACACCTAAAAAACTAGCTAGCATTTGTTGCCCTTAATGCAGAGAAACTAAAGCAGATACCTTAAAGCAACTGAGGCCAATAGGAAAAGGGGAACAGGTACTAGAGAAAAGGTTAGATTAAAAAGAATTAACCTAGAAGGTAACACCCACGCACAGGAAATCAATGTGAGTCAATGCCCTGTATAGCTATCCTTATCTCAACCAGCAAAACCCCTTGTTTCTTCCTATTATTGCTTATACTCTCTCTACAACAAAATTAGAGATAAGGGCAAAATAGTTTCTGCTGGGTATTGAGGGGGGGAGCGGGAGGGGGTGGAGTGGGTGGTAAGGGAGGGGGTGGGGGCAGGGGGGAGAAATAAACCAAGCCTTGTATGCACATATGAATAATAAAAGAAAAAAAAAAAAGCATAAAAAAAAATAAAATAAAATATTGCTTAGAATTTAAAAAAAAAAAAAAAAGACTTGTGTAGGCCTACAATCCTGGAAGTACCTCAGAGTACTGTTCTCCTACAAAGACCGACCAAACACTGAACATGTGGAGTTAATATTCTCTTTAATTGGGCTCCTAAAAGAAGAATCTTTATTCTAATTAGCCCACTTGTCTTTCAAATAAAGTTGATCAGTTGACCTTCAAATCAATAGGTTTACTTGGCCATATGTGACCAGATTATACTGGTGTTTCCATCCCCAAGGTCTCTTGGCCACAAAGCATTCTTCCATGTCAGAAGACATCAGCTGGCAGCCCAAATCCAGCCCTGCTTACAGAAAAGATAAAAAACCAATTATGGAGGAGAGAACCACTTTGTGATATAATTTATTGGTTATCCAGGCAAAGAGAATTGGACAGGAATAGGAAAGGAATAAAATCTCCTGGCCCAGCACCTGCTACTGGTGGATGAGAAATCAAGAGACTTCGAAGGTGACTCAGCCAGAAAAAACAGGAAGGTACTGAGTAACAGAGTCAGTCATTTTCTGAAGGAATGAGGAAAAAAGCACAGGGAATGGAGGCGAAGAAGAAAATACTCTAGTTATGTAAACTTTGGTATTGTTGTAGGGAGAGAATCTTTCATTTGCCTACAAGTCTTAGAAGAACAGATGCTGTAGTTTATGAACTGGCACAGAAGCCATCACCATTAAGACCTCTAATGCCCCCCCAACCTAACACCCCTCTGTGAGAGCATCCTTATCTGACCCTTGATAGGAAAGCAGTGGTAAGGCTGCCCCAGATTCTGTGCTCCAGGTGGAGAAGGCCTCGAGAAGGTGAAGGGATGAGCTAATCTGAGCTTCATGGCCCCATTTCCAGGGATGTGATTAGTGAAGAGGCACCAGGGACCTGCTCCATTTCAGGAAACCCGGTTATGGGAACTGGTGGGGGACAGACTTCTCCCAGGACCCAAGAGAAGCAGTTAACCCTTTCTGATTGTCTATGTGAGAAACAGACTAATAGTTGCTGGACTCTTTCCCAGGGGAAAAAGCCCTCAAATAGATTTCATTTTATCCCTGATAAGGGGGAATCTTGGGACATTTTTCACCCTAGTTCCTAGGGTCAACTTCTTCAGGGCATTTGAATGCTCTGGGGGAGCCTGAGAATAAGGTGTGACTTAAGAAGTATCTAGGACTGATATGCAAAGAAGGAGCACCTTCAAAAAGGAAAGACAGTCCCATAAATATCACCGTTCATCTGGCAGCACTGCCTATGATGTTCTGGTTCCATACAAACCCTTGGTTTTGGGTCAGAATCAATCTGGGGCTCTTAAGGTTGGGTTTTTCTGATCAGGCAGGAGGGTTCTTAGAATAAACAGAATATCCAAAGTGGACATTCAGAAGGGAGTGTGGGCAGAGGAACGGAAACAGAATCAGTATGTCACTCAGTCTAAGAATCAGGGAGAACTGGCTCCTGAAGACACTATATGACACTGAAGGCTAGGAATGAAAATATTCAGTCATAGGTAAAGGCTCTTTGGTTGACCTGGTTGAATAAAGTGACTTGAATCTTGGGCAGGTCATTTAATTTCTTTGGGTCTTACATTTGTTCATCTATTGAAGATAAATGATCACCTCAACAGTCTTTTTTTTTTTTTTTAGGTGGCACAGGAGTTTGAATTCACAACTCACAGCCTCACACTTGCTAGGCAGGTACTCTTACCACTTGAGCCACTCTGCCAGCCCTTTTTTTCTTTTGTGATGGGTTGCTTTTTTTTTTTTTTTTTAAGATAGAGGGTATCATGAACAATTTGCCCAGGACTGGCTTTGAACCATGCTCCTCCTGATCTCTACCTCTGAGTAGCTAGGATTACAGGAGTGAGCATCAAGTCAATTCTGACTATAACGTTCAATTGCTCTGGAATGGAATGAATAAAAACAGTCTCAATAATGTAACCAATAGCATATTAGTTATCAGACCCAAACAGGTTGGGGGAACACACTGATGGGTGAGAAGGGACTGGGAGCTGTTTGTGGGAGATGAGGGAATAAGTTCACTGGCTCCTTAGCATTTGCAGAGAGGGGTTGGAGCCTCAAGGTAACGTTAATATTTCCACACTACAGAACTTCCCCAAGCAGCTCTAAAGTTCACATCCAGTGGGAGATGTACTGGGTAGCTAATGGTTGAGAAATGGAATGGGGTTAGGAGAGTTTTTGTTTGTTTTCTTTCTGACATTTACAAATTTAGTGTCATATGACCTCTTGAAGCCTCATTTTCATCATCTATGATACAACAATACCTCCCTTTATGGGGGAGGATTACTTAAAAAAAAAAAAAAAGATAAGAAAAAGCTAACCAGGTGCCAGTGGTTCATGCCTATAATTCTAGCTGCTCAGGAGGATCTCAGTTCGAAGCCACCCTGGGCAAATAGTTCAGACCCTGTCTTGAAAATACCCAACACAAAAAACAGGGCTGGTGGAGAGACTCAAGTGGTAGAGCACCTGCCTAAGCAAGTGTAAGTGAGATTCTGAGTTCAAACTCCCAGTACTGTCAATAAAGGCTTCCTCTTCATGTCTGCCTAGATTTGGAAGGGAGGGAGCTGTGTCCCTGGCTACTTTTGTTAGGCCTCTCCGGCCTCTAGATGGTGTTGTGTGTTCCTTTCATCTTCATGCCTGAAGCTCCTTCCAAGAGAAGGGTTGAAGCCGGGATGACCAAGAGTTGCCTTTGGCAACTGTCCCTACACCCTTCATTCCCAATGCCATTCTCAAGGTGGAGCATTGCTGCCGAGTTGGCACTCTCAATGGGAAATACATATGGTACTGGGGTTTGAACTCAGGACTTCACACTTGCTAGGCAAGTAGTTTACCACTTGAGCCACTCCACCAGCCCTTTAATGGAAAATATTTTAGAGCCATCCCCAATATTTTGGTTTCTTTCTGTCAAATAGTGAAGATAGCAGTTATCTTACAGCAGTCATTCAATATTAGCTCCTTTCCCCTCCAAAACGGGAAACAAAGACAGAAACAGAGACAAGAGACACTCCAGTGATTTCCAAATGCCAGCACCTATCAAATCTAATGGTTATAATTAGTTTTCCAGAAATTAAAGCTACCTTTCTCCAATATGTCTACCTGTGAACACCTGAGTTGGGGAGGAGGGACAACAGCGTCCGAGCACAGACTGGAGAAGGGTATGATTCAGGTCCAATAGACATGTTCTTTGGAGTAGCGCCAAGGTTGTGTACTGGGCAGGCATTCAGCCAGCTCCGCAGCCTGTTCTGCCCAATCCTGGCTTCTTGGAGCTGGTGTGGAAGAATTTTCCCTGAAGGAAAGCAGCCAACACCCTATCCCACCCTTCTCCTTGGGCAACTCTGCCAGGCAAGAATCTCTCTTGCCAGTGTCTTCTTTTGGCTGCCCAAGGAACAGGCTGCTTAAGCCGCTCTCACTCGGTCCTTGGCTCCAGCTGAGAACGCTCTCGTGAAACCCAGAGCTTGAGATATTTCGCGCAGACGCGGGGCAGGGCCTGGCGCGGCGGGGGAGGCTCTGAGGTCCCCCAAGAGACGTGGTAAACTGTGCGCCCTGAAATAGGCTAGGCTGCGGAGAGGCTTGGGACAGGTTACTAGATAAAATACAGGGCGCCCAGTTGTGAATTTCTGATCATCAAATAATTTTCTTAATGTTTGTCTTAAATATTGCAATGAGGCATATACTGAAAAAAAAAACTGTTGTGTATCTGAAATCGAGTTTTAACTGGCGTCCTTTTTCCTTTGCTAGAGGTGGGAACAGGAGACTAGCATGGGGCACTGCAGGGCAGCAGTGATCCTCCTCCCCATCCCGCGGAAGACGAGCCCGCCCGGGGGAAGAGCCAGATGAGGAATCCCGCACCAGGAACCGCGGCTTCTCCAGACGGAGAGAACAGCCCTGGAAAGCGCCGAGGGCGGTCAGAGCGCTCTGAAAAGAGCCCAAGGCCGCGTCTTGGCGGAACCGTGGGAAAGTCTCTGAAGGAGTTGCAGCCCGGCCTCTTTCCAGCTCGCCTCCAGCCCCAGCCGCCGCCCGCAGCTCCCACTGGCGGAGCCACCCATCCACCCTCCTACTCAGCCGCCCACTGGCCAAGGCAGCTCCCCCAGGCCTTGAGGAGGCGGGGCACTGCCGAGTGCGCATGCGCGGCTGACGGGGCGGGGTGGGAAAGTGCGCACGCGCGCGGAAAGGGCGGGGCGTGGGTCCCTGCTAAAGTTGAAGCTAGGGCGGAGCGGGTGGCCCTGAGCGCCCGCGCTTTGAGGCTGAGGGTCGCTGTTGCTTCTCTTGGGGAATGGAGGGGACGGCCTTGGCCGTCTGCGAGGTGATGTCGGGAAGGGAGAAAAAGCAGGGAAAGGCACTTTCTGAGGGGCGACCTCGAAGTGTGGGCGGGGGCGTCAGGTGTTGCCCGAGGTGTAGAAGGTTCGGGAATGGGTCGCAATCAGCCTTCCTCTCTCGAGGTCGCTTGAGGCCCTGGACATGGAAGCCCTGGGCAGGAACTACACGGCTCCTCTGAGAGGAGCAACTGTGCGGTTGGGAGTGGTCGCTTGGTGTGGGGAGATAACGACGCCCATATTTTCCAGCCGAGTTCCCCGAGGCCCAGAAAGCTGCTGTGTTTCCCAACCATGAGCGGACCGCCGGGCCGGAGGTTGACCCTCCCCGATCCCCAGCCGGGCCGGAGGTTGACCCTCCCCGATCCCCAGCCGGGCCGGAGGTTGACCCTCCCCGATCCCCAGCCGGGCCGGAGGTTGACCCTCCCCGATCCCCAGCGTTTCCGGCCCACCTGTGCTGGGAGGAGGGACGGAATCAGGAAACCTGTACAGCGGGCCGGGAAAGGGGTGCTGGCGAGGCTTGGGGCAGAGCCCTGGCCTGGGAGCATCTGAATAGGGAGAGGGTGCAGGTCAGAGGCCTCGCCCAACTGGGCCCACACTTGCCCGAGAACTGTTTAGTCCTGGAAGATGGCACTGGCTCAGCCACGTGCAGATGTTGACGTCCACTACCAAATCCGACGCTAAGCTCCGGGCCTTGTAAGCAGGTGAAATAGACTCACAGTCTCCGAAGGCCCCTTAGAGTGTCCGGCCCTCCTGCCTTCTCGGTTACCTGCAAAGGAAGTTGGAGGGTTCGATTTCACTGATGACGTAAGCTAGGATAGAACCCAGGGCTCCGCATCTAAGGCCAGTGTTTTTTTCCCAACTCGCTCTCATTTTGAAGACACAGTGGGAACATCTGAACAGAGGGAGTACAGAAAGTTAGCAGAGATGCAAAGGAAAGTGGTAGACGGTAGAAATGTCCAAAGCCATCAGTATGAACGCTAGTACAAATTAGAATTTTAGTTCTTAAATTCTCTTACTCAGATCTTCCTGCCCTTAAAAAAGGGAAGGGTAATAATTCTTGTGGTGCCTTAGTGTGGAAGCAAGTCTACCTTCATGAATAGTTACTGAAATAAAATTTGTTTTAATTTGTGTCATCAAAATTGAATGTTTTAGCAGGACATGATGTGTATCTGTAATCCCACTGTTTGGGAGGCTGAGGCAGAAGGATTTTGAGTTCCAGGCCAGCCTGGGCTCCACAGTGAGACTCTGTCTCACAAACAAAACCCTCCCAAACAAACAAAAAAAGAATTAAAAAAATTGAATGTTTTTGGATTTTTTTTTTTTTTGCCTTGCAGGAGAAGCCTGAATGTTTTATTTAGACACTTTGGCGTCCCATCTCAACTTAAAATATTGTGTACAGTCTTTAGTGCAGAAGAACTTGTTAGAAGTAATAGCAAATATCCATTTGTTGTTTGTTTTCACCATCAGCCCTACATGATAGGCTTAGTCTCATTTTTGTAGATGATAAATCTGGGTTCAGAAGGGTTAAGTTACTTGCCTAACGTCACAGGCTAGAATTTAGGACAACAGGGTTTCAAACCTAAGCTTTTGCCTCAAGCACTCTTAAATAATGTCCTTACCCTCAAAAATGTTGATTTAATGAAAAGTAAAGATAACTTATAATCAGATGTCACTCTTCATGGTCTTCATGTTGACTTTTATTTGGGGAGGGAAGAAAAGAAACAAGAAAAACAAACTCCCACTTAATTTTTTCCTTAATTTTTATTTGTAGATGAATGTATCCTCTGAATACAGCAATTTGTTGTCTCAGTTTCTTGTATTTTTGAGTATTGTGTTGAATTTCACTGCCTCCTCCCTTATGTAACTCCTCTAACTATTTCTTCTATTGAGATACAATGCTGTGCTCTGAATAAATGTAAATCTGACATTTATAAGCAGGAATACAGTATTTTGTATTAGAGTTATTTAACTGTGTTATACATATTTGTTATCATGAATTTTAAAGAAGATTGTGTTTTCTTTAAATTGTGCTCTTTTCAGATTTTGAGGTATTTAATAATTCACTGGAAGTGTGGAACAGGAGTATCAAAGGGAACATTGCTAGAGGAGCAGCTAGTGATTTCCATAGAAGCATTAAATTCTAAGCACCAGCCAAATTCTCTTCATTGTGTAGCAGCTAGTAAGTAGAGAAAGAAAAATACTGATTTTATATTTTTGTTTAATCATGAATTATGTTACGGTTCATGTAAAGCTTTCAATTAATCATAATCTTTTATCATGTAGTCAAAAAAACAGTGATTTTGTAGTAAGTATCTGATGGTAGATTTATACTTGTGTCATACAGGAAAGGTGACTAGAATGATTCATCATGAGATTATGTTACTGACTTAAAATTGCTCAGAAACAATTTCACTTTTACTCTGGCTTCGATCTATTCTTCATAACAAAATATATTGAGTTTTATCTATATTTTTCTTTCACGTCCAGACTTTGGCAGTTGCAAAAGAGGCAAAAATGAAGGGAAAAGAAATGATGAATGGTGCAAATTTTGATAATCCTGACCTGCAGTTAGTTTGAAACTATCTCTTCCACTTGGTTCTTATTCTTTCATCATTTTTGCTTCTCTTGAGAGAAAACAGATGCATTGAGTAGCTCTGAAACAACTAATTTATTTTTTGTACATTTTAAAGAATTTCATCATGACATTTTCATACATGTATGTAATAAATTTTGATTATATCTGCCCTCCCCATCATTGCTCTCTCTTATCTCCCCTTCCCCCTCCCACTGGTCCTCCTTCCCAAGTAGTTCCCGTTATACTTTCATGTCTTTTTTTTTTTTTTTTTAATCTAGATTCCACATATAAGAGAAAACGTGGTATTTGTCTTTCTGAGTCTGGTTTATTTCGCTTAACATGATGATCTTCAATTCCATCCATTTTCCTGCAAAAGACATAATTTGTTCTTTATGGCTGAATAAAACTCCATTGTGTATATATACCACATTTTCTTTATTTGTTTGTGTGTTAATGGGTACATAGGCTAATTCCCTAACTTGGCCATTGTAATAGTGCTACAATAAACATGGGTGTGCAGGTGTGCCTATATTGTGCTGCCGTAGATTCCTTCAGGTATATATATACCTAGGAGTGGTATACCTGGATCATATGGTAATTCTATTTTTTTAGGGGTTTTGGGTTTTTTTTTTTGAGATGGGGTCTTATAGCTCAGGCTGGTTTCCAACTCTTGATCCTTTAGCTTCCATCTCCCAAGTACTGGGATTATAGGGGTGTACCACCATACCTGGCCTATTTTTAGGTTTTTGAGTAACCTTCATTCTGATTTCCATAGTGGCTAGACTAATTTACAGTCCCACCAACAGTGTATAAGGGTAGTCCTCATCTTTGCCAGCATTTGTTATTGTTTGTTTTCTTTTATTTTTAAGTGCTTATTTGCCAAGTCTTTGTAAGAGGGACCTGGTTAAGTAATGTCCTACAGGCAATTTGGACTTCTTTTTTTTGTTTGTTTGTTTTTTTTGTTTTTGTGGCACTGCAGTTTGAACTCAGGGCCTCATGTGTGCTAGGTAGGTGCTCTTACTGCTTGAGATACTCCACCTGCTTTTTTTTGTGTTCGGTATTTTCAAGATAGGATCTCATGAACTATTTGCCCAGGGCTGGCTTTGAACTATCCTCCTGATCTCTGCCTCCTTAGTATTACAGGTGTGAACCCCAGCTGTTTGTTTTCTTGATGATAGCCATTCTGTCTGGGGTGAGATGGAATCTCAATGTAGTTTTGATATTGAATATTTTAAAATGTATTTATTGGCAATTTGTACTTCTTTTGAGAATTGTCTTTTCCAACTTATATCCATATAAAATCTGTTCATTAATGTTTAAACAGCTTCATTTGCAGTATCCAAAAACTGCAACAGCTAAAACAACAACCCTTCCCCAATCCCTGTTCAGTTAATTTGCCCACTTACTGATTGGATTATTCTTTTGGGGTTCGCTCTTTATATATTCTGAATATCAATCTCCTGTCAGATAAATAGCTGACAAAGATTTTTTCCATCTGAAGACTGTCTCTTCATTCTGATAATTGTTTCCTTTGTTGTGCAGAAGTTTTTCAGTTTGATGCAAGATGCAATCCCATTTGTTAATTCTTGCTATTTCCTGAGTTGCTGGAGTCCTATTTAGAAAGATGGTGCATCTGCCTGCATCTTCAAGTATTTCCCTGTAGTGGTTTCAAAGTTTCAGTCTTAAATTAAGGTCTTTGATCCATTTTTGAATGGATTTTTGTAATAGGTGAGAGATAGGGATCTAGTTTCAGTCTTCTACATGTAGATACTCAGTTTTTGCAGTACCATTTGTTGGAGATTGTCTTTTCTCCAATATTTGTTTTTTCCATCTTTATTGAGAATCAGGTGGTGTCTGTTCTCCAATGTTTGTTTTTTCCACCTTTACTGAGAATCAGATAGCTGTAACTATGTAGGTTTATTTCTGGGTCCTTTATTCTATTCCATTGGTCCACGTGTTTGTTTTTGTGCCAATACCATGCACTTGTGAAGGGCTAACTTTTTTGTTTGCTTGTATGCATATGTAGGTTTATTAAAGGATACTTTGTAATGAAATTGTCCCATCAGCCTTAGAAGAGAAACTTGTAGACATAGTTGAGATTGGATAGTACAGCAGACTGTAGACATTTGCTTCCCTGAACTGGAATGACTGTCTTCTCTTTGTGTTCTTAGTATTAAACATCCTCAAGAATATGACAGATTGGTTTGTTGTCACTCTGTATGAACTCCACTGTGACTGGGCAGAGTTCCCCCCACTCATGAGAGAATGCTTACTACATGGCTAGGGTGATGATTGATCTGAATATGGCTGAATTAGCTAGTTCACTGATTCTAATAAACTGTGGCCAAGGTAGCAGGGTTGATTTCACAAAGCATAAGACTTTAGCTATAATAGATTTTGGCAAGAAATCCAATTCCATAGGCATTTTGAGCCTAATAGACTTTTAAGCCTTTTTCTTTAATTGTTTTATTATGTTTATAATCTTTTGGCAAGAAAAAAAGTGAGATATACTTGACAAAACATTACAACATTACAGAAACGTGAAGAATGAGACTTTCTGGTTATCTGAGTCCTTGAAATAATTATTAACACTTAATATAATTCTAGCTATTTCTGTGCATATGTTCTTCATTCCAAGTTTTTTTAAATGGAATTATATGGTACTTACGGCTATTTCATGTGCTTTTCAGTAATGGTACTTTGTGGGCAGCATTTCACATTGGCATGTAGAGATCTTTTTCATTATTTTTTTCTGAAAAAAACACAAATTAGTTACACATACAGGGCCTCAGTCTTGCTAGGCAGGCACTCTACCACTTCAGCCACTCTGCTAGCCCCTATACATTGTTTTAAAGTAGAATAGTTCAGTAAGACTTGTTATAAAGCCTACAGTTTCCTGCATGCTTCTACCTTCCCAACTTTTTCCCTTCTAGAGCCTAATACTTTCACCTACTGATTATTTTAATATTTATCTATCTAAATATATCTGTGTTCCTACATCTTGATTTTCCTTTTTGTAGGAATTATTTATTGACTTCCCATAAAAGATGGTCACTCTTTCATATCTTCAACTCTTCCATGTGTTTTTCTTCAAAAATTTTTTTTGTGTGTGGGACCGGGGTTTGTACTCAGAGCTTTGTCCTTGCAAGGCAGTCGTTCTATCACTTGAACACCTTCAGCCCTTTTACTTCTAATACAAATTTTCCTACCAAAAGCAAGATCAATATTTATTCATTATTACAACTATAAAATGCTGTTCACAGTTTAGCCATATAGAAAGCTATTACTTTATATTTTCCGTTTGATTATTTTCTGTTTTTATTATCTAGTTCAACCCCAAAACTTCAAACATTTGTCTAAACCTACTCTTAATATATTCCAACACATCAGAGTTTGTTAATTTCATCCTACTGAAAAACTCCCAGAGTTTTCTAACTTGCTCTAATCTTGACTTGATGCTTTCTGCATGTGAGGCACAGCTGTCATCTTGGGATTTTCCCTTCATTATTCTTCAGAGTGTCTCTTTAGTTTTTCTGTAGTATTGGAATTTTTTTGTGTGTGGTAGTGGGTCTTCAACTCAGAACCTACACCTCTAGCCACTCCACCAGTCCTTTTTTGTGATGAATTTTTTTGGGCTAGGGTCTTACAAACTATTTGCCTGGGCTGGCTTTGAACCTTGATCCTCCTGATCTCTGACTCCAGAGTAGCCAGGATTATAGGTGTGAGCCACCGGCACCCAGCTCTAGTATTGGATTTTTTGTTTCTTGAATCTCAATATCTTTTTTTTTTTATCATTATTATATTACTGTTGTACTACGGGAACATTGTGATATTTATAGAAGTTCTTAAAATATATCATAGTTGAATTCACTTCCTCCATCATTCATTCTCCTTTACAGTTTTCCCCCCACCCAATATCTTTTTTTTTTAATTTTACCCTTTGTTTTGATAGCTCTCAGGCTCTAGTAGCATCCTGAAGAAGAGGTTTGGGGAGGTAATTTTGAGACCTGTATCTTTGAAAATGTCTTCATTCCATACTTGATTGATAGTTTGGTTGAGTATAGGGTTCTAGGTCAGATTAATTTCTCTTCAGAATTTTGTACATTGCAACATTGTTCTTTAACTTAGGTATTGCTTTTAAAAATTGAAGTCTTGGGAGCAGAGGGAGAATAATGGAGGGGGTGAATCTAATTAAGACATATTGTAAGCACACATGTGAATGGCACAGTAAGTCCCGTATGTACAACTCTTTTATGTTAATAAAAATTTTTAAACAGAATAGAAAAAAATTCTGAGGTCAGTTGGGCACTGGTGGCTCATGCCTGTAATCCTACCTATTGGGAGGCTGAGATTGGGAGAATCAAAGTTCAAGGCCAGCCCCAGCAGATAGTTCAAGAGACTCCATCTCCAAAACAATCAGAACAAAATGGACTGGAGGTGTGGCTCAAGTGGTAGAGTACCTGCTTTGTAAGCATGAAGGCCTGAATTCAAACTCCAGTTTCACCAAAAAAGGAAAAATTCTGAAGTCTTTTTGATTATACCTTGCGACTTTTTTTTCTTTTCATTTCTGTAAGCTTATATGATCTTTATCTTCGTATTAATTATAGGAAATAATACTAGATGCTGTAATAGGTAAATGCTGAAATATCAGTGGTTTAACACAAAATGTTTATTTTCCCTTTATTTCACTGTCAGATGAGTATGTGTACACACATGTGCATGCACACAGGGATGTATTGTGTTTCATGCAGGATTCAGGCTCTGTCTTGTGACTTCATTATCCCTTAGGCTCTTTAAGGTCTCTCCAGCTAATGATGGAGAAAGAGAGCAAGGCTTATAAATCTAAGGTTTTTATGGGGTAGGCTTGTATTACTTCTCCCATTCCTTTGACTGGGCCTTCATCTTACTACTACAATTGCCCATTGTTGCAAGGAAACTGTAAAATGTAGTGTAATTGTGTGCTCAGGAAGAAGAGCAGGGTATTTGTGAGCACCAGAAGTCCCTCTTGTGATCCTCATTGTTCTGAAAATTCATAATGATGTTCCTTGCTCTGGGTACTTTCATCCATTGTGCTCAGCACTCAGTGGGCCTTTTCCATCCATAGTCATGCCCTTTTGTTCTGGAAAAATTTTCTTTTACATTCCTTCTTCTCTTTCTGCAACTTCTGTTATTTAGATACTGGATTTCCTACACTAATCTTTTTTCTTAACAATCTTTTCTGTACTATTTTTCATCTCCTCTACTTTCCAGACAGTTTTCCTTCCAGCCTTTTTGGTTGAGAAAGTCTCTCTTCTTTTCAGTATCTTTTTAGGTCTTTGCTCTTGGAAAGATCTTCAGGCTCTTCTAGTCTGTGATTAAAAGCCTAACTGCCAGCGTTCTGGAAGCAAGTGAAAGAGGAGTACTGGGTATCTTAGCGTTTAGTGTTTGTGTTCACTCAACCCACTTATTAGTACAACTTTGTTTCTCATCCCAGAGACCAACATTTCTACCATTTTAGAAGAAGTTTCTTCCCTATTCTGCACCAAGGTTAGGGAAGGCCACTCTCTAGAATACTAGGTGGAGGGAGTAACCCAAAGATCTACTTAAGTTAATTTTTTTACCAGATCTTTTTATATTAACCTCGCCCCTATTTCTAGAGGTTTCCAATACTGCCATTCCTGAGTCTTTGGGGATTTTATTGTATAATTCAGTTTGTTCTATTTTCCACTTATAATTTTTCATATCTCCTAAGTCTTTTCCAACTAGCCTTTTTGCTTTTAATTTCTAGAAGTTTATTGCAGTCATTCATCTTTGTCTCTTCTGTCTCTCTCTCTATATATTTTTGGCAGTACTGG
This sequence comes from Castor canadensis, assembly GCF_047511655.1. NCBI lineage: Eukaryota > Metazoa > Chordata > Mammalia > Rodentia > Castoridae > Castor > Castor canadensis. The sequence continues at coordinate 203,514,689 of NC_133386.1, forward strand.
GGATTGAACTCAGGGCCTCACACTTGCTGGGCAGGCACTCTTACCACTTGAGCCACACCTCCAGCCCCTTAGTCTCTATTCTTATAGCCATATCATTCCCCCTTTAAAAAAAAACTTATGTTTTACTGAGATTTTGTTACCAGCAGGTGGTCTCTGAAGATGCTGGTTGAGAGGATCTCAGGTTCTTGGTGTCCTGAAGAATTGGAGAGACACACAGATTGCAAGTAGTAGCAGAGTTTTATTGAGAGCATACAGACAGTGGGTGGAGGAGAGTGGGTTCTGAGCAAGGTGGCTTAAGAGCAGTATCTGTAGCTCAAGAACATCAGGACCTTGGTTTGAGTGAATGTTTATAGCAAGGGATGAGCAAGGGGAGGAGATCTGGGTGGTACTTAGGAGTGGCTTTTGATAATTATATGTGAACTCAGCAAGATATAATTACAGGCCTGTGTGCATGCCCCAGTTTGGGTCTAGTTGAAAATGCTATTTCAAAGAGGGCATTTTAGGGGTGATTCTGGGTAGATCTAGATTACCTGTTCCTGTAAGATGATCTTTGAGGAGGCCACCTGTTCTTCATGGCCTGGTTTGGATACTTTTAAATTTCCTGCCTCATTTTCCCTCGAGAGACAAAAATCCCCAAAAATCCTTTTGGGGTTACTGAGGAGGTCATTTTCTGTATCTGCTTCTAAGCTGCCAAGGGGCTGCAGACTCTACCTATCAGGGAAGTTGTCTGCTACTTTCCCTTGGGACTTGCTAGGTCATCAGTGGCCCCTGTTGGCTGAATCTTTGTCCAGCATGATCAAGGTGCTCATGGGGAGTTCATTTGTTTGTAGTCTTGCTGCCATCAGAACTTGGACTTTGTGCTTACTTTGGCAGCACATATGCTAAAATTGGAACAATACAGAGATTAGCATGGCCCCTGTGTAAGGATGACTTGCAAATTCAGGAAGCATTGCATATTTAAAAAAAAAAAAAGAACTTGGACTTTAATGGCCTCAATTCTAGAAGAAATGTAAAAATGCATGGACCAAAGCACAACCCTAACATAATAAAAGTCCAAAGGGCCTATGAGTGGGAGAAACCAGATGAAAATGCCGTCTCCTAATGAAGACAGACTGGACAGGCATCCACCACCTATATCCACCTGCCTCTTTAGTTTATCAGTAAGCTCTGAAGCCTGAGGAACCATATTAGGAAAAATCCTAGGTGAGGGGCCTATCCCATTTGTGTTGTGGGAGAGAAGTGAAAGAATAGACATTACTTATCTTTTAACTGAAGCTTTTTGAGAAGTTTCAGGTCTTCTATCAGCTTACAGGAGTAAGTGTCTTCAGGCTGTACTTGGTTGGAAGAAGATTCTCCCATCACACTTTACCCTGGGAAGATGACTCCAGCTATCCATTCCTGTCACTTTGATGGAACAGGGACCTTTCCATTTGGGCTGCAGTTGGTCAGCTGGAGTTCCTTCCAGGACTTGATCAACACTTGCTCTTTTGGCTCATTCTCTGTTCTTTCTCTTTTGTTGGGGCTTGTAAAACCTTATTTCCCAACATCTGGATTGTTTGTTGAAATGCCCCTAGATCCTAGGAGACTGTTGCAGGATCTGTCACCAATGCATTGGAGGGGAGTGGTCTCCCACAGAGCATTTCAAAGGGGCTTAGGTGGATCTTAGCACTTGGGGTATTTCTAATTCTCAGTAGGGTGATAGGTAAAAGCTGAGTCTATTTTCCAGTGGTCTTTTGGCAAATCTTGGCCATGGTCCGTTTGCTTGTTTGGCCTATTCTACTTTACCAGAGGGTTGGTTTCTCCAAGCTGAATATAGATGACATTTCATTTCAAAGGTTTGAGCCATCAACTAGGTGACCTTTGAAACAAAAACTGGCCCATTATTGCTCTGGAGTGTCTGGGGCAGGCCAAATCTAGGAATAATCTCTTTTAGATGGGCTTTTGCCACCTTGGAGGGTTTTTCTGTCTGGGTGGGGAAAGTCTGTAAAGGTAGTTATGAGAACTAGCAATTTCTTATGCCTTGGCAAGGGGGCATGTGAGGGAAATCTACCTGCCAGTCCTCTCCCAGGTAAGTGCCCCTTCTCTGGATTGGATGGACCAGGATTGTTATAAGAACCAAAGGAAGAGCCTCAGCAAACCTGCCTAACTGTATTCTGGACTCCACCAACAACTGATTGATTAGCTCATGGGTTGCATCTCAGCTCAAGTGGAAAGACTCACCTTCTAATGGGTTGCTTGGGGAAAGATTAACTTATCTGTATGCCACTAAGCTCCTCCTCTATGTCCGTCCTTCAGAAAGATATTTGGGATTTACAGGCTCCTGTGGAGGAAAGAGTGCCAATGTGGAGATCAGTGAGACATTTAGAGGCTTTAGAGCTGCCTGTTTAACCTCTTGGGTCCTCCTGGATGTCTCCCTGTAATACCAAGGCCAAACCCTCTGATATCCCCAGCAGTGGGTCACTGCCACCTCTTTATGAAGGTAAATAGCTTCCAATAGCTGGAGGATTTCCTTTCCATGTTTTATTGGGGATTGCCTTGTCTTTCCTTCCATATAATACTAGGAAGATGTATTTTGAAGCCATATAAATGTTAAGTCTTTTTTCTTTCTGCAGAGTTAAGGCTCTAGTTAAAGCTATCAGTGATGCTTTTGGGGCTGAAGTCCCTGCTGGCAAGGGCCATGCTTCAGTGATTTCCTCTTGGCTCTCCACTGCATATCCTGCCTTTCTTTTCCCATTTAGCATGAAACTACTATCAGTAAAACACTCATCCTTGGGTTTGAGGAGTTTATCTGTCAGGTTTGGTCTGCTTGCATAAGTTTGTATGATCACCTGCTTACAAGTATGCTCAGTTGTCAGTTCTGAGGACAGCAAAGATGCAGGATTAAGGATGTTACAGCTGGTGGCTCACCCCTGTAATCCTAGCCACTCATGAGGCAGAGATCAGGAGGATTGCAGTTCAAAGCCAACCTGGGCAAATAGTTCAAGAGACACTATCTCAAAAAAACCCTGCACAAAAAGGGCTGATGGAGTGGCTCAAGATTTAGGCCCTGAGCTCAAGCCCCAGTACCACAAAAATAAACTACTCTGGTCGAGCCGCTCTTGGGTCCATGGTGTTCCAAACAATTAATTGGATGGAGACAAGCAGATTTCAAAGTAGTAGCAGGGTTTTATTGAGTGAAAGCTGGATACATATTCCCTAAGGAAGAGGGTGGAGGTGAGTGGGCTCTGAGCAAGGTGGCTTAATAGCAGTACCTGTAGCTCAAAAGCACCAGGATCTTGGTTTGGATAGATGTTTATCGGAAGGGGTGAACAAGGGGAGGAGATTCGGGTGATGCTAGGAGTGGCTTTTGGTAACTGCACATGTGAATTCAGTGAGCTATAATTACAGGCTCTTGTGCGCATGCCCCAGTTTGGGTCTAGCTAAAAATGCTGTTTCGAAAGGGCATGGGGGGGTTTCTGGGCGGAGCTAGACCACCTATTCCCCATGAGATAATCTTCAAGGAGGCCACCTGTTCCTCATGACCTGGTTTGGGTACTTTCCCTAAATTTCCTGCCTTAATTTCAGGAGGGAGTATATGTTCAACCTGTCTTCTTTATCTGGAAGTGTAAAGAGGTGGTTTGTATATTTGGTTTGAAATCTGATGAGAAAGAATCATGCATTAGTTATCTAGGGCTGCTGCAACATAGTACTACTAACTGGGTGGCTTAAACCACAATGACTTTATTCTGTTACAATTCTGGAGGACAGAAGTTCAAAATCAAAATCTAGTTAGGGTTGGTTCCTTTTGGAGACTGTAAGGGAGTCTTTGCTTCTGGTGGTTGCCAACAATCCTTGGTTTTCTTGGCTTCTTCACATGACATTTTCTTCTTCACATGATATTCCCCTTCTTCACATAACATTCTTGTGTATTTCTCTGTGTCTATGTCATTACATGGCTTTTCCTTTTTTTTTTTTTTTTTTTTGTCCATCCTGTAGTTTGACCTCAAGGGCTTTGTGCTTGCTAGGCATGCACACTTGAGCCATACCTCCAGCCCTTTTTTTGTGTTGGGTATTTTTGCGATCTGGTCTCTTGAATTATTTACCTGGCTGGCTTCAAACCACAATCTTCCTGATCTCTGCTTTTTAAGTAGCTAGGATTACAGGCATGAGCCACCAGTGCCCAGCTACATGGCCTTTTTTATGGACACCAGTGATTGGATTAGAACCACCCTAGTTCAGCTATATCTGTTCAGTACTTCAAAATAGTTTTCTTTTGTGTGGAACTGGCATTTGAACCCAGGGCTTCATGCTTGCAAAGCAGGTGGTCTTATCGCTTGAGCCACTCTGTCAACCCCTCCAGTCCATTTTTCTCTGGTTACTTTGGACATGGGTTCTCACAAACTGTTTGCCTGGGCTGACCTTGAACCGTGATCCTCTGGATCTCAGCCTTCCAAGCAGCTAGGATTATAGACATGAGCCACCAGCACCTAGCCAAAAATAATTTTTAGGAATATACAATTTAATCCATAACAAAGCAGCACCTTTTTTTTTTTTTTTTTTGGCAGTTCTGGGGCTTGAACTCAGATCCTACACCTTGAGTCACTCCACCAGCCCTTTTGTGTTAGGTATTTTTGAGATAGGGTCTCTCGAACTATTTGTCCAGGCTGGCTTCAAACCACAATCCTCCTGATCTCTGCCTCCTGAGTAGCTAGGATTACAGGTGTGAGCCACCGACACCTGGCTAAAATAACACTTTTTTAAGAGCTGGGGGGGCTGGGTGTGGTGGTACTGAGGCAATCGGATCCTGAGTTCAAGAGTAGATAGTGAGACCTTGTTTCAGGAAAAAGCAAAAAGATGGGTATCTTGCTATGTTGCTCACCCTTGGCCTCAAACTTCTGGGCCGAAGGAATGCTGCCTCAGTCTCCCAAGTAGCCAGGGTTATAGGTGCATGTGCTATGCCCTGCTCCGGATTAGCAAATTTTGTATGTGGAAGGGAGAATACATCTATGAAAAGCTGAAAGGTGACTATATAGTTTTTCCATCAAACAATTGTTGAAGGTTTTAACAAGTAGGATTATTTATTTTATCTGGGTTTGGTGGTACACTTCTGTAATCCCCGGACTTGGAAGGCTGAGGCAGGAGGATTGTGAGTTCAAGGCCAGCCTGGATTACATGTCTCAAAAGTTACTTATCACATTGTTTCCCAAAATATGTACTATAGAATGTTTATATTAGAGTTATGAGAAAGTAGTTAATGTAGTTAGTTATCTAAATTTGAAAAATGGGTTTCTTTACTGTAGCTCTCAGGACCTTTAATTTGCCAGAGTAGATTTTGAAATATGATAATTGGGAAATGCTACATATCACAGCTCTCTCCCATTTTTCATCATCTTCTACTCCATATAGAGAATTTTGAGAACTACTTTAAAAATGCACATTTTACAGATAAGTTCCTTTTGTCATCTTTGCACCTGAGGATAGTACTTTCTTTAATTCAGACACTTTAGAAGTATGAAATTGGGCACTGAATGGTATGTGGAGCAGGCGGAATGAACATTAATCAAAGGTGGTCTGTTTTCAACAATTGGTGTCATGATACTTTTGAAAACTAAGGAAAAGAGTAAAAAAAAGGAAAGAAAACTAAGGGAAGATGTTAGAGGAAAGAAGTATGATATGTAGTTGAGAACCGTTATGGACTTATGGGTTGTGTGTGTGTGTGTTTTTTTCTTCTTGTTAATGCTTTAGCTCCTTATTGATCAATAGCATGATACATTTAGAGAATGGTACTGCCTGTTAGTGAGGCAGTGATTGTCAATCTTTTCTCCTTGCATGCAGAGTACATATTTTTTAAGGGATAGACACATTTCCAGTTGATGCTCAAGGAAGTGATTCTTAGATTCGCAACTATGGGTTCACATCCCTCTGGGGAATGGCATGTTCAGTCTGGAAAAGAAATGAGCTCCCAAGTTTGTTCTGATCTTGTTTTTCCTCTAAAGTGCTTGCTTAATTCTTTTTTTGGTACTGGGGTTTGAACTTGGGAACTACATTCTTGAGCCAATCCACCAGCCCTATTTTGTGATGTGTTTTTTTGAGATATCTGAGTCTCTTGAATTATTTGCCTGGGTTTACTTCAAACCTCGATCCTCCTGGTCTCTGACTTCTGAGTAGCTAAGATTACAGGCATGAGCCACTGGCACCTGGCTACCTGCTTAGTTCTTTACCCTCTGCCCCATTTATTTTTCTAAAAGTTCTAATTTCAGATTTAGAATACTAAATACAAAAAATTCTTACCTGATATCCTAGTAAAATTTCTTCTATTTAAGAGCAAAATTGGTTAAAAGAAGGGCCAAAATTTTAATTGAATTTTTTCCCCCCTTACCGGAATTTGTACTCAAGGCTTCCCACTTGCTAGGCAGGCACTCTGTTGCTTGCACCATGCTTCCAGCCCTATTTGCTCAGATTATTTTTGTTCAGGCTGGCCTGGACTGTGATTCTCCTATTTTAGGTTTCCTTCTGTTGCTGGGATGACAGGCACAAGCCACCACATCCATCTATTGGTTGAGATGGGGTCTCGTTAACTTTTGGCCCCAACTAACCTTGAACTTCAACCCTCCCAATCTCAGCCTCTAAAATAGGAAGGATTATGGGTATAATCCTAATTGAATCTTATACTGAAGTATGAGTTATTGGCACTGTATACTCTGATAACAAGCTGTAACTTGCAGTCTTCCCATAATCCTTTTCTATTAGAGATAGTAGTAACCAAAATGGCAGTCCTGGTGTTGATTATAGATAGGTATTGAATATAGATGAAAAGACTTGCCACTTGGTTATCAATTCCACAAAGTTATTCTGTCCCCAAATAGTCATTATACCTTATAGTACTACTTTGGTGCGTTCAGGTTTGTTTTTTTTTAACTGAACTCATTTTAAGTAGGGTCTCTTTATTTTTTTATCTATTTTAATTTTTTTTTTTTTTGGTGGTACTGGAGTTTGAACTCAGAGTCTCAAGCTTGCTAGGCAGATGCTCTGCCACTTGAGCTACTTTGCCAGCCAAAGTAGAGTCTCTTTTTAATGTTCTGTGCCTGTAAAGCAATGCTTCCAGATTCCCATTTGATTTTTTTTTTAATGGTAGAAGTGGGGTTTGCTTACAAAGTAAGTGCTCTACTGCTTGAGCCTCCAGTCCATTTTGCTCTGGTTATTTTGGAGATGGGATCTCGTGAACTATTTGCCCAGGCTGCCCTCAAACAGTGATACTCTGGATCTCCACCTCCCAAGTTGCTAGGATTGCATGGTGAGACACCAGTACCCAGCTCACATTTGATTTTTTTTTAAATAAAATTTAATTGCCTTATTTGTAATATTTCTTTGTATTCTGCTTCTTACAGTTTCTTTTACAGGAATCATTTATGGTGACTTGGTCCTCAAGAAGTTCCTAAAAGGTAAAGAATTACTCAACTTTTCATGAGACTAAATATCTTTCTGGCAATGAATTTGGTATTTTCTGAAACAGACTTATTCTGAAAGATACCTGGAGATACAGATACTCACTTAAATTTGGATTTCAGATAAGCAATAATTTTTTTTTAGTATAAGTATGTCTCTTATGTAATACTTTATCCTACATTTTATCTGGCATTTGTACTAAAAGATAATCTATAAAACAGTATAGATACAGGAATGGACAAGATGCCTAAAATAGCTGTAGCTTTTCTGAATACTCCATACAAAGTCAGGCAAAAGTTTCCTAGGTGGAAAATAAATTTTTTTCAAAAGCATTTTTTCCCATATACTTAAAAGAAAGAATAAATGAAGAATACTTGTACTGCAAATGATTTTGGCTAATATTGACATCGTTTTCCACATTGTATGCCAACATTGGTATGGTTTAGGAGCTTTTGGTGACCTTGCATTTAAGAATTTCTTCTTTGGCAGAAATGGTGGTGCATACCTATAATCTTAGCTACTCAGGAGATAGAGTTCATGGGGATCAAGATTCAAGGCCAGCTTGGGCAAAAGAAAGTTACAAGACTTTGAAGCAACAAGAAGAAGTGTTTAGAAATCTTGATGCTCAATATGAAATGGCAAGATCACAAACCCACACACAAAGAGGAATGGGTTTGGGTTTTACATCTTCAATGAGAGGAATGGATGTAGTTTGAAAAAGATCACTTTTAAAGTTTGGACTTTATAGACTTGTTCTGATGTCAGGTCCTTGTTCACCAAACAGCTAGCATTCTAGCTTGCATGGGTGTTGCATTGACTTTAATTTATTGAAAAATACGATATTTTGTAAATATCAGATCAGTGATACTGGTGTTAGTGTTGTAATCAGGTTAAACCCACTTCCATCAAACTTGACAGGACTATAGAAGGACAATATTTTTTAGTTCATGAATTCTACTTTTCAAATATATTAAAGCTGCGGGTGGGATACAAATCTCATACATAGATTTTTTCATGTCCACTGTCTTGTGTACTTTTGTACTTAACCTTGTACAGTTATTTTCATCTCTTGAAACATAAAAAAAAGTTACTTAGATGTTCTTTAGAAGATCTGGCCCTTTGGTACATCATCCAGCACAAATAAGCTGCTGGTGACAATAATAAAAATGGTTTTCTCAAAAAAAAAAAATTATTGAGATTCCATATCAGTAAGCAAACCAGGCCTGGTGATCTAAGTCTTTAATCCCAGCTAATCAGGAGGCCATAGGTAGGAAGATGGAGGTCTACCCTCCAAAAAAAACTAATGGGAAAAAGGGCTGAGGCATGCGGAAGTGGTAGAGTGTCTACAGAAAGGTGTTATGTTCTAAAATAAGTGCTTATGAAATGTATTACAATTGAGTCTTTTGTTTTTTGGCAGTACTGGGGTTTGAACTCAGGGCTTCACGCTTGCTAGGCAGGTGCTTGAATCACTCCACCTGCCTCATGATTGGGTCTTTTTAGTGGAAAATTTTCTTGGTGTTTTGTAAAGTGCAAATAAATTTAAAATTTTAATTTATGACTGAATTTCCAGCAACTCAATTGTTGCATATGTCAGAGTAGCTTTCTTTATCTTGGTCATATCAAAAATAAAAGAAGGGAAAAAGAAAGAAGGAAGGAAGGAAGATGAAAACAAAAAAAAGAAAAAAAAATTACTTTTGCAATTCAATTAGGAGATGAGTACCTAAAGACTAAACATGTAGGGAATAATTCTACTCTTTGAAACTTCTTTTTAGAAATAATTTTCAGTATAAGAATAGGGACTTAAAAGTGCTCATGTGCTGAATGAATAGTCATCAAGTATACACCTCATTGCCTTTGCAATTATTTTGGCCTTCTTAATCTACCTCTGGCTGCTTATATTCTTGTTTTTGTTTTTCTTTAGCAGTACTGAGGTTTGAACGCAGGGCCTCAGCCTTGCTAGGCAGGCACTCTTACTGCTTGAGCCACTCCACCAGGCTTGATGTCTTGTTTTGTTTTGTTTTGATTTTTTTAGAGAGTCTTTTAAAAAAAGAGAGGCCGATCCACAATACTCCTGCCTTAGATTCCTGAGTGCTGGGATTATAGGCATGTACCTCCACACCTAGTTTATCCTTGGATTTTTAATAGATCTCAGCTTTTGCTCTGTGATCCTAATTTTATTTAGTGTCTGCTTTTTAGGGGTTTGGGATCTCACTGAATTGCCCAGATTGGTCTCAAACTTGCAATCCTCCTGCTTTAGCCCTAAGTAAGTGAGATTGCAGGAACATATCACTGTGCCAGTCTTAGGTCTTGCTTTCTTATATATACTTTTAAAAATAGTAATTGTGGAGGAAAAAAAACCCAAAAAATGAGATTTTTTTGCTTTTAGCAATAGTTTGAGTAAAACGTTCTCTCTTTAGTAATAATCACAAGGATAGTTCATTAAGCATTTATTATGTTTTAGGTCTTGTGCTTGATAGAGGAGTTAATAGCAGTGAACAAGACAGATTTGATCTTTTATGCTTATACTTACATCTTTTTTTTTTCTTTCTGGTGGTAGTGGGATTCGAACTCAGGGCTTCACATTTGCAAAACAGGTGCTCTACTGCTTGAGTCATACCGCTAGTCCATTTTGCTTTGGTTATTTTGGAGATGGAGGTCTCATGAACTATTTTGCCGGGTTGGCCTGAAATTGTGATTCTGTCTTAGCCTCCCAAGTAGCTAGAAAGTATGAGCCACTTCATTCTGCTCATACTTACATCTTAATCACTCTGTTCTATTGCCTCATTAAGCTTATGCCTTGAAGAAAGAATCAGCTTATTGTCCTAGTGAGTTGCTCTGATTTTGAGACTTTTGGCCAATTTTTTTTTTTTTTTTTTTTTTTTGGTGGGACTGGAGTATGAGCTCAGGACTTCATGCTGTAAAGTGAGTGCTCTAGTGCTTGAGTCACCTCCAGCCCATTTTGCTCTGGTTATTTTGGAGATGGGGTCTCACAAATTATTTGCCCAGGCTGGCCTAGAACCATGATCCTCCTGATCTCAGCCTCCCAAGCAACTAGGAGTACAGACTGACTTTTGGGAAATCTTAATCCAGGTTCCAGAATCATGGGTTAGCTGCCTTAAAATTATCTAGCTTATTTTTCAATTTTGAGTTGCTCTTCTTTTTTAGATTAGTCCCTGGGGATGATGCCAAAAATAGAAAGTGCTTTAAAAGAAGTGAAAATCCATATAAATAAAGGAAGAATATTATTAGTACTAGGAAGTTGATAGGAATATTTCCTCTAACATAAATGGATATGCTTGTATAAGAAGTGGTCAGATTATACAGAAGGCTCTTCTTCAATTAATATTTGTGAAGCTGCTTTGAAAAAAATGAAAAGCCCATAAGAACAAGGGAATGGATTTATTATCATTATTACTACTAGGGAGGAGAAAAATAGGTGGAATAACCACCTGTTTATTTTGTGAATACAACTTTTAGACAGTTTGTATCATGGTGACTTAGTTTTAACTGTTACTTTAAAAGCTCAAATTGTACTTAATCTATTTTTATATCCTTCTGATAAAGAGTGGGTGGCTCTTGGTATGAATATGAAGTAGTGCACATCGAGTATAAAATAAAAATTTAGTCATTCATTCATGACCAATCACATTTAGTAGCCAACTGCAGCCTGTCTTCAGCTGTTAGGGCTCAGAATATTAACCTCCACTCTCTATTTAGTCACGCTACTTAGTAACATAAATTACTCAGTGGAGCTCACAAAGGAATTGGTCAAGACTAAGACTTGAATCTCTTAGCTCCCTGACTTTTGCACCATTAATTATGCCTTTATTACTATTATTACTTATGTGACATTCCTGTAACACTATTAGCAAACTGCTCCAGATTGGTTCATTCACTAATCTTTACACTGTTTAATTAGCTTCATCAGAGAGTCTCTGGCAGCTGATTCATTAATCATCAGGTTTTCGGATGCTAAAGAATTATGTGCATAAAATTAATAGTATGCCTCTGAATTCAGTATAACTATACTGTGGTTTTCACTGGTCAGTTTATTTCTCTTGGTGCCTAGAATAAGGTCACCTGTCCTTAGGAGAACTGGACTGTTGTGGAGTCATCCACCTTCAGTTTTCTTTACTCTTCTATCTTATTTTGCAGTACTGGGATTGAACCCAGGGTCTTGCAGTTGCTAGGTGTTACCATTTGAGCCAGGATCCCAGCCTTTTCTTCAATCTCTGCTATTGGGGTTGTATCAAAGTATTTTTTCTCTGGATCTGAAATACTTCAGTTTTTTTCCTGGACAAAATGGGCTCATATTTGGGTATTTTATTTATGCTGTATGTTTATATTAATTTTATTTATGCTATATGTTTATGTTAATGAACAATGGCCAGAGTAATCTCCCTATTCTCCTACCTCTCTAATGGTTTATGTTTTTAAATCCTTTCTTCTCTAGTCCCTAAATATTCATACTTTAACTCCATAATTTCACTGAATTTTCTGCCTTGCCATGAGGAAGTGGTAGGAAGGAGAAGCAACTCTGCAAATAAAATGGAGTTCAGTGTGATAAGGATTGTGATGGAGATATTTTCGAGGTGCATCTTTGGTGACACAGAGAGTATTTCCCAATATTTAGTCACAAATACACCTTTCTTCCTTCAGTTATTCTGCATCATTATTCTATGTTAAATTCAGACAGTCTTTCTGCTCTCTCTCTCTTTTTTTTTTTTTTTTTTTTTTGGTGCTACTGGAGTTTGAACTTGGGGCCTCACGCTTGCCAGGCAGGCACTCTACCACTTGAGCCACTCCACCATTCCCAGCTTTTCTGCTTTTAAACTTTCTTTTCTACACTGATAATATTAATTTTTTCCCCTATCACTGGTATGTCTGCTAAATTTCAATGGAATAACTTTGTCAATTAGACCATTCCATTTGAGGGGTTTTTTTTGGTGGTGGTACTGGGGTTTGAACTCAGGGCCTTGCCTTTGCTAGGCAGACACTCTACTCCAGCTATGCCCCCAGCCCTTAGGCTGTTCCATTCTAGAGTTAACTCTGAAATAAGTGCAACAAGTCTAAAATGAGGTTAATTTTCTTGTCTTTCTATTTGATGTCTCCATTCCTTGCAGTGATAAAATCTTACAGTTCTCCAAGGTTAGAAATCTTGGCATTTTGAGGGGAAGGAGTTTCTCATTTTTCTTTTCTCTGCTATCTAATCTAATTCATTTTTTGCTAATTGTGTTTTTATAATGAAGTTTTTATTTATTCAGTTAGTTTAAAAATATCTTTATGTTCCTCTCTGAATGATTTCCTGTTTGCTCATTAGAATAAAAAAAACCTCAGACCAGATTTGATGCATTCTGTCAATTATAATAATCCCCTTTACTTTGAAGAATAATATCCATTAAGATTGATATTATGTGTTTATAATTTCTCATAATTATATTAATATTCGCATTATCATTGTACATTGTATACTCATCCACTTATGTTTAATTCTATCTGTATATTCATTATGTATATATTTATGTATGTATTCATTTGTATAGAGCTACTTCTATCATAAGTGTTTAGTAAAACATGATTATTTCAGTTTTTCCTACTTGCTCAGATCTTGAACTTACTTTCTATGATGCCTTTACTCAAGTGAGGAAAAAGGAGAGTAATGAAATAGGGAAATAAGAAAAAGCCATGTTTATAGTTCTGTATTTATTTTGCTATTTTTCCTGTCTCTTCTATTTATGTTTATGTACATTATAAAAATATAATTTCCTTATTCCCATGTTTATTTAAAATTTTATTTATTTATTTATATTTTTTGCAATGCTGGAGATAGAACCTAGGGCTTGCATATGCTAGGGTAAATGCTGAACTGCTGAGCTACATCCCCAGCCCTCCCTTGTTTAGTGACATAATTTGACTGTATACAGTTTAACCAATCATTAAAAAAAAGTTCAATTGTTTTTTTCCAGCTTTTTTTCTGTGTCAAAAGGCTTGATAAGAATACCAGTCCTTATAAGTAGAGAAGGTTACTTTGTTTTGCTGTTGGTGTATGGTTTTATGGTTGTATAGTTACGATAGTTCAGTTTTTGTTTCTTCCCTATATTTCACCCTTTTGGTGTGAAGGAGACCTCCCCCCTGCCCAGTGCTAGGGATTAAACCTAAGACTCAGGAATGCTAAAATCTACTACTCTACCACTGAGCTACATCCCCAGCCTCCTTTATTCCCCCTATGTTTCTTTTGTCCTTTTTGTTAATTTGTCGGGAGAGGTGCTTCTTACTGACTGGAGAGATTGACAAGACCAGGCTTGCTCAACATTGAGTAAGTTCATCATTTTGACATGAATGTCTGTCAAAATCCAATACTTTTTAAAGTCTGAGATGCTTATATACAAAGAACAAAAATCTACTATAATTTTAATTTTTTTTCAGTACTGGAAATTGAATACAGGGCCTCATGCATGCTAGGCAAGTGGTCTACCACTTCAGTCATGTCCCAGCCCCTCACCTTCCTTTTTATGTATTTTGTTTTGAGACAGGATCTCATTAACTTTTCCCAGGCTAGCTCAAACTTGAGATCCTCCTGTCTCTGCCTCCTGAGTAGCTGGGATTATAGCTATGCACTGGTAAGCACAGTTTACTATATAATTTTACATCTTAGAGGATCAACAACTCTTAAGGTTCAGAAGTTGTCAAACACTTTTCCCCCAGGGGTTCACGTTTTAGATGTGCTTTCATTCGATTCTGAGAGGTAGGCCAGGTCTAAGTGTTATCACTATTTCTATTTCAGAGATGAGGAAACTGAGATTTACTTTAGCTTCATATGCTAAGTTTAGAAGTAAAGGAGGAATTTGTGGTTGCCTAGATCATTAGTTATACATTAAATCCTGTGAAACAACACTTAATTAAGCTTTTGATTCATTTTAAATAGTCTGTTGCTGTTGAATTTGCCTTATACTTAGCAAGATTTTATAAAGGTTGATTAAAGAGCAAGAGAAACTGAAACAATGGGCATCTATCTTGTTTTGCTTCCTTAGTATTTCTTTACCCTTTTCTCTGGTACATTTATCCTACTGTACTTTACTGTGATCTAACAAGGAAGGGAATGGAAAGGAAGAAGTGGTTCATACCCAGTTCTGACATATTCCTTTAAAGGACAGCTCTTATTTGAGATCCAGGGAGTTGGCACATACCCTGATTGAGTGGTACATAACTTTTTATTCAGCAGCTATTGGGAACTAGCCTGCCTATCAGCTGGATATTTGCTGCTTCAACTCTGGCCTTTCATCTCCTTAGCTGATGTCTGGTGTGGTATTTTTTCCTGAGTAGACTTTATGGTTAGCCATTTAATACATTCTGAGAAGTGATTGGATGATTTAAGAGCTAACACTATAAAACGCTCAGAAAAAAGCATAGGTATAGCTAGATGCTGGTGATTCACACCTGTAATCCTAGCTATTTAGGAGGCAGAGATCAGGAGTATCGCGGTTCAAAGCCAGCATGGGCAAATAGTTTGTGAGACCCTAAATTGGAAAAACATTTCACAGAAAAGGGCTGGTGGAGTGACTCAAGGTGTAGGCCTTGAGTTCAAGCCCCAGTACTGAGAGAAAAAAAAAAAAAGCATAGGTATAAATCTTTATGACCTTGGAGTAGGCACTGTCTTCTTAGATGAGACATTTAAAGGACAAGCAATTCAAGTTAAAAATAGACAAGTTGAACTTCAATATTCGTCTTTCAAGAACTAGGGATATAGTTCAGTGGTAAAGCATGCCTAGCATGCACAAAAGCCTAGATTTTAACCCTGGCACCAGACCAAAACAACAACAACAAAAAACAAGAACCTTTGGTGTTTTAAAAAACACTATCAAGAAGATGAAAAAAGCTGAGAACCGGTGACTCATGTCTTCAATCCTAACTACTTGGGAGGCTGAGATCTGGTCAATCTGGGTAAAGAGTTTGACAGACCTTATTTCCAAAATAACCAGAGCAAAATGGACTGGAGCTGTGGTTCAATAGTAGAGTGCCTGCTTTGCAAGAGTGAATCCCTGAGTTTAAACCCTAGTCCCACCAAAAAATTTAAATTAAAATTAAAAACTGACAAAAACCCCAAAGAAAATGAAAAGAAAAATTATGCCTCAAAAATGTGGAAAAATGAATGTAAATCTCTAATCCCAAACCTCAAGAAAAGAAATTGAAATAAAAGACAACCCAGAGATAAGAGTCTAATATCTAGCGTATAAAAAAACTTTGATACCTCAACAATAAAAGGACAAATAACCTACTTAAAACATGGGCAAAGGATTACTAAAATGCAAGTTTCAGGAGGAAAGGACTGTTGTCTGACTTAATCACCCCTGTGTTTCCATAGCCTAGCACAACATCTGGAATATAGTAGATGTTGAATAAATATTTGTAGCATTAGTGAATTTTTTTTCTCTTTCTATGCTTCCTTCTATTCAGTCTATAACAGAAACCCTTTTCCCTCTTTATTTTAATTAGTATATACAAAGGGGTTTCATTGTGCTAGTTCTTTTTATTTATTTTTTTGGTGGGACTGGGGTTTGAACTCTGGGCTTTATGCTTGCAAAGCAGGCTGTCTACTGCTTCAGTTTCATTGTGATATTTCTACAAATGCATTTGATGTACTTTAATCAAATTCACCCTCTTGTTCTGTTTCTATGAGTTTGACTCTTTCAGATTCCATACATAAGTGAGATTATGCAGTATTTGTTTTTTGTTTGTGGTTTATTAATATCCTCAAGGTTTATCCTTGTCTCGAATGACAGAATTTCCTCCTTTTTTAAGGCTGTATTATATTTGTATATATTCTCTACCACTTGCGTTACACCCCCTGTTCCATTCATCTACTTAAGTTTCTTGGCTATTTGTATTATGAATAATGCTGCAGTGAACATGGGAGCACAGATATAACTCAAGATAGTAATTTTTTTCCTTTGTTTTGTTCCTATTGAATTTTAAGGGTTTTAAAAAATATGTTCTGATATGAAGTCTTTTTTTTTTCTTCTTTTGGAGGTACTAGGGTTTGAATTCAAGGCCTCGTGCTTGGTAGGCAGACACTCTACTGCTTGAGCCACTATGCCAGCCCTCGGATACAAATTCTTTATCAGATGTATGATTTGAAAATATTGTCTCCCTATTTATGGCTTGTCTTTTTACTCTTTTAAGTGTCTTTATTTTATTTTATATTTGGCGGTATGGGGTTTGAGCTCAGGGCCTCACGCTTGCTAAGGAGGCACTCCACCACTTGATCCACTGTAAGTAGATCCATTGTAAGTATCTTTAGAAGAGAAGCTTATAGTTTTTACAAAGCCAGATTCACCATTTTGTTTTTTTATTTGTCATAGAATGAGTTGGGACATATTCTCTGTTCTTAAATTGTTTAGAAGAGTTTTTGTAGAAGATAGTATTTCTTTCTTAAATATTTGGTACAGTTCATAAAGGAAGCCATCTGGGCCTAATTTTTCCTTTGCGGGAGATAATTTAACTTCAGTTTCTTTAGTGCTATTTAGGCTATGTCTTTTTTTCTTGAGTAAATGTGGGTGATTTGTTTCTGTCTAGGAATTTGTCTATTTCATCTAAGTTGTTGGGTATATTGGCATAAAATTGTTCAAATAGTCCTTTATTATCCTTCTAACATTTGTAGAATCTACAATAATATTACTTTAATTATTGGTTGGTAATTTATGTCTATTTTTCTCCCTTAGTGTTTTTTCCTTGATGAGATTCTATTATTTTCTGTTTCACTGATTGCTATGCTGATATTTTATTCTTCGTTTTCTTCTGTTTACTTTGAGTCTGACTCGCTTTTCTGTTTTATAAAATGAAAGCTGCAGTCATCGATTGGAGACTGTTCTTTTCTACTAAGAAAAGACAGGACTGAGGACATGGCTCAAATGCTAGAGTACCTGCCTAGCAAGCAAGATGCCCTGAATTCAAATGCGAGACAGAGAGAGAGAGAGAGAGAGAGAGAGAGAGAGAGGGAGGGAGGCAGGGAGGGAGAGAGAGGGAGGGTGGGGGGAGGGGGAGAGAGGGGGGAGGGGGAAGAGAGAGGGAAGGAGGGAGGGAGGATGAAGTCGTCACAATATAGAGATGCTTTGATTGTCTATATAAAGGTTCCAGGAGAATCTATAGATAAACTATCAAAATTAACAAGAGTTCAGTTCAGTAAAGTTGAAAAAACAGTACCATTCACAATAGCAGCAAAACTGTTAAGACTCTAGGAGTAAATATAAGAAAAGAAATCTGAGTCTGATATGCAGAGAATTATGAAATATTAACTTAAAAGAAGATCTAAATAGGAATGACATCAATAGTAACTTAAACTTCAGATTAACTATAATAATAAGTAAAAATTTTAAGACTTTAGAACTATTAAAGGAATTGAATAAGAGATGGGGAGATATTAGCATCTGTGTTTTACCTGCTTTAAATGGTATTACTTAAAATTCTATACCATTAAGTATGGTATTTGTAATAATTTTTTTTGGTATCTACTCCTTGTCAAATTTAAGAAATTCTATTCCTAATTTGCAAGCAACATTTGTTAGGAACAAATGTATTTTCTAGGGCTGGCAGAGTAGCTCAAGTGGTAGAGCACTTGCCTAGCAAGTGTGAGGCCCAGAGTTCAAAATATAGTGCCACCAAAAATAAAATTTTTTTTAAAATGAGAGTTCAAATGTATTTTATGAAATACTTTTTCTACATGTTTTGAGATTATGATAGGTTGGGGATGTGTTGTTTGTTTGGTTTGGTTTGGTGTTGGTAGTACTTGTGTTTGAACTCAGGGTCTTGCACTTGCTAAGCAGATGTTCTACCACTTGAACCATGCTCTCAGTCCCTTTTGCTTTAGGTATTTTTTTTAAAGTAGGGTCTTAGCTGGGTGCTGGTGGCTCACACCTATAATGCTAGCTACTTAGGGGGCAGAGATCAGGAGGATTGTGGTTCAAAGCCAGCCCGGGCAAATAGTTCTGTGAGACCCTATCTTGAAAAACCATTCACAAAAATAGGGCTGGTGGAGTTGCTTAAGGTGAAGGCCCTGAGTGCAAACCCTGGTACTGCAAATAAATAGATAGATAAATAGGTAGATAAATAGAATAAAATAAAATAGGGTCTCATATTTTTGCCTAGGTTAGCCTGGACCTTGATTCTCCTATTTATGTCTCTCCTATAGCTGGGATGACAGGTGCACACCACCATATTCACTTTATTTATTGAGATGGGGTCTTACTAACTTTTTGCCTGGCTAGCCTCAAAACATCATTCTGCCTGGGATTATAGGCATGAGCTACTTACTATACCTGGCCATGCTATATTTTTTGGCAGTACTTGGGTTTGAACTCAGGGCTTTGTGCTTGCTAGGCAGGCGCTCTGTTGCTTGAGCCATACCTCCAGCCCATGATACATATTTAAAAAATACATATTTTTGTTTTGTTTTTTGAGGCAGGGTTGGTCTATGTATCTCAGGGTAGCCTTGAGCTCACTATGTAGCAAAGGTTGCCCTTGAACTTGTGATCCTTCTGCCTCAGCCTTCCAAGTGTTGGGATTACGGGAATGTATCACCACACCTGGAAAGATTATATTAGATTTATGAAATGAGTTAGGTAGGCTTATTTATTTCTGCTCTCTGGTACTTTTTATATCCGTTCTTTAAGATTTGTAAAGACGGTAGAGTAGCTCAAGTGTTAGAATGCCTGCCTAGCAAGCATGAGGCCCTAAGTTCAAGCTCAGAACCACCAAAAAAAAAAAAAGATTTGGTAAAGCTAATTTGTAGGAAAAAAAAAAAAAAACCTGGTATTTTGGGGTCAGGAGAGGAGAAGGAAGAAATATTTTGATTACCAAAACTTCTTTTCTTTAATGATGTTTGCTAAAGATTTCTGTTTCTCCCAGAGTTAATGAGTCAGTTTTAGTGTGTTTCTGTGTGTGCAATATATATGCATATGTGTATGTATACATACCACATATATACTTTTATATATTATATAAGCAAATGTGTAAAATATATAAGAAAATGCATATATTTTAATATATATTAGAAATGACCTCAAGTTTACTCATTTTCATTTCTTATCTTTTTATTCATTCATACATATTTATGGCACACTTGTTATACGTTGGACATTTCATCTTAGCTTTCAAATTAATTGATGTGAAGTTATCCATGGTATTTTTGACTTAAAAATATTTGTATTCATATCCCTTTTGAATTTGTTATTTTGTCCTTTTTCCTTATGATGGTGATGATAACACTAATAGCAAACATTTCATTTTAAACACAAAAAGGGTAAGAACATGTTCAAAGTCACAAATCCAGTAAGTGGTTGAGTGGGCTATATAAACTCAGACTGGTTCCAGAGGATGTGTCTTAACCAGAGTTCCATAATATTTTGGTCTAAAGTTTACTGTTTTGCCAAAGGTTTGCCTAGTTAGTCTCCATTTTTGCTCACTGAATGTACAGACATTAATTTCTCTCTTACCAATAGCTTCTCACTTCACTCTTAAACCACAAGTTGAAGAAATCTACAGAATTGGTACCTGGTAGCCTGTGTGACATTTGGTGACTCAGATTGTTTAGGTTGTATAGAGGCACCTACAGAGGTAGACTTGAAAAGATAAATTGAGTTTTCTCCTTGTGTTCTCAGTCTGTATCCCTTTATTGTGGGAATCCAAGCTCAGGTGCTTTTTCTTTGTTGAAGACCTGAGTAACCACATCTCTGCTGACTAGTTTGTCAGCTGGGTAAACTCATGAATATGCAGTCATGGCCACTAATCCCTCTGCTTTTAAAGGCAGTGAATGAAGTTTGATACATTTCTGAAAGATCACTGATCCTGTTTTCTCTCCTTTTCTAAAGCATGTCTAGAGTTGTTTTATAATATAGAAATAATTATCCAGTGTAACTAATGACATCAAGCTAGAGAGTCAACCAAGGAGCTTTTCATCTTTTGTATTAATTAGCCTCCTTCTTAGAAATGCATTAGTATTGTTGCTTTATTTACTGGTACATTATTTGCAAGAATTATTATAGTGCTGTGTTAAAGGACAGGAGTCAGGCCAAGCAAAACCAAAATAGTTACTGGTTTCCTGAGTCTCTTGAAAAAAACCAGACCAACAACTGGATCTACTTTGCCACTATCAGTGAAATTATTTTTAAATATACTTTTTGTCTTAGAAGCAATGTAGTTTATTTTGGAAAATTAGAAAATAGAGAAAAGGGAAAAAACTTTGTATACAGTCGACGTTGACATTTTTATTGTATTACTTTTAGAGTCCCCATTGCTTCATGCTTGCAAAGCAGGTGTTCTACCACTTGAGTCATGCATGCCTCCAGTCCATTTTGCTATGGTTATTTTGGAGATGGGGTCTTGTAAGATATTTGCCCAAGCTGGCCTTGGATTGTGATCTTCCTGATCCTAGCTAGGATTACAGGTGTGAGCCATTAGCACCCAGCCCCTTCCTGTGTATTTTTAATACAGTTGTATTGACAATATAAACATAATGTTGCCCCATTTCTTTTTTCTCTTAACTTAAGCATGTTTTTCATGTTACAGCATAGTCTTCTAGTCATTATTTTTGATGCTAAATTGTTTACCGAGATATGATACAGTCTGGGGATGCAGCTCCATGGTAGAGCGAGTGCTTGTAAACTCAAGGTTGTAGGTTCAATCTCCAGCACAAAAAAAAAAAAAAGGAAAAAAAGTTATATCATAAATTAACTATTTTTTCTATTTACTAGACATTTACATGTGTTCAGTCTCTAACCTCTCCATTATTATGAATAGGAGTAGAATAATTTAGTGGTCAGGTATGTGTCTGAGCAAGTTATTTGATCTTTAACAAACACCTACCTTATAAAGTTGTTTTGAGGATTAAATGAGGTAATGTGCATAATGTGTGTAGCACAGTGGTTATTCTGAGTATGTACGTCTCAATAAATGCTAATTAATGTTAACAACTTGGAATTAATATCTTAATGCATATAGCTTTTTACTTAATTGAAAATTTTAAGACTAATTTCCCAAAGGAAAATTAACATGATTAAAGTCTGTGTACATTTTTATGGCTCTTGAAGTTGCTTTTTAAAAAGTGTCATAGACTAGCAGTTGTAATGAAAATACCAACTTTACTATTCTCTACCAACATTGGGAATTTCAATTATTTTAACCAATTTGCTAGTTAATGAAGTGGGGTTTTTTTGGTGGTATTTTTGCCTGTTTGTTTTTGGTTTTGGTGGTTCTTGGGATAGGATCCAGGGCCTTGAACATGCTAGGCAAGTGATCCACCACTGAGCTCCACCCCCAGTCCCAAAGTGGTTGATAGTTTAATTTGTATCTATTTGACCTTTTAAGTTTATCACCTCTAATTTCTGTTTATTGAATTTCTTCCATGTCTTTAGGAACAAATTTCTAGGATGAAGTTGAGAATAAATTCAGTTATAAGTTGTATTTTTTAATCCTTCATTTAAATTCAGTTTCACTGCTGTAGTGACATTTTGTTTTAAGATGCATGTTGGCTATAGAGTGATAGATGTAATATATTGATTTTCTAAATCTCATTTTCTTCTAACATTCTACTGACAACAGATTATCACTGTGGAACTTCATGAAGAATTAGAATATATAAAAGTTTTAAAACAATAGTTGTTGGAATGACTATGCTTATTTTTAAAGAAAATACAGTAATGGAAACTGAATGTCTATACTGTCTTGCTTATATTCTTAGAATTTATTTAATACGAAATCAGTATATATATTGATTTAAAAACCCAAACTTTAGCCAGATGCCAGTGGCTTACACCTGTAATCCTAGCTACTCAGGAAGCAGAGATCACGAGGATCAAGGTTCAAAGCCAGCCTGGGCAAATAGTTCCCAAAACCTTATCTCAAAAAAAAAAAAAATCACAAAAAAGGGCTGGTGGAGTGTCTCAGGGTGTAGGCCCTGAGTTCAAACCCCAGTACTGAAAAAAAAAAAAAAAAAAAGAAAAAGAAGAAAGAAAGAAAGAAAGAAAAACCTAAACTTTAAGATTCTGACAGCCCTATGCTTGAGCCCTAATACTTTGTTTTCTATATTCTGTGTGCCATTTAGACACCAGTTTTCTCAGCTGTGAAAATGAAAATAGTAATAGAATTCTTATCTCATAGCATTGTGAGAATTTAGTTAGATAATATTATAAGGCATTAGTATAAGGTACAACATTATAGGAAATCTTAATAAATCTTAGCTGTTATTAATAATAATGCATTTTTCCTGAATAATTCCTGTGACCCAGCCTGGCTTCAAACTTGCTCTGAAGCCCAGCCTGCCTTCCACTCAATCTTCCTGCCTTAACAACCTGAAGACTGGGATTACAAGCATGTACCACTATACCTGACTCTTGCACCATTTCTGAAAGCATTTCTTGGCTATAAGTCACTTATTTTCGAGAAGTTAACAAAAAATAAATCAATAAAAATTCTCTTTAGTTATTGGGAAAAAAATCATGTCAGGAACAAAATTTTTTTTCATTTCTACCATCATTTTTACTTTCATTTAAAGAGGAATAGTTTCTTGGCACATTAGCTGTCAGTTATAAAGAATATATGCTGCATCGCCTACTAGTTTGGCAGGATTTTGCTTTTTTAGATATTATGGACTTACCTTATATTTATATATCAAATCCAAGTTTTGAGTGTTCTCTATGAGTGTTTTACAATTAATGTTACTGTTTTTCACAGCTTATGAAGTATTTTATGTTTATTATATAAATGAAGAACATAAAAAATTTCACCAATAATTCTAGAAATAAGTGCTACTAAAATTTAGCTTTTTTTCTTCAATTATTTTTTCTGGGTCCATATATTTAATGCAAATATCATTTTACATGGTTTATCTTATATTTTTCATTTAGAGTAAGCATTTTTCTTATAAGAAGTCTTCGGAAATATCATTTAAAAATCAAAGTGGACCAGGGGGGAGAAATAAACCAAGCCTTGTATGCACATATGAATAATAAAAGAAAAATGAAAAAAAAAAAAATCAAAGTGGAGGTCCTAGCCAGTGTAATAAGGCAAGAAAAGTAAATAAAAGCCTCAGAGACTGGAAAGGCAGAAGTAAAACAATCTTTATTTGCAAATGACATGGTTATATACAAAATACTAGTGAATCTACAGAATAACTTCTGTAACAAATATATTAATTTAGCAGTGTCATAAGATACAAAGTCAGCATACAAAAGTTTTTTTTTATATACTAGCAATTGACAGGAAAAAAACTTGTAAATGGTTAAATTTATAATAGTTTCAACAAACATGAAACACAAGCTGGGCATAGTGGTATCTGCCTGTAATTCCAGCACTTGGGAAGCTAAGGCAAGAGGATCTTGTTCACGAGCAGTCTGGACTACATAGTGGAACCCTGTCTCAAAAAACAATGAAAAACAAAAGGAATGTTTAGCTATAAATTGAACAAAAAAATTTAAAGATATCTATGTTGAAATGACAAAACGTTGCTGAGAAAAATTAAACAACAAATGGAAAGATACACTGTGTTTAGAGATGGGATGGTTCAATATTGCTAATATGTCCACAGTTTCCAAGTTGATACATAGATTGAACACAGTCACAATTCAGCAGACATTTTGTAGAAACTGACAAATTGGGTCAAAATTTTATATGGACTAATGAGTTGTTGGAGAAAGGTTTAAGGATACAGGATTAACATACTGTAGTCAATCACTCTGCTATACACTAGCAATGATCTTAAAACTTGAAATTTGAAAGCTACCATTTACATTAGTACCTCAAAAATGAAATAATTTGATATAAATCTATAAAAAATATGTGCAAGACTGACATGAGGAAAACTGCAAGGTTCAGATGAAAGATATTAAAGAACTAAATAAATAGATAGATATCCAGTGTTCTTAGAAAGACTCCATGTTGTCCAGATGTTAGTTCTTCTCAATTTGATCTGTAGATGCAATGCAATCCCAGTCAAAATGTGAGCAAGTTATTTTTTGTGGATATTGAAAAACTAATTCTAAAGTTTAAACAAAGTTGTAAAAGACCCAGAATAGACAACTCAATATTGAAGAATAAAGTCAGGGGACTGGCACTAAGCAACATGAAGATTTACTGTAAAGTGGCTGGGGGTATAGCTTAGTGGTAGAGTATTTGCCAACATGAAAAAGGCTCTGAATTTGATCCCCAGTACTTCCAGGGGGAAAAAAAGACTGACTGCAAAGCGACAGTAATCAAGACAATGTGGTACTGGTG